>NC_135486.1:99597889-100197889 GCF_052094955.1 Ictidomys tridecemlineatus | reverse complement strand
TATGTATGTCATGTTAAGGATCAAACCCAGTGCCCCACACATATTGGGCAAGCTATTTTGCCACTAAGTCACCCACCTAACCTGGAAATAAAGCCTTTTCTATTTCTGTTAGCAGCTTTCACATTTCTCTTCCCATTTCCTGTATCTAAGCTCTTGAGATAACTACAGATTCACAGATTTTTTTTTAAAGAAATAATAGTCCACATATGATACATCCCCTTTACAAAATTTCCTGAAATGGTAACAGTCTGAAGAATCACAACTGGACACTTGGAAAGAATGCTGCTATGAAATAGTCAAGGCAGAGTATTTCCATGGCCACAAAGATCTGTTGGGCTGTTCTTCTCTAATCCACTCACCTTTGACCCTCCCCTACCTCACTAACCCCCCAAAACCTGTCATCTTTTAATTTTAATAATGTTATATAAGTGGAATATGTAATAAGTTTTTCTATAGAGATAGTGTTACATTACTGAGGAAAGTGCTTTGGAAATAAATTCAGTTTTGTTCATAAAATATTTCAGCCTCACTTAGCATTGAACTTTCCATAGTTCCTTGGAAATATAGAAACTTTGAAAGTAGTAATGAAAAGACAAACACAACAGGGCAAGTTACATAACCCCAGGAATAGTAAGCAAGAAGGGTGGCCAACAACCTTGATTTTCCCAGGAAATAAAAAAAAATATTAACCAAGGAAACAAGGACAATCTAGGAGAAACTAAACTGATCTGGTTACACTACACTCACATACTCAACCTCTAGACATATGGTTTAAATTGTCTCTCTCTCTTCAACATTTCCTTTGTCATACTAAAGAATGCTCAATATCAGTAGAAAATTCTAAGAAGACAGCTTCAAAGAAAGTAGAGCAACAAAACCATGAGACCAAAGAGATCTATTCTGAACCTGAATCCTACTTTCATAAATGTTTTTAGTTAAAAATTTTAAGAGGAAGATAGGTATGTATGAAAGAAGATTCAGCTTTTATTCTCCAACGAAATTACCCACTTGAAGAAAAAACATGTATGTCCACTTCTCTGATATAAGATATTTTATTTTTGTTACAAATCTTTCTCTAGCTGGGGATATAGCTCAGTTGGTAGAGTGCTTTCCTTGCATACACAAGGCCTTGTGTTCAATCCCCAGCACCCCTCCAAAAAAAATCTTAATCTAAATATTAATGTCGTGATATTACTTGAGGCATGGATAAGAACCAAAGACTTTCACCCTGTAATAGGTAATAATATGTGGAAATACAATAATCTAATTATTTAATCATCAAATTGAAATAATTAAGTCTAATTATCAAAGTTCAAAATGAAATAAAATGAGTATACTGGCTGTCTGATACACATATGCACATCTGTGTGCACACACACACTTGCAAAATCATTACAGTGCTGTACCATGTAAATGAGACACATCTGGAGGATGCAGAGGGCAAAATATCTGTCATTGCTGCTGTGTACCTCTGTCTGGGACCTAGACTATGAGTGGGGGACCCTCCCTTCAGCAGGCATTGTCAGCACCATTTTTTTTCTCAGAATAACAAGAAAGAAGGTCTGGATCACCAGTACCTTCTCTGTCTGCCAAAACAGGGTCTTGAATGACAAACAGCATCTTTGAAGGGTTGTCCACAGGATGGGTTTTTCTTTCAGGGTTAATGGGTAAGGTGAGAAAAGGAAGCAAAGAGAAGATGTGCTTTCCACTTCCAGTTTCATACCAAGAATCAAACCAAGAATTTTCTGTAATTAAGAACAGTGTCATTTGAGAAGCACTGTGAGAAATTTGGATAGTACCTTTAAAACTTGCATAAGTAGCGCTTAGGGAGGCCCACACAGCCAGACAGTCCCAGCTGCAGCCCCAGGAGCCGCTGCTCACTGCCCCTCTTCTCTCTGCTGCACCTCTGGGCTCAGACCCTGTGCTCCCACAGGCCACCTCTCATGCAGCTCGGCCCAGGCGCATGGACTGCTGCAAGGACACACGGCCCTCGGGCTAGGATAGAGGGACCATGATTCCAGAGGCCCTGCTCCTGGCAGTCCTGCTGGCCCTGCTGGCGCCCTGGACGGGCCAAGGGGCCACCGCTGAAACCACTTCACCCAACAGCACTCTGGAGACCGAGCACCGCTTGGAGAGCCTGCTGGCACGCTTGCAGTAGCCTCTCAGCACATGGAGGCTGCCATCCAGAGCAGCGCCAGGGATTACCTGCTCAGGATCAAGCAGCTGCAGTGGCTGTACTACAACGTGGGCATTGGCTTCCACCTGCAGGTGCTCCCAGAAGGTTGCATCAGAGGCCTGCACTCAGACACCAGTGACAGTCTGCTGGAGCTCTCCCCAGTGGAGCGGGGCATCATGAGCATCTTCTGAGTGGCCAGCAGATTCTTCCTCAATGGGAAGGATCAATATTTCATCACTATACTCAGAATAGCACATATTTAAAACTCATGAATTCTTTATTTCTGGAATTTTCCATGCAACAACTTAGAACTGCAGCTGACCTAGTAATTAAAATTATGGAAAGGAAACGGAATAAGAGGGATCTCCTGTAATAAGAAAAAAAAAAGAAAGAAAGAAAAGTTATGGTCCTCTTTCTATGACCCAGGTATTACTTTAGGTCCAAAGATTTACACATTTGTACATATTTTTCAACGGGTTATCCTACAGCAATCCTAACGCAGTCATTATTATTATGCCATCCTTACAGAAAAGGAAAGAAAAATCCTGAGATGTTGAGTAGTGTGCCCAAGTCTACATGGCTGTGCGGTGTCAGAGCCAGGATTTGAGCCCAGGCAGTCAGTCAGGATTCTAATTTCATATTCTTATCTACCATTTTGTATTGCCTCTTTTTCAATGTGTAACTATTATATACTCCTAAAGACATTAATAGTAAGAACACAAAATTATACTAAATAAAGAATGTTTTCTATGAATAATTCAGAAAATGTTTCTTTTTAAATTTAATTACTTAATGCTTTTAAAAAATGATGTAACTGCCAATATTTTTAATTCATCATAAAATCAAAGAAATTATTAATTTGTACCCAGGGCATTTAAAATTTATTCAAATTCATAAACAGTCTAGTAGCTGAAGGCCAAGCATTAAATAACTAGATAGTCCACTGACAAACAAGGATCAGAAATCAGCCAAAAGCAAGTTGCCAATGTCTTCTTTCACTTCAAATTGCATTGACACAGGTACTTTTCATATTCATTTATACAGACAAAATTCTGAAATTTATCTATAATTTGACTATGTAACTTCAGCCCAAACATGGCAGCTTCGATCCAGATGAAAATTAAGAAAAAAATGCTAATAAAAGTATTAGGAGTGAATTAATTTTCCAAAGTTCTTGGCATGATGTAGATTTCAAAGTGGAGTGCCAAATTCTAAAAAGCACTGGTAAATGATAATTTAGAGTACTAAATTAGGCAATATGGTATCTCAATGATATTTATAGGATCAAAGGTAAGTGTTAAAAAGACCATGAACACAGATTTCAAATAGGTGAGATTCTAAACACCAAAAATTATTCAGCATAATTCATTCTCAAAATAGCTTCATGCATTAAGTTATACACTCCAATTATAGAAATATACACATTGTGCATATCACCAGAGGACATAATTTATCTCTCAAATAAAATAATTTATTTCTTCTAATAATGAATGGGCAAGTCTAAACTTAAAGAAAGATTCATGCTATCAAAGATAAATAAGTTCTAAGAATTCCTCCTAATTTATAATCTTTCAAGGTAAAACAGTATAGTTTTGTGAGCAGGTACTTAAACTAAGCAATAAATCAAAAAAAATAATTATCCTGGGTAAAGGATGAACTAGTGCTGCTAGGGTTGTCTGATCTTAAATTTTCTAATCTTTTCCCAGCACATTTTCCCCAGGGGGCTTTCCAATTAATGATTATGGTGAGATTGAAGCTGAACATTTTCCCAACAAGGCTGTGAGCTGAGTCTGTTATAAGCAGATTTTTTTTCATATTTATTAGTTATACGTCTTTTTAGTTTGTTTAATTAGTTACACTTGACTGTACAATGACTTGACATATCAAACATTTGAATCAGATGGGATATAATTTCTAATTTTTTTTAGTATACAGGTTGCAGAATCACATTGGTCATGCAGTCACATATATACACACAGTAATAATAATGTCTTGTTTCATTCTACTCTCCTTCCTAACTCCCATTGCCCTCCTCTCCCCTCCCATAACTTCTTTCTACCTAATCTAAGGTAACGCTATTCTTTTTTTTCACATTTTTATACATGTATTTTGTATAACAATGAGGGAAACTACAAAGACAGGCTCGCCCAGCCCATGCTCTCTGCTTCTCACTTTTCTACCTAATGCCTCCCATTCTCTGCTTTGGCTTTGCTCATCCCTTAGTTACTCATTTTGTACAGAATTCACTTCTTATTGAGACAAGACTCCTGAGCAAGAGTGGAATCAGCTGGAAAGGCTGCTTTCTGATGGCTGTATGCCACCAAACTCTCCTGATGCCTCCTCCTAATCTGTAATCTTTTGGCAAATATCTGCCACTTAATGGTTTAGAAAAGCTAATGTTGAGTTGGGCCTTAGACCAGTCTTAGACAATGTGCCATATAATCTTAACAGAATAACCAACAGCCAGTGTCACACTGAGAAGAGGAAGACTGGAACCATATATATATAAAACCCTACCTAGAAAATTTTCTTGTGGTTTAGATTGTAGTTTATCTCATGCTGAAGAAGAATCTACACATTCATGAGTACAAAGAACAACAATAACAACAAAAAAGTGGTGGTTATCTATGTTCATGCATATACATTAATGAGCTTCAACCCCTGTTATAGAAAGAGAGAAGTTAAATCTCAAAGTACTTGGCTATACTTGAAGACATTTGCTTGGATAATCTGCAAACTAATGTTTTTGATAGTTGAACTACTCCTTGGCCTACATCAGAGTTAAAAATGAAAGAACACATTAGATCAATTCCAGCATTTATGGGGGTTTAGAACTTAAAGAGATACAAACTCCAACTTGCCCCTGTAAAAATTCCAGGATAGCCAATTCTTGATGGTAGAATTTTTTTCCTTACTGAGTATCTCACCTATAACATCTTCCATTGAATGGAAGAAACTAATTGCCTCATGTACAACAAACGACTTTGGGGAAAAAATGGAAGGAGATATAAGCAGGAGATTTCCAAGTACACAGCCATTCTAAACTCTAGAGCTCTGGGAGTAAAGCTTAGGGATCATATGCAAATCTCCTCTACATCACAAAGCAGTGGTTTTTCTCTTGGTGTGCAAGCATCCTCATGGACTGCTAAAGTGCTAAGCAGTAGTTCATAGATGAGATTAAAAAGTATACATCTGGGGGCTGGGGATGTGGCTCAAGCGGTGGCAGGCTCGCTTTAGACCAATGTCTCTAATGAACATAGATGCAAATATTCTCAATAAAATTCAGGCAAATTGAATACAAAAACATATCAAAAAGATTGTACACCATGATCAAGTGAGTTTCATCCTAGGTATGCCAGGTTGGTTCAACATACAGAAATCAATAAATGTAATTCATCACATCAATTGACTTAAAGAATCATATGATCATCTCAATAGATGCAGAAAAAGCATTTGACAAAATACAGCACCCCTTTATTTTCAAAACACTGGAAAAACTAGGGATAACAGGAACATATCTCAACATCATAAAGGCTATCTGCACTAAGCCCCAGGACAAAATTATTCTAAATGGAGAGAAATTGAAGGCATTCTCTCTAAAAACTAGAACAAGACAGGGATGCATCACTTCTCTTTAATATAGTTCTTGAAACACTGGCCAGAGCAATTAGAAAGAAGACCTTAGAAGATGAAAAGATCTAACTTGCTCTTGAATAGGCAGAATTAACATTATTAAAATGAAGATACTATGAAAATCACTATGCAGATTTAATGCAATTCTGATCAAGATCCCAATGGCACTCCTCATAGAAACAGAAAAAGCAATCATGAAATTCATCTGGAAAAATTAGAGACCCAGAATAGCTAAAACAATCCTTATCAGGAAGAGTGAAGCAAGTGGCATCACTATACCAGAACTTAAACTCTACTACAGAGCAATAGTAACAAAAACAGCATACTATTGTCACAAAATAGACTGGTAGACCAATGGTACAGAACAGAGGACACATAAACCAATCCACAAAACTACAATTATCCTATATTAGACAAAGGTGGGAAGAACAGGCATTGGAGAAAAGATAGCCTCTTCAACAAGTGGTGGTGGGAAATCTTGAAATCTATATGCAACAAAATAAAATTAAAACTTTATCTCTAATCCATGCACAAAACTCAACTCAAAATGTATCAAGGACCTAGCAATTAAAGCAGGACCCTGCATCTAATAGAAGAAAAAGTAGGCCCTAATCTTCATTGCATGGGATTAGGTCCTAACTTCCTTAATAAGACTCCTGTGGCACAAGAGTATAATCAATAATCAATAAATGGGATAGACTAAAATTAAAATAGTTTCTTCTTACCAAAAAAAAAAAAAAACAATCTGTGAGGTGAATAGAGAGCCTACTTCTTGGGAGCAAATTTTTACCATTCACACATTAGATAGAGCACTAATCACTAGGAGATATAAAGAACTCAGAAAGCTAGACACACAAAAAAACCAAATAACCCAATCAATAAATGGGCCAAGGACCTGAAGAGACACTTCTCTGAAGATTATATACAATCAACCAACAGATAAATGAAAAAATGTTCATCATCTCTAGCAATTACAGAAATGCAAATCAAAACCACTCTAAGATTCATCTCACTCCAGTCAGAATGGCAACTATTATGCATACATACAACAATAAATGTTGGCAAGGATGTGGGGAAAAGGGTACACTCAGACAATGCTGGTGGGACTGCTAATTGGTGCAGCCAATATGGAAAGCAGTATGTAGATTTCTTAGAAAATTTGGCATGGAACTACGATTTTACTCAGCTATTCGTCTCCTCAGTTTATACACAAAGGACTTAAAAACAGCATACTACAGGGATACAGCCACATCAATGTTTATAGCAGCACAATTCATAATAGCTAAATTGTGGAACCAACCTAGATGCCCTTCAATAGATGAATAGATAAAAAAAAACGTGGCATATTTACACAGTGGAATACTACTCAGCAATAAAAGAGAATAAAATCAGCATTTGGGTGAATGGATGGAGTTAGAAAAGATAATGCTAAGTCAAATGAGCCAATCCCCCTCCAAAAAAAATGCTAAATGTTTTCTTTAATATAAGAAGGCTGATTCATAGTGGGATAGGGAGAGGGAGCATGGGAGGAATAGAAGTACTCTAGATAGGGAAGAGGGGTGGGAGGGGAAGGTAGTGGGCATTGAGTAATTAATTATGGTTGATCATTATTGTCCAAGGTACATGTATGAGGACATGAATTGGTATGAATATACTATGTATAGAACCAGAGATATGAAAAATTGTGTTCTATATGTATAATAAGAATTGTGATGCATTCTGTTGTCATGTATTTTAAAAATGAAAGCAATTAAAAAATTGGACATAAAAATCACTGAGGTTATGATCATAAAAGATAAAAGAATTCATCCCTCCTCCCCTCAACTCTGCTGTAGGATCATTCATCAGTTTTCATGATAAAGAACAGACTGTAAGCTCTTGTGTGGAGAGGACAGTTTGAAAATACACATCCATTCCACTACTTCCCAAATTCCACTTAGAAATTGTTCAACTCAAAGTAGATCAAAGACTTAGGCACTAAAACAGACACCTTGCACCTAATATACATATATACATATATATATAAATAGGCCCAAATCTTCACCATGTTGACCTAGGATCTGATTTTTTAAATAAGACTCCTAAAGCACAAGAAATGAAATCAAGAATCAATAAGTTGGATGGATTCAAGTTAAAAAGATTCTTCTCAGCAAAGGAAACAATTAATAACATGAAGAGAGAGCCTACAGCTTGGGAGAAAATCTTTACCACATTCACCTCTGAAAAAGCATTGATCTCTAGGATATATAATGAACTCAGAAAACTTAACACCAAAAAAATAATAATAATAACCCAATCAATAAATGAGCTAAGAAAATGAACAGAAACTTCACAGAAGAAGAAATATAATTGATAGAAAATACATAAAAAAGTGTTCAACATCTCTAGCAATTAGAGAAATGTAAATCAAAATTACTCTAAGATTTCATCTCACTCCCATAAGAATGGCAATCATCAAGAATACAGGCAACAGTAAATGTTGGCGAGAATGTTGTGCAAAAGGTACACTCATATATTGCTGGTGGGACTGCAAATTGGTGTAACCACTATGGAAAGCAGTATGAAGATTCCTCAGAAAACTGGGAATGGAACTACCATATGACTCAGCTATCCTACTCCTTGGTTTATACCCAAAGAACTTAAAATCGGCATACTATATGATGCAGCCACATCAATGTTTATAGCAACTCAATTCACAATAGCTAGACTATGAAACCAATCTAGGTGTCTCTCAATAGATGAATGGATAAAGAAAATGTTATATATATATATATATATATATATATATATATATATATATACATTCATGGTATATTACTTAGCTTTAAACAAGAGTGAAATTATGGCATTGTCAGTAAATGGTTGGATTTGAGGAATACGATGCTAAGCGAAAGAAGGCAATCTCACAAAACCAAAGGCAAAATGTTTTCTTTATTATGTGGATGCTAATTCACAATAAGTAGGGGTTGAGGGGGTGGGGGCATTAGGGAGGAATATGGTTACCTTAGATTAGGTAGAGAGAAGTGATGAGATTGGAAGGGGGGGAAGGATAGTAGAATGAAACACACATAATTACTGTATGTATATATGTGACTATATGACCAATATGTTTCTGCAACATGTACATTCAGAAAAATGAAATTATATCCCATCTATGTATGATATATCAAAATGCATAAATGCATTCTAATATCATGTATAACTAATTAAAACAAATTAAAAAAAGATCATAACCAGTAGGAATGAGGAGAGTAGAAAAGGAACCTGATAGTTATGGTAGCTGGGAAGTGGAAAAATAGCCACACCAGTTGCAAATGACACTTGGGGCCTGAGAACACAGACCCTGAGGCCTTAGCAGATGTGAGCTCAGCCAGGTCTAGCACACAAGAGCTCTAGCTTCTAGGGTCACCCTAGACCTGGAGGCAGAGATGTAACAGGAAGTAGGATCAAAGTTTGTTTAAGAAGCAGTTGGTGAGAGTCCACCTCCACCATGGAGGCAGTAGAGGGCTGCCCTCCACCTGGCAAGGGGCAGGAAGGATCACCTGCAGGGCTTTCAGGCCTGGAGGCTACTTCTAGATACACACCTGTCTTGGTCAGCTACAGAGGACAGGGAATATTCAACCTATAGACAAAGAGGACTACACAGCCACCAGGACAGGAAAGCAGGAGTAAAAGTGGGGACCCACCCTCCTTCTTCCCCTCTTGGCTCTAGAAACCTGGCAGCAGGCAGAGGCTGAAAATGTGACCAACCCATAAGAGAAGCCCTTAAGGACAAGGTCAATTCAAGGGCAGCCACAGAGCCCCATGGACTTTGTCCCAGAAGTACTCAGTCTGTCAACTCACTTGTGGGGACTATCTTCATAGACACAGATAAACAAAAATCTCCAACCGGAATAGGAAAAGCTTTAAAGTGGGAAACAGATACAAAAACCCCAACAGGGCTGCTGTAGCTCAGTGGCAGAGTGCTTACCTGGCAAATGCAAAAGCCTAGGCTTGGGCTGGGATTGTAGCTCACTGGTAGAGTGCTTGCCTAGCACATGTGAGACACTGGATTTGATCATTAGACCCATGTAAAAATAAACAAAATAAATATATTTTGTCCATGTATAACTAAAAAATATTTAAAGGAAAAAAAGAAAAGAAAAGGTAAGCATTTGCTGCATCCACAGCATACAAAAAAGAAAAGAAAGAAAGATAAACAAGCCTACAGGATGAAACAGGAAACTATGCAAGGAAAAGGAATAAGAAAACCTTTAAAAATACCAATAATCTCTGAAAGAAAACATACTGTAACACGAACCATGAGAATAGCATAGTATATAAACGAATCTTCAAGTATAAAAGGAGTGCCTTTTAATTTAATATATATGAGAACTGAAATGAAAACTTCAATGCCCAGGCTGCAGGAGGAGGTTGAGGAGAAGGCTCAGGAAGTCCTTGCCCTCTTCTGGCTTTTGCATATTCCTTAATATTCCAGTTTATCATTTATTCAGCTTGAAGTATTGCATCTCTGAGTCCCCTTTCTCCTGCTGAACACAGTTCTCAGTAGGGGCAGGGGTTTTCATGTCCCCCCTCCCACCCAGGGGGGCCTGGAAATACATGGATACACATTTGCCTTTAAGAAGGGAAGGGAAAAGACCAGCAGTACCTTCCCGGTGGGGACCAGGCACACTGCTCAACATCCTATATTGTACAGGATGGCCTCCACCACACAGAATGGCCTTGTCCCCAAAATACAGCAGTGCTAAAGTCAGAAAATCATGTCAGAATTACATTAGACAGTGGTTTTTAAAAGTGAATTATTACTATGATGATTTTTTTTTGGTCATGGGGAGTGAACCTCAGTGCTCTCAACCACTAAGACACATCCATGGCCTTTTCTTAAATCTTATTTTGAGAAAGGGTTTCATTAAGTTGCTCAAGCTGGCCTTGAACTTGTGATCCTCTTGATTTGGCCTCCCAAGTCTCTGGGATTTCAGGGGTGTGGCACCACACCTGGCTTAAAAGTTTTTTTGTTTTTTTTTTTAATGGTAGTAAACTCGATATACCATTTCAACCATTTTCCAAAATACACAATGTGTCAATGATATCACATTGTCACACAACCAAACTTCAGGATGCTTTTCTTCTTACAAAACTGAAACTCTGTCTTCATTAAACACTATGTTCCCTCCCCTGGCCCCTGGCAAGCCATGCTATTTTGTCTCCAAATGTGAGGATGCTAGGGACCTCATGGGTGGAATCACATGGTAGTTGTCCTTTTGCACTCTGCTTTGTTCATTATCTCAATGTCTTCAGCATGGGTCTGCACTGCAGCACGTGACTGAGCTTGCCTCCATGGCAAGGCTGAACAACCTGCATAAGTGCCACCTCTCCTTCCTTCATTAACCCTTCCACAGTCCCCTGGATTCACTGAGTCTTTTCTCTAGCTGCCTTCAAGACTGTCTTTCTTTGGTGCTAAGCAGCTGTGACTGTGCTGGATGTGAGGATCAAGCACAATCCTCCATCTTTCTTCTGTACTCTTTCTCCTCTTTTCTCACCTGATTTTTACCCACAGACCTCAAAAGCTTGGTTCTGCTCTTTCCCCCTCTGTTCCTTCTCTGTGTGAGCATGACATTTCTACTGCCCAGTCCTCTAGTTCTTGGCCCTTTTCTTCTGCTGCCTCCAAGTGGTTGCTGAGCCATCAGAGGAGTCTCCATCTCCCAGGTATTGTCTTCCCACTCAGTTATTTTCTTCTTTTCTTTTTTAAGAGAGAGAGAGAGAGATTGAGAGAGAGAGAGAGAGAGAGAGAGAGAGAGAGAGAGAGAGAGAGAGAGAGAGAAAGAAAGAGAGAATTATTTGATATTTATTTTTTAGTTTTTGGTGGACACCACATCTTTATTTTATTTTTATGTGGTGCTGAGGATGCAACACAGTGCCCCACGCATGCCAGGTGAGCACGTTACTGCTTGAGTCACATCCCCAGCCCCAACAGCTATTTTCTTAATACCCATAGTTTCCACTGATCTTTTGAAATTCCCCATCTGTAACATTGTCCACTTTTTCTGAAGATCTCTTACAATATTCCTCACAGTTGTTCTTTTAAAATATTTTACTTTTTAGTTGTAGTTGGACACAATACCTTTATTTTATTTATTTATTCTTATGTAGTGCTGAGAATCAAACCCAGGGCCTCCCACGTGCTAGGTGAGCTCTCTAGGGCTGAGCCAGAACCCCAGCCCCCTCACAGTTGTTCTTAACACCCTCTCTGAATCCTTCCACCTGGGCCATCTATGAATTTCACCCCTTATTTTCTCCCTGGCAATGTAGCAGCCTCTTCTCAGGTCAGGGTTATGATGGAGAGGAGCCAGGACTTTGCTGGACCTTTAGTGAGACTCAGTTCATGGAAACATTTTATCCTTTGACAGCAGGGCCATGGCACCCCTGGCAGAAGCCAGAATCTGAGGCATCCACAGCAACTGGCTCCTATCTCCTACTTCATCCTTCAGCAATCTCTGTGTATCTATGTCTCAGGAACACTTGTGTCATGTTGAACTTTATATTATTCATTTAGTTTTTCCAGATGGGATTCTACTAAGTTACCCAGGCTTGCCATAGGCTCCTAGACTCAAGCAACCCTCCTGCCTCAGCTTCCCAAGTAGCTGGAATGACAGTGCTACCATGGTGCCTGGTTACATGAAGTTATTTCAAGTCAGGGTATTAAGAAAAACAGAATTTAACCACACCTGCAATGACATACATGCCAGGAAAATGACAGGAACAAGTGGTGGGTGACAAGACTATTGTTTTATTTTTCCTCAGTGTGTGCTCAGCCTTTCTCTGACAAGTTCTTATCTCTGTAATCAGAAAAAAATCATGATAAATGGCTACAAAATCTCTGACAATAAAACCCTAGCATACCTAAGATGTGCCCCAGATGTGGTGGAGGTCACTGTGTAGGACTTCTGGAGAGCAGGTGCTGAGGCAGAGAATAGAGCACAGTGAGGTCAGGTTACGCTCCAATAAGTAGAATCTGCCATTTTCCACCAGGAAGAGAAGGACCAGACCCATTCTTAGTCTTCTCCTCACAGTTCAGCCTTTAGACATGGTGTCCCCACCCCTTCCTTTCAGAAATGGTCTCATCTGATTTTTCAAACACTTTCACAGGGGTTTTTTCACTTGATGCAGGGGGAAAATAAGAGGCACAAGCCATGGAGTGCATGCCCTTGAGGCTGAAGGACCCGTTGGGCAGGGGACCAAGACCTTGAGGTAGGGGAGCTGTGGGGAGGGTCCCATTGGCCCCACTTCTCCCCCTCCCCAGCATGCTGGGATCTGGGGCAGCAGGAGCACATTGGTGCTTAGTCCCAAATCCTACAGTGAGGGGTGTTCAGGGGGCTTCTGAATGCTAATGAGAGCTCAAGGTCAAACTCCAAAAGAGCTCCAGCTATGTCGCCAAGTCACAGTGTGGATGAGGGGGCGATGATTGGCTCCACACATTCCTTCAACTCTGTCCAGGCCCAGAAAGAACTCAAGTGCTTAAGAACTCCAGTGCTTGGAATGAGGATCACAGGGGCAATGAGGAGTGGGGGATTCCCAAGAGGTCCTGCAGGAACCAAAGGGATGGAAAGGTCATCCTACCTGCACCTGCCTCACTCAGTCATACATACTTCTTGCCTATAATAGGTCAGGGGAACCTGCCTTACCGCACCAGAGCTTCTGGTCAATGGGCAAGCCTGATACCTCTTCCTCTCCCAGGTCCAGGCTGTGCCAGGGATGTGCTTTCCCTTTGTAAATCATAGGTGCTCAGACAACAGAATAAAACTGCTGGAACTGGGTGAAGAAATTCTTCAGGTTGATGGTGTTCCAGGTCTTCAGGATGCAAAAGATGTGGCCCAGCATTATTTATATTGCCATCTGCTTCCCCTTTACCATCTCCTTTCTCATCAGTGAAGGGGTTCTTGATTTTCTGGAATGTTCCAGGAGGCTTCATGCAAATTATATCCTGATACTGATACCAGTCTATGGGTGATAGCAAGAAAAGGAAGCAGAAGTGTCCTGATTTTTCCTCCTTTTCTTTCTTTTGCACTAAAAAGAACAAAGATATCAATCTTGGTTCTTAGGATTACTAAAGCTTGCCCCATGTTTTCCTCCCATTCCACATCCCTTCAATTTCTTAATTACAGCAAGCTTAACTCTGCTGAACCACTTGCATCTGTTACCCTTGCAACTTCTTTACATGGATGGAACTGAATTAAGAAACCAGGAATGGAGGGAGAGTTAGCCAAGGAACAAGAGGCCAGACAGAGAGCCTCCTGTAGAGTGGTTGGAGATGTCACTGTGAAATCACTCTGGGACACTACAACATTCATGGGCTTCCCCTGTGACACTCTTTATTGTGTGTCACAAGCAGCAAAATTAGAATAAAAAAGAGGAGGAGACTGAATACTGCAAAGGAGCAGAGAGGCTGTTCCTGTGCCCTGGAAAGCTTGGGCAGCTCCCAGGCAAGGCTCCAGCCTTGGGAAGAGAACCACTGCCTGTGAGGAGCAGGCCACTGGGACACTGCTCCCAAGGGCTGTGTTGGCCTAGAGGAGGTGCTGATGGGCCACCAAAGGCAAGTGGTTTGTACATCCTGAGTCCTGGCTGTATGTGGTGAAGCCCTTCCACCTAGACAGCTGGGGGTGAACACATACCTGCCCCTGCATCCCCAATCCTGGGGCTAGGCCATCAAGAGAAGGAAAGAACTTGGATACATCTGTGCCTGGAGTGTGCAGCCTCCTTCTGGGTTAGTCAGCAGCTCCTCCAAGAATCCTAGCTGACCTTTTTGAAGAACTGCCCAGATGCCTGCAACAGTCCCCCAGGCACCCAGTGGGCTCCTAGACTGATTGGGAGTCAGTGCCCACTGGGTGAAGTTGAAAGGATTTAAGAGATTTTCTCTTTTTACGGTGCTGAGAATGGGACCCAGGGACTCACACAAGAAAGAGATTTAAAGACAGAAACTTCTCCGTCTCCCAAGGGCCACCAAATCACCCAAGATGTTGTTAACATGTGGAGTGACTTGGCAGTCCAGGTGGGCCCCCGTGTCCTCATTTCCACAAGCTCCCTGAAGGCCAGTGGCACCAGCCCAGGCTCAGTCATGAGCAGGAGATATTGTAGCAACTGGTGGTCCCCTCCATGACAACTCAGGGTCACCTGGGAGCCTGAGATTGACTGGAGAGGCTGGGGTCTCCTACCCTCAATGTTCACTATCGGCATCCTGATGGTTCCAAGAAGTTGCTGAAACTACCACAACAGACCAGAACAGGTTCAAGAAGGGACAGAAACCCTCAGCCCTTCCCAGAGTCCCTGAAATGTCAGCCCTTAACTCGAGTAGTTCTACCTTCATACTAAGCCACTAAGTTACATGGGCCTCTTTGAGACCCATGGACCATGAGGGCACAAGAGGGCCCTGTCCCATGACACTGGAAGCATTACAGAGGCAGGCTAAGACACTTCATGAGACACGTCAAGGACAAATCCAGCAAGGAGGGCACAGTGGGAGGTCAGAGGTCACCCTGACTCAAAGGATTCCTAAAGGCAGCCTGGGGCTGAGTCTGAAAGATGCAAAAGCTCTAATCCAGCCTGCCGTCCTTCGCAAGAACTCCCAGGTCTTTGTGCACAAAAATGAGCACTTCCTCCCAATGTCTCCTGCTCACCTAGAATGAAAGCTGAAATCCAGCACAGGAAAAACCCATGAGGTTCAGGCATGCTCACCTAGTGCAAGCAACAGATCTGGAGGTGAGTGGGGCCTGGACACAGGCAGTGATGCTAGCAGCACCTGGGGGCAGCCCTGAGTGCAGAACAACTGAACCAGGACACCTCTTAGTGAGACACAGTAGGACACAGGCACATGGGAGCTGGGAGCCAGGGTGGGTAAGGACAGGTGGGCTTGGAAAAGGAACTCCATCTGCTCAGTAAAGACCTGCTGTAGGCCTCTGCTTTAGAACAAGTGGTGCATTAAGGCTGAGGTGACAGAGCAGGACATGGGCAGGAGGCCAAGGTCTATACAGAAGCGCAGAGAAGCCAAGACCCATGGCATGGTCCACACAAGGAATGGAGAGACTTCAACATCAACAAGGGGGTGAAGCATCAGGGATAGTGACAGGCCAGCAACACAGACAGGGAAGGTCATTCCTCATGCAAGTGGGCAGTGGGACATGGACACCAAGAGCAGGTGGGCAATGAAGTTTCCTATGGAAGCCCAAGTGGAAGAGGCTGACAGGTTGGGGCTTTGTGTTCTCCAAGACCCCAGGGCCAGCTGACTCCTTCCTGTAGCAGGTAAGGGCTATGAGGAGGTTACACTGAGGACATTGAGACTCCCACCTGGCAGGTGCTTGGCACATTCTTTTAACAACCTGGTATCACCAGAGCCTTACTGTGTGAGGGCCTCCTGGCAGAGCCACAGGGACATGCACTGACAGCACTGACACACCTGTCCAGATCAGCCTTCTTGCTTGTACAGACAGCATGACAGGTGTTGTGTGTGGGAGAGGATTCCATCAACAAGAGCTGTGGCTTTAAGAAGCAATGAGAACCATTGGTAGCACATGCCTATAATCCCAGTGGCTCAGGATGCTGAGGCAGGAGGATCGAAATTTCAAGGTCAGCCTTAGCAATTTAGCAAGGCCCTCAGCAACTTATTGAGGACCTGTCTCAAAATAAAACATAAAGCTGGAGTTATTGCTCAATGGTAGAGTGCTTGCCTCACATGTAGGCATTGGGTTAAATCCTCAGCACCACATATATAAATAAATAAGATAAAAGTATTGTTCATCTACAACTAAAAGAGGTGAATATGCTTCTGGGTTCAATCCCTGGTATTAAAAAAAAAACGTAAAATTTTATAAAAGCACTGAGCTATTTCATAAGTAAAGATGGGCCAGCTGGCAAAGGGATTGGTCAGGGATCCAAGGGACAGGATGCTGTACCAATCCTCTTGAGAGGTGCCATGGCCACTGTGCTATGCTGAGCCCTGGAGAGCATCCCATTACCCTGGATCTTCAGCTGCCTCCACCCACAGATTGCAGCACAGCCTCACCACACACCACACTAGCCAGGTGACCCTGGTGGCTTACTAAGCCACCATGTGCCCTAGTTTACCCATCTCTTAAGTGGGACAGATGTCCCTACATCACAGGATTACCATGAACATGACCCAGAGGGACAAAGCATGCCTAGAGTCATGGAAAGTTGTCTGGTTTAGCAGGGAACTGAGGCTGTGTAATCAGCAGCAGGCTGCCCCTTTCCAATACAAGCAAAGCCCAAATCCCAGTCATTATGCACAGAAAGTCTTCAGGGCCACCTATTGACAGTGCTAGGTGGATAGAGGTGGGTGCTGGATCTTTGTGGTAAGTTCCCTGCCCCCTCCCTTGTCTTGGGAAAGGTCCCTGCAGCTCCTGTTCTCACTCTACAACCTTCAAGCCTAGTGCAATCACCTCTGCTCCAGCTCTGGGATCAGCCCTTGTGGGCTCCTCAAACCACTGATTTTCACCTCATGGTTACAGCAGGTTGGGGGCCAGGCTGCACAGCCTGTCAGAGCCAATGAGGATTGGGGGGAAATCTTTCCCTCTGTACTGAAAGAGCACTATTTGTCCCCTGGATGAAGCAGTGAGGCACTTGCTGTGGATGCCATTATGCGACCAAGGAGTGGAATGGTCCAGAGCATGAAAGGCAGTGACCAGGAAGGTAAGGAGGTAGGAAGGCAGGCAGAGCTGCATCTAGACTTTAGGCCTACCATCTGGGTGCCTAGATTGAGTCTCACCTACAGCCTCAGATTTTATTGGTGATGTGAGCAATAAATTCCACTTAACCAGTTTGAATTGCATTTTTGGTAATTTGTAACCAAAATATTTCTAATGGTTCAAATAATAAAACCTCAGATTAGGTTGTTTTCTTCTCACAGAAGTGAAAACTAATTACAGGTAACCAATGTCTCAACTTCCAGGATAAAATGGATGCCAGGGTCTTCTAGAAGACCTGCAGGTCATTGCATGGCACAGAGGACCCTCTAGGCTTATCAGAGCACACACCCTGCCCGAACCTTAGAACAACTGCCACCTACCCCCTAGGAGGAGAGTGGTCAGCAGGGAGGCTCTTACCAGCAGACCTTTAAGAGGGCAGGCACCCTGGGGTGGGGCTTGCATGTTCCCTGAGGAGGGCCTGGTTGTACCCTCTATGAAACAGTGGGATGAAGACCACAGAAAATGCAGAGGTGGGCCAGGAAAGTCCCTCGGAGGAACACCAACCAGTTTCTGCAAGACAACTTCCAAGGCAAGTATTATGGCCAGTGATTGCCCCCTGTGCACCCAGACCCCCTTGGCCATACCTGGGCAACAGCAGGCTGTCCCTTTCCAATACAAGCACAGCCCAAATCCCTGATGGACAAAACTGCAGTGGCTCAGGTGGTCCAAAATCCTCTGTTAGTTACCACTTGTCTCCTCTCCAAAATGCCTTCTGCACTTCCAAGAATGTCCTCCTGATAATTAAGGGTGCATCACAGTGGCTTCCACCACTACTAGGTGTCGCTGGGTGGGACCCAAAGCCTGTACTTATAGAGGAACACCAGTATTTCAGGGGAGCTTTTTTTTTTTTTTTTGGAAGAGCCTTAGAAACACATAATTTGATACATATAGCATTCATCAATATTTTCTACAACTCTGAGAGAACTGTCTTACATTAAATTATTTTATCCATCTGGTATGTCTTTCACATCAGAGCTTATGTCCCAATCCTTTTTAATTTTCTTTTCTTTCTTTTTCTTTATTTTTAGAGAGAGAGAGAGAGAGAGAGAGAGAGAGAGAGAGAGAGATTTTTAAATTTATTTTTTTTAGTTTTCGGCGGACACGACATCTTTGTTTGTATGTGGTGCTGAGGAACTTACCTCGACATTGTAAAAGCTATCTATGCTAAGCCTCAGGCTCACATCATTCTGAATGGTGAAAAACTGAAGGAATTCCCTCTAAAATCTGGAACAAGACAGGGATGCCCTCTATCACCACTTCTATTCAATATAGTTCTCGAAACACTGGCAAGAGCAATTAGACAGAGGAAAGAAATTAAAGGCATAAAAATAGGAAAAGAAAAACTTAAATTATCACTATTTGCAGGTGACATGATTCTATACCTAGAATACCCAAAAGGGTCTACAAAAAAAAACCTACTAGAACTAATAAATGAATTCAGCAAAGTGGCAGGATATAAAATCAACACGCATAAATCAAAAGAATTTCTGTATATCTGCGACAAAACTTCTGAAATGAAAATGAGGAAAAACACTCCATTCACAATATCCTAAAAAAAAAATAAAATAAAATACTTGGGAATCAACCTAACAAAAGAGGTGAAAGATTTATATAATGAAAACTACACAACCCTAAAGAGAGAAGTAGAAGAAGATCTTAGAAGATGGAAAAATATACCCTGTTCATGGATAGGCAGAACTAACATCATCAAAATGGCGATATTATCAAAAGTTCTCTATAGGTTTAATGCAATGCCAATCAAAATCCCAAAGGCATTTCTTGTAGAAATAGAGAAAGCAATCATGAAATTCATATGGAAAAATAAAAGACCCAGAATAGCAAAAGCAATTCTAAGCAGGAAGTGTGAATCAGGTGGTATAGCGATACCAGATTTTAAACTATATTACAGAGTAACAGTAACAGAAACAGCACGGTACTGGTACCAAAACAGGCAGGTGGACCAATGGTACAGAATAGAGGACACAGAGACTAATCCACAAAGTTTCAACTATCTTATATTTGATAAAGGGGCTAAAAGCATGCAATGGAGGAAGGATAGCATCTTCAACAAATGGTGTTGGGAAAACTGGAAATCCATATGCAACAAAATGAAACTGAATCCCCTCCTCTCCCCATGCACAAAAGTTAACTCAAAATGGATCAAGGAGCTTGATATCAAATCAGAGACTCTGTGTCTAATAGAAGAAAAAGTTGGCTCCGATCTACATATTGTGGGATCAGGCTCCAAATTCCTGAAGTCATAGAATGTTCATGCATAGACGCATGTTCATGCATAGACGCATGTTCATATTTTTTAAATTGAGGTTATTTATATTAAAAAATAATCTGAACAATCACTCTGCTGATGACTGCTCAATCTTTGAGTGACTCTACTTGCCAAACTACCTCATTTTTTGTTGTTGTTTTGTTTTCCATCTAAGTGCTTCTGTCTTCCCATAAATTAATATGCTTTCTGGTAAGCTGGTCTCCAACCCTGAAGTCATTTCTCATGTCCGTGTGTGTGAAGTCATTTCTCATGTGCAGGAACCACTGACAGCCAGCTCCTGAGTGCATTCATGCTGTCGATTTGACATGACTTGTCTCCACTGGAACACGAAGGCACAAAAAGCCACCCTGTGGCTGCCTGAGGTGGGGTGGGGCAGAGACCACAGAAGGTTCTTCTTTTTCCTTGGCTACCTAACATCTCCTCCCACCACTTCACAATTGTTGCCAACCCAGGCTTCACCCCTTCCTGCTGCTACAATTCCCTTTGGAGAGTGGGTTGTTGTTTGAAAAAAAAATTAAGTAAAACACTTACCAACACACTCTCTGGGAGACTTTTAATGATCAAACATCAGGAACACTGCAGGCTGGTGTCTTTTATGGGTTTGCACCACACACAAGTGAACATGGGTATGGATGGAAAAAGAAGAGCTATCTGGAGCTTCAAGATACAGCACACTGAAGACGGATTGTGGCTAGGTGTTTTTACCTTCAATAGTCTGTGAATTACATTTCTTCTTCTTGTTTTTTTTAAGTTGTAGATGGACACAATATCTTTGTTTTATTTATTTATTTTTATATGTGGTTCTGAGGATTGAACCCAGTGTCTCACACATGCGAGGCAGGTGCTCAACCACTGAGCTACAACCACATCCCCCTCTGTTTCTTCTTTAAAAAATTATTTAAGTATAATTTATATAGAGTAAACTCTACATACTTAAAGTGTCCTTTATTGATTTTGACATATGCTGAGAAATCATCACTGCTAAGATTACAAACATTTCTCATTACAAAATGAGTTTCTTTGTAGATATGGCCAATTTTTATCTTTAACTTGGAAGGCTTCTTGGTTTTGAGGGGATTTGACTCATTTAGAAGCCCAGGATTTAACATGGGGTCTCTGATATGATTAAAGAAACCCACAGTGCTACACTTCCTGGGGAGGTGGGGCTGGAGGGAGAATGCTCTGATCAACAAGGCTCAGGACTTCTGTTTTGACTCACACTTGTCCTGGGACACATACTTGATTCCAAAAGAGACAGTGAATCTCACCATTTGTTTATAATTAATGAGTCAGTCATGCTGGAATTCAAGCATTTTTTTGTTCTCCCATGTTATGGTTAGGCAAGAAATCTGGGGCAGAGTCACCCCAGTAAAAGCATAGTAATCTTTAAAGTGTCCTGTGACTCCAGCCTAAACATTTTAGGACTCATGACTCAATGGGGACCCCTACTGGTGAGACCAGGAGAGCCCATGCAGAAGAGCTAAGGTCAGCTTTTCCCACACCTCAAGGGCAGATGAGGGTGACTTGCAGATGTACAAGAGGAGCAGGAGGCTGCAGCTGAGGTCCTTGCATCCTGCATCCTGTCAGCCCCACCTGCAAGGAGGGGTAAACTCAAAGTATGAGTCACAACCTTCAACCTAGGCACACACCGGAGCAATTAACTACAAAACTGTTTCAGGATGAACCTTCCCCAGCTGCAGACAACCCCTATGGTGCAGCTCTCCAGGCTGCAAGATAACAGCCTTCAAATCTGTAAATTGTAAATCCCTAGGTTTAAAAAGTAAAGTTGCATTATTATTGTTTTTTAGCCAATGCCTTCTTAGCTCACTTCAGATTCCTATACACAAGTCCTAATGGGAGCACAGGGGTGGGGGTGAACCTGGGCATAAGGATGTTGTCTCAACTAGAATTAATGCCAGAATCAAGTCAACATAAAGTAGATTTATCAGTTGTTTAAATGCATTGAAGCAAAGTGCTTTGTTTTGAGAATAAATCTGCCCCAGTTACAGTAAGCTCAGCACAACCAAAATAAAAATCGTTACCAAGTCTTGGGATTGGCTGGGGACAGCCACTGATCCTCTGCTTGCTACAGGTGCCATTAGCCAGCACAGGGTTTGCTGAAAGGAATGCTTTAAATAATAATAAATCTGTAAACCTGGCTTACAAACAGAGAGATTCTAGGCCTTTCCCCAGCCAGTGTACATACAGGCAGCCCTCATGGCCAAACAGCACCACTGCTGTGTTAAAATAGAAGGCTTCAGAAAAGTGCTGCTTTTTATTCACTGTGGCTTGTGGTTCTGTTCCAAGTTGGAGGTACGCCTGGTAACATAAATGCTGGTCTTTAAGAAGACGCAAATAAATACAAATAAGTACAAAACTGGTTTTCTGTAGGTGTGAAAGGAAGAAAAGCATGGCCACTTTTATTTATTTTCTCCACCTCTAGCTCTGAACTTTAGCCAAATTGTGTACTTTTCTCTGGGGCATTTTTGATCTCCCAATCTGCTCTGCTCCTGCATCCCCATCACTCATGAACAGAGTCACCTATCACCTGGGCCTCACCCCAGTCAGTCTCTTTCCCCATCTTTACCTTCCCCATGGCTTCTCAGCCTCTCAGGCTGGAGTGTGTCCCAGGCCTCTGGCCTATGACCCAGGATGACCAGTGTGCTCTGTGGTATATCTTGAAGCCATTAGCACTAGGGCTGCTGGACTCCTAAGCTTTGGAGTCAGTGCCTTAAAATTCTCTCCTGCCTTTCAGGCTGGTTACTGTGATTCAATTCCCTCTCCCTTTCCTCTCCTAGTTCTGTCTCTGTCCTCCACCTAAAGGAGGACATTGTCTAAAGCTGTCTGCTGGTCCTTCCATGTCCTCTCACCTTAGGCATTTATTCAAAGCCTTCACCTCTATCTTCTTTGCAGATGTCTCTTACATCTGAAATGAAGCCTGACTCATCTTATAGTAACTATCAAACTGAGCTTATCCTTCTTCCTCTAAACCAGGCCCTTCTCCAGACTTGCCTTTTTTCTGTTAAACATTCCCATCATTTTCTGAGTCCAGGCTTCAAAACTGGGCATTAATTAGACTCCTACTAGGCATCTATTTCCTTTGCCAAATAGACTGGCCTTCTGGAATGAGTCTTTTTGTCTTTCTTTCCATTTCCAAAGCCATCTTCCTCTTTCTGGCCCTCATTACCTATTGCTTGGATTTGTACACTGGCTTCTGCAGTGATCTCCCCACCATTCCTCCCTGCTATCCAGTAAGGAGTGGGAGAAAGAAGGTGAGGTTTGTGATTTGAATTTGCAGTTATTTCTGCTTTGGTTTTCATTTCTCAATCTCTCCAGAGTCTCAGTCTCCTGGCTGTTAAGTTATGATAACAACTATCAAGTCTCCCGCACACCATAAGTGCTCAATTAAAGTAGTTCCTTTCCATTTCAAACTCAAATGGACTTATTGGTTACATCTTTTCCTATTTCTTGAAAGCCTGGTCCAAGGTGGGCCCACTATGTTGCTTCGGCCTCACTGTTCACAAGAACACAAGAACACCATTGTTCTATTTCCACACATCATTGCTGAGCTAGTGGACTCAACAGAAGGGCCCCACTCACATCTGTCTGTTGAAATCCTAGTTGTTCTTTTAGACCTGTCTGGACTTCCACCACTGTTCCAAGGACCCTCATGGTCCCTCTGTGGATATGCTCTCCTCCTCTGACCTCCAGAGCACTTACATCTCTCTTGTGTCATTTTCATTTGGCTGGCTCATGTTCTAGTTTTGATGTCTCCTTATGACAAGACTGTGCATCCCTGGGTGGAGAGACTGTTACAGCATCAATCCCAGATACTTCTACTCCTTATGCAATGAATGGCTGATGCTGGACAGACCTGCCCAGTCAAGCTTCTTTACTATTTTTTTTTCTCTTCTAAACTGCCAGGTGTCACCCTTGCCAGAAATAAAGTTGCATGGAGATGCAAATCTCTCACTCAGGCAAAGGCAGTATCTAATTGACACCAAATTCCAGAGCTGAAAATCATAGGAGAGTGTTCCTTTCAAATGTGCTATGCCACCATTTCATTAGACGTGGTATATTTACTATTTTCACTAATACTAGTAAACCCCTTTGGAATAAAAAATTTGTTTATCTTCCAGTCCTGAGAGTCATGTTCTTCTAATGTAGAGATATCTTGGTCACACAGTTAGATCCTTAAGAATATTTAAAATTCTTCTTTTCTCATTCACGAATCTTAAACACCCATAGATTATCCATGGCGCCACAAGACAGGAACTCATATCAAACACTGGGCTTTTGCAAATAAAATGAGAGTCCATTAAGCAACAAGCCAGCCTATTTAAAGTGTCTGTAGTTCTTAAAAGTAATATCAACTTGCAGTTTTTAATATATTAATATCATAGAACCAAATTATACTTCTCTTTACATTTAAGACACTATATGTATCTTACACAGAATATATGTATGTATGTGTGTTATTCTCTTCTACTTGGCCAAGTTTAAATTAAAGACACATGAAGTTGGAATTGGGTCTTATCATTATATGGGAGTTATATGAGCTCATGTTGGCAATACTCTTGCTAAGCATAATTTTCAAAAAGTCAAAAGTCTTATTAAATAAAAAAAACAGAAGTCAAAGATTTTGACTGAATTAATGAGAAAATTAGGAAGATGTTAAGCCTGGTTTAGGAGAAAGTCAAGGACTTAGAGGTTTAAAGTTGGTCACAGAGATGCAGAAATAAATATGCCAATGAATGAAAACAAATTTGCTTTTTCTAGAGCATATTTATAATTAGATATATCAAAGTGGACACAAACCAGTCTCACAAACTGCTCCTTCCCCAAAACCTGTCCATAGTGTTTTAATCTGGGCTCTAGACTCAGACTACTTGATTTCTGATCACAGTTCAACCATTTACTATGGGTGACTGTGGGCAAATTACTTAACCTCTCTGTGCTTCAGCTTTGATCTTGTAAAACAAGAAGGAGTATCTTTATGGTTTTGTTGAGGATTAAATTAGAATGCATAAAGCCTCAACAAATGCAAGTCATAATACTAATACTAAGAAAAGGTTCACTAGGCTGCCAAAATTTTTATTAAGATATTGGCTTTGTGAAGACATTCAAATTGAACTCTGTGTTTAGCCACTTGGCCAGTATGTGTACAACAAAAGTGCAAGCTTTTATTTCTCCTGATTTGGGCAGTGGAAATGGGAATCTCTGGTGTATTCCAGGGATCCACAAAACTTCTGGATATAATCAGCAGCAAGCAATGCTGCAAATGGTGTCAAGAGCACTAAAGAATCCCCTGAACTCATTCTTGTCCTTCAAATATTTTTGTAGTGGACACACACACACACACACACACACACACACACTCACACACACACACACACACACCTATCTGTAAGAGGCTGGAATACAGAAGAAAAATATTTTTGTTATGATAAACCATATATTCTTATTCTCTTAACTTAATGCATTGAGCTCAAAGCCTTCCTGCCCAACACAATTTCCCTGAGCGCCTTCATCTGGGAGTTTTGCTGGGGACTGGGTATGGAGATGAGTAAGACCTATTTCCTCATTCTACAATTTGTTAGAAAGACAGAAGAAAGACAACCATCGAATAGTATGTAAAGCATGTTACCAGAGCAAAATTCTGTAAAAGCAAGAGGTGTAGGGATGGCCATTTTACTGGGCAAGGAAAACAATGTTGGATTCCAGAGGACATAAGTGCTGGAGCTAAGTCCTAATGAATAATATGGATAGTGAATGAAGAGGCTGCTTGGAGGAGAGGGTACTCCAGGAAGAGGAAGCTGATATACCAATGGTCTCTACTTCAGAACTTTATACCATGCAACATTCCATATCTCACTATCCTCTGGTATCTTAAAGCTAAAGCAACAGAAAACCTCCACCAAGAGCAAACTGCACATTCCACAGTACTTGTCATAGCAGAGCAAAGTGTGTGCACACACCATGCAAACACTGTGCAAATTCCAAGGTATTTAACATGACTTAATATTATTTATTCAGATATTGTTTACCAAAAATATCACTAGAAAGTTTAAGACCAAAAAAAAAAAAAACTGAAGAGCCAATCTTTAGCACTGAAAAGCTAACAGCTGTAAAAGAATTATGAATGCAGGGAAATTTACTTGAATTTGTCTAATGAGAAACAAAAATTATTTGTAATTCTCAAAGTAGATGAAATGGACCAGTTAGATTCACTTTAGAAATGCAAAAGCTTTAAGTAGCTTCTTATCTACATATGAACCTTAATCATTTCCTTGAGTCCTTGAAATGGAAAAAAAAATGATTCCCGGTGCAAAATATTATCAAATATATACTGAATAAGAACTCATAATTTCTAATTTAACCTACAACCAGAAGAAAAGTACCATTACCAATTTTTTTTTACAGGTGAATAATGCAATGGTAAGCCCATGGTTGAGGCAGATTGTCAGAATCAAGGTCCTTTCCCTGCCCTGACCACAAACTAGATGCTTTCAAACCCCCATTGTTTTTTTTTCCTTTATAAATTCAGAAAATTGATTTTTTAAAATATTGAGAATTAAGCTTTCAAATAAGTAGCTTGTTTTTCCAACCACATTTTTTTTTAAAAAAAATGAAAAAACATAGCATAATAAACACAACTCATTGCTCTCATGGCAAGGGAAAATAACACCTCTATTTTCCCTTTAGTTTCTTGCCTACAATCAACCGCTGGACACATGAGTGTCTCTCAGCAAACAGTTGTTGTGTATTTTTTTGTAAATCCCTAAATAGAGTACCTTGATTTAGATTGAAGAGAAATTCAACTGTCTAACATGGAAAAGAGAAATGTTATTACATTATTCTGGCTTCAATTCATCTACAAAATAGAATTAAGCCTTGTTAATTATAAAAATAAATATTTTTTTTCAAACTTATAACCTGAGCTAAACGAGGGATAGCTTGTTAGATACATACCTATCAGTGATACTGCTTTCAGTGAGATACTGATACAAATCTTTGTAAGTCTCTACTTTTTCTACCCCCTTAAATTTCTTCCTAGTCCATATCTCAGCAGAGACACCAGCAAACACTG
This sequence comes from Ictidomys tridecemlineatus, assembly GCF_052094955.1. NCBI lineage: Eukaryota > Metazoa > Chordata > Mammalia > Rodentia > Sciuridae > Ictidomys > Ictidomys tridecemlineatus. The sequence continues at coordinate 100,170,947 of NC_135486.1, read as the reverse complement.
TTAGTTATAGTTACCATAACCACAACAAATAGAAAGAAAAAGTAGACATTAATAAAAATAAAAAAAGATTTGTTAATAGATTCAAAAATAGATTTGTTCATTAAGTCCAAGGAAACATTAGCTCTGTTCAGAATTACTCCTGGCTATTATAATTTATTTTTCTCAAGACAGCAATGGAGAGAGGTATCTGTGCCCAATGTTTAAAAAAAAATCACTTTAAGAACTAACACCTGGAGCTGTGGTTATACCTCAGCAGTAGAGTCCTTGCCTGGCATGTGTGGAAGCATTTGGTTTCATCCTCAGCAACACATGAAAATAAATAAATAAAGGTATTGTATCCATCTACAACTAATAAAAATAACTAACACCTGAAAACTGGGCACACAGATGCATGCCTATAATTTCAGCTGATCAAGAGACAGAGGTAGTAGAATCATAAGTTCAAGGCCAACTTCAGCAACTGAGACCCTGCCCCAAAATAAAAAATAAAAAGAACGGGGGAAGTGACTCAGTGGCAGAGCACCCCAAAGTTCAACCACTGGCACAAAGTAATGTACCTCAAACATCAGTTCCTACTAGGTTCTTTTTATTTAATCTTTATTTATTTATTTTTTATATGGTGCTGAGGATCAAACCTAGTGCCTCATATGTGTAAGGCAAGAACTCCACCACTGAGCTACAGCCCCAGCCCTCCTAGGTTCTCTTAATCCCACTCCTTAAAGCTAAGCACTGGCTCTCTATATTCTCCATGACCTTTACTTCCTCTATTATATTTATTACACTGGAAGAAAAAGAACATAGGCTATTCATCTTAACTGCTTGTCTGTTTTAACTTCTCTGTGCCTCAATATCTTTTTACGTCTCAGGAAAGAAACAATTTAAATCACGATCTTCAAAGAACCACATTTTACGTATGAAAATTTAAAAATATGGCAAAAGAAATAATTAAAATTACATGCAGAGAGTAAATGAGAAAAGGAAGTAATGAAGAAAGAGCAGAAAGATTAAAAAATAAAAAAATAGAGAAAAATAAACTAACTAAATGCTGGTTTGGGACTGGGGTATAGCTCAGTATGTGCTTAGCATGTCTAAGGCCTTGGCTTGATCCCAAGCACCAAAGGGATTAAAAAAAAAAAAAAAACACTGGTTCTTTGAGGAGACAGATGAAAGTGGTAAACATCTAGTTGGGCTGATGAGGGAAAAAAGAGAGAATATACATTTTACCAATATCAGGAAAAAGGGTTATATCTCAATAGTTTGTAGAAATATTAAAAAACATGTTGAAATATTATGAAAAATAGAAAATATTATGGAAAATTTTATGCCAATAAATGCATCAACCTAAATGAAGAGGACAAATTTCTAGAAATATACCACCAAACTCACCTACAGAGAAAACCTGAATTGAATTTATTTTTTAAACATTTATTTATAAATAAAGTTTATTTTAAAAAGAATTTGTAGTTTGAAAATCTTCCCTTAATTTTTTTTTTTCTTTCAGATCCAGATAGCTTCACTGGTAAAGTCCAACACACATGTAGGACAAAGAAAACGTATACCAATTCTCTAAGAAACCTAAAGAGGAGTAAATACTTCCTAACTTACTCTGAGGCCAGCATTAACCTGCGATCAAAGCTAGACAACGACATTAAAAGAAATTGTGACACCCCTCATGAACACAGATGCAAAATCCTATATAAAATGTGTGGGGTGTAGGGTTGTAAAAAGGGATAGAACTCAGGGCATCACACATGCTAAGCTAATGCTCTAATGTGGCTAGGGTAATGCCACATGCTCAGCCATTTTTATTTTGATACAGGGTCTCACTGAGTTACCCAACCTAGCCTTGAACTTGTGATCTTCATGCCTCAGAGTAGCTGGGATTAAAAGCCTATGCCACCATATCCAGCTCCCAACCAAAACTTTAATGAATTAAATAAAATAATATATAAAAAGAACAATACCTCACAACTAAATGAGATTTAGGCTAATTTTGCAAAACTGGTTTGCCATTCAAAACACAATGCACATTACTATATTAGCAAACAAAAATTAAACAATTTCAATATACTTATAAAAAGATTTAAATATCCAATAACCATTCTTAGTTCAAAAACTTGGTAAGTTGGTGAGTCTTATCTCAAACTTTCTTTCCTCCTTCCTTAGCTTCCTGAGTTTCTGAGATTATTAAAATATACCACCAAGGCTGGCCAGATCCTATTTTTAAAACACTTAGGTAAAGGTTCAAATCACTAGCATGCTTAAGATATGCTAAATTTATGAAATAAGATACACTATACATCATCATTTATATTTTTAATTTAATTGTTTGGGGAATATACAACAACTATCAGGAATAAATAAAGATAAGAATTTTAACATTTATAAAACAATGTTTTATAAAAAGCTTATACTAATAAATTTCATACATTGTATATATATTATATTGTATGTCTATAACAAACTATATGCAATAGATCGTGTGTGTGTGTGTGTGTGTGTGTGCAAGGAAAAAAAAAGCAGAAATATAAAAGGCCTTCACCATTGTCATACTTCTTGATGATTTGGAAGCCTCATAATCCCTGTTACCAAAGACACCACGCTTAGCACCCCTTATTACTGAGTTGCATACATTTTCAACATATGAACCAAAGCTTTACTAGGATGAGAAATATATAAAAAAAATAAATTTCGCTAGTGTGTAGAATGGATTTTAGGAACCACTACAAAATAAGTTATCCTCAACTACATGTTGTAGGTGATTTTTTTCTACTCATCATGGAAAGGTTTTTTGTTTGTTTGTTTGTTTGTTTTTTAAAGAGAGAGTGAGAGGAAGAGAGAGAGAATTTTTAATATTTATTTTTCAGTTTTCGGTGGACAGAACATCTTTGTTTGTATGTGGTGCTGAGGATGGAACCCGGGCCGCTTGAGCCATATCCCCAGCCCATGAAAAGTTTCTTGCTAGAGTAGTACCTGGGGCTGATCCCAGTCAATTCAAAATAATAAGCAATCTTCTCAATAGTTTATGGAATATTATTCCCAAAAGACCAGGTTCAGAGTTCAAACAAGTGTTAATAAGTATTAAAATACAGAAATTGCTTTCTAACATAAAGTAATTTTGTGGAAAATTAAAATGGAAGTGATATTCAAAAATTCATAAATAAGAGTTTAAGGCCAAATTCCAAAATTTAGCAAGGCCCTATAGAACTTTGCAAGAGTGGTCAAAAAATAAAATATAAAGAGGGCTGTCAGCCAGGTGTGGTAGCCCATGCCTGTAATCCCAGCAGCTCCAGAGGCTGAGATACAAGGATCAAGAGTTGAAAGCTAGCTGCAGCAAAATTGAGGGGCTAAGCAATCAAATGAGATCATGTCTCTAAATAAAATACAAAATGGAGCTTTAAATGTTTCTCAGTGGGCAATACCCCTGAAGTCAATTCCATGTATTCAAAAAAGGGCCTGTGGGTGTGGTTCAGTGATTAAGTATCACTAGTACAAAAAAGAAAAAGTGCCTATACTACCCAAAGTGATCTAAGAAGTCCATGTAGTACATATAAAACACTCAATATTACTTTTGCAAAAACAAAGTAACTTATTTTTAAAAATTCTATGAGGTATCCATGTTGCATAAATAAGGAGACATATTAAAATTTTAAAAAATGCTTCCTGATATAAAACTAATAAAAGCTGCATGTTGAATGGTTTTATGTTAACATGAAGTTAAATGAGGAAGCCATATATAACAAAATTGATAATACATAAACGGCTCGAAGCAAATCATCAATTTGATGATCAACTCAAAATATAGTTAATAATATATGCTCATTAAAACATCATTTAATAGAGAAAAATGTGGAAAGCCTATAAAATGTCCCTTCAGATGAGTGGATGTAGGAAATTTTGGATGAACTATGAAATTATTTCAAACTTTATGGAGATAATAAATTACATAATATGTACAATGATCAACTTTTAGTATAGTATGCTAAGTGAAATAAGTCATTCACAAAAACAAATATCATGAGATTCTACTTATGAGATATGTAATTTAACTAAACATACAGGCCAAAAAGAATGGTGTCTGGGATGGAAAGGTGAAAGGAAAAATGAGCACTTGTTTTTGGAGAGAATTGAATTTTACTTTTATGTGATACAAACTTTCTAGAAATATGCTACAAAACCATTTGAATCACCACTATTGAACAGAACATTTAAAAGACAGTAAATTTAATCATAAGTAAATTAATGGTTTTGATCACAACTACAATTTTAAAAACCTTTTATAAATGAACAGAAATTTGAAAATCTTTGTTACTTTTAAAATCTAACATCTTATTCCTAAACAAAAGAACAAATTTATTTGTATAAAGATGAGGAATGTGTTAGTACTTCTAGCTACTTGGAAGGCTGAGACATAGAAATGCAAATCTAGCTTCAGCAACTTAGTAGGAATCTGTTTCAAAATAAAAGTCAAAAGGGGCTAGAGATATAGCTCAGTATTATAGCACCTCTTACTTCAATCTCCAGTATACATACATCTATGCTTATATGTATTTATATCATAAAATTTAGATAAATTATGTAAATAATCACATAAACAGAATAAACAAAACAAGGGTAATATTTATACATTAAGTAAAATAAAAGTTTATTGAAAATAGGCACATTGTTTATGAGCATTTAAATTTCACCTAATATTGTCCTAAAGTGAAAAGTCATGAAAATTTCTATTCAATTATATCACATAGGCATATAAATAAAAACAGGGCTGGGGATGTCGTTCAAGCACTAGCACGCTCACCTGGCATGCGTGCAGCCCTGGTTCGATCTGCAGCACCACATACAAAACAAAGATGTTGTGTCTGCCAATAACTAAAAAGTAAATATTAAAAATTTCTCTCTCTCTCTCTCTCTCTCTCTCTCTCTCTCTCTCTCCCCCCCCCTCTCTCTTAAAATAAAATAAAATAAAATAAAAACAGTATTAACTTATGTCAGGAAACCTACTTAACAACACTGACACTACTCTAAATAGTATAACTCAAAAAGAGACACAAGAATTAGAGAAAATGTAACCCACAAAATTCTGAATAAATATATTACTTTAGAAATACTTATTTTATGCTTTTGTTTTAGTTATGGATAGACAGAATGACTTTTTAAATTTGATTTAATTAATTCTTTACTTACTTATTTTTTTTTGTGGCACTAAGGATCAAACACAGTGTCTCCTATATGCTAGGCAAGCACTGTGCCACTGAGCAACAGCTCCACCCTTAGAAATCTTTCTTTAAACCACAATTTTCAGCTACACTTATATAACTACTATGAGCAGCCATTGAGAATTACTGCTTCCCATGACACAGCAGAGAAACTCCACAAAAAATCCACTGTAGGCATTCATAAAATGCTCTGATGTAAAAAATATGAATGAATAAGTAATTAAATTATATTAAAAGTTTCTTTAAAATATTATATGATATTAACATATTACAATGGTTTAACCTAGAAGTATTTAGAACTCGCACAGATATTCTAGGAAACCCTCCAATATCAATACACATCAGTCAAATTATGCAAATCCTCACAGGCATAAGAATATTCTTTGTTAATTTGAATGTAGTGAGATCAATGAAGAAAAAGAAGGAGCTTAATGAATTAGGAAGCATGGTAAAAACAGAACAGCTTATGCTTTTTAATGTTTGAAAGAGAAATAAATCTGTTTTTATAAAATCTTTTCTTTTATTTTAGCTTCTCAACATTTTAAAAAGGTGATTTTTTTCCTTGACATTTGGAACTTTTATCTATATTTTTTGCTTCATTGATTTCTACCCACTTGAATATATATCTACTGTACCTATGTTTTTTTTTTCAAATTCCCATATTATTTTGGGGGGAACAGAATGGTGACCAAGGATGACTTAGAGACAGCAAGAAGTGTTTATTGGAAAATGAAATATGACTCATTTTGGTATTCTCTTTGTAACTTCTGATGTTTCTTAATGCTGTCCTCTAAGAGAGAGAGAGAGAGAAACAGAGAGAAAGAGAGAGAGAGAGAAAGAGAGAGAGAGAGAGAGAGAGAGAGAGAGAGACCATACAACATTTTAGAGAAAATTTTTTTCCATGACAAAAACACTAAAATAGTTTGGAACCATTTTCAATCTCCAGATTGTGAGCACTACATTCAACTAACAAAAAAGAATAAAGAAAAGATAGGTTAAAGATGAAAAGAAAATCTTTAACATTTTTTCTTAAATAAACTAATGCCCAATTTTCATCCTAAAACAAGAATATAAAACTTTTTCATGCAGAATAGAAGCAGCCAATGAACATTATACAACATTAAAAATTAAATATCTATGGTGAATTCGGAATTCTGAATAAAATGTATGCTCACCCACAAATACCAGGTTTCTATAGATCTCTAACATCACATCTTTATATAAAATCTTCTGAGCAGAGTTCAGGCATTTCCACTCCTCTTCAGAGAAATTAATGGCCACATCCCTGAATGTCAATGTTTCCTGAAATAAATACATATCACATCAGCATATAATCTTTGACAGTTTTTAATTTGAAATATGTTCTAATCAGAGTTAGAAGAGCTGGCTCTCACATCAGGAAGTGACTTCAATCATTCCATGTGGTACTTTATTTTGTGGAACTGGGTATTAAACAGAGGGCCTTGTGCATGCAAGTCAAGCACTCTACCAACCGAGGTATTTCCCCACCCCAATAATTTGTTATAAGCAATTAAATTGGTAAAAAATAAAACACTAAAAAAAGAAGTCATAAAAAAATCTGTCATAATCTTAATGAATAAATTAAAGTTGCAATAAGTAACTGAATAATTAAAAGAAGCACAACAACTAAAAAATGACACTTGACATATACATAAGAAAATTGTAAGTAATAACAAGATTCAGAAGATAGTTGTTACTTCTATGTATAGAAGATATATGAGATCAGTGAGAAACACCAAAGCTTTCATCAGCCCCCATGTTTATTTTGATGGCAACCCCCAACATTGTCTGTATTCTCATTACTTAATTATACCATAAAACAAGAACATTATTTAAAAATGTATTTTGCTTTTTTAGACTACAACATCAAAACTCACTTGAGTTTTTCAAGTGAGGTTTATCTGAGGGATGCAAGGTTTGTTCAACAATTGAAAATTAATAATTGTCAAATATCCAATTAATAGTCTTAGAGAAAAAATTATATAATTATATCAATAGCTGCAGAAAAAGCATTGAAAGAACACAGCACCTCTTCATGTTCAAAACACTAGAAAAACTAGAGAAAATTTGTATATAAAAAATGGAAGAGCATTCTGCTGTCATGTATAACTAATTATGTGATAGCCAAGCCAAAGTGACTCCACTGTGTTTTGTAACTCCATTTTGTAAAACAGCCATTCTGAATAGAAAGGTCATGACTGGGGCATTGTTTCTGCAACTAGGGTAATGTGGCTCTGTTTTTGTAATTGAGGTGAAAGGGCTAGTTGTGATTGGCTAAGCTTCTGGCCACCTGACTGCATACTCCTTATTCTGTAACTTGGCTTTCTTGCATTGGCTAAACCTACAAATGCCTCTTTTTTCATTTTAAGGCTTAAAAGTAGTACCTTTGCAATTGTTCTGGGCTGATCAGTGAACAGACTTTGTGTGTGCTTTAATAAAGGTTTGATTTGATTACATACTAGTGTTCTGGAAGTCAATTTATGAAACCCCAGATGTTGCTTTACCTAAAAGAATTAGAACATACAAACAAAAATAAATAAATAAATAAATAAAACTAGGGACAGTAGAAAAATACCTCAATATTGTGAAGCTATCTATGCTAAACCCAGAGACAACATCATTCTAGATAAAAAAAAAATAAAGAATTAAAAAAATACAAAGATGCACTCTCCCACAACTTCTATTAAACATAGTTGAATCTGTAGCCAAAATAATCAGAGAGATAAAATAAATTAATTTGGTATAAATACGTAAAGAAAAACTCAAAGTATCACTTTTTTTTTCAACATGATTCTTTATGCAAAAGTTCCAAAAAATTCACCAGAACACTTCTAAAACTATTAAGGAATTTCAGCAAAGTAATAAGATATAAAAACAAACCCATAAATCAAAACTTTCCCATATACACTAGTGATAAATCCACTGAAAGAGAAATTAAGAAAACTAACCCACTCATAATAACCACAAATATATGAAATACTGGGAGCTGGGATTTTGGCTCAATGGTAGAGTGCTCACCAGGCACGTGCAGGGCATGAGGTTTGATCCTCAATAATAATTGGTGAAATAAAGGAGTTGTGTCCAACTACAACTAGAAAAACAATTTTAAATTAAATTCTAGGAATCAATCTAACTAAACAGTTGAGAGGCCTCAACAAGGAAAACCATAGAACACTAAAAAGAAGGTGAAGAAGACCTTGGAAGATAGAAAAAGTCTCCCCTATGCTTGGAAAAACAGAATTAATATATTCAAAATGGCCAAACTACCAAAAGCATTATCCAGATACAATGCGATTTCTATTAAAACTCTTCATAAAAATAGAAAAAGCAATCATGACATTTATTTGCAAAAAAAAAGACCCAGAATAGTCAAAGAAATCCTTAGCAAGAAAAATGAAGTAGAAGGCATCACAATACCAGAATTTAAATTATACTACAGATCAATAGTAAGAAAAATATCAGGGTATTGGCACAAAATTAGAAATACAGACAAATGGTACAAAAGACAAAGACAATCCCAAACGAATACGGTTATCTTATATATACAAAGCTGCCAAAACCCATCCATTAGTGAAAAGACCCCTTATTCAAAGGTGGTGCTGGAAAAACTGAAAATTCTTATATAAGAAAATGAAATTAACCACTATCTTTCACCCTGTAAAAAAGTCAACTCAAAGTGAACCAGAAGCTTAGGGGAGTAGAAAAGAAAACATGCACATAACAAAAGAAAAAGTAGGCCCAAACACTTATCATGTTAACTTAAGACTCCACTTTTTAAAAAAAGGATCCTATAGCTAAAGATGTAATATTAATAACCAATGAATGGGACTGATTCAAACAAAAAATGTTCTTATCAGCAAAGGATACAAAAATGTGAAGAGAGAGACTAAGAAAAGAATAAAATCATTACCACACACCTCAGATAGTCTTAATCTCCAGTATACATAAAGAACACAAAAATTTTAACACCAAAACCACAAATATTCCAATCAATAAATGGGCCGAGGAAATAAGCAGAAACTTCACAGAAGAAGAAATACAATTGATTAAGAAACACGAAAAGTGTTCAACATCTCTAGTAATTAATGAAATCAAATCTAAGATTTCATCTCATTTCAGGAAGAATGGCAACTTTCAAGAATATAAGCAATATTAAGTGTTGATGAGGATGTGTGAAAAAATGTACAATCATACATTGCTGGTGCTGCAAATTTTTGCAACCACTATGAAAAGCAGTATGAAAATTCCTCAGAAAAATTGAAATGAAACCACCATTTTAACCAGCTATCCCACTCTTCAGTTTATTTTCAAAGGACTTAAAATCAGAATACTACAGTGATGCAGCAACCTCAATGTTTATAGCAGTTATATTCACAAGAGCTTCACTACAGAAACAACCAAGATGCCCTTCAACAGATAAATGGATAAACAAAATATGCTACATATACACAGTGCAATATTACTCAGCCTTAAAAAATAAAATTATGGCATTTGCAGGTAAATTGATGTAATTAGAAAATTATTGCTAAAAATAAATAAGCCAATCTCCAAAAAACAAAAGCCAAATATTTTATCTGATTAGCAGATGTTATTTCATAGTTGGAGGGGTAGTAAAAAACAAAGGAACTTTGGATTATGTAGAGAAGTGGGAGGAGAAGAGTTGGGGTGTGGGTAGGGAAAGGATCATACAATGATACAGACATCATTATCTTATATTCATATATGATTAAACAACTTCTGTGACTGAGCACCATGTATAGTCAGAGGAATGAGAAGTTATGTTCCACGTGTGCAATGTGTTAAAATAAATTCTATTGTAATGCTAATAACAAATAAAAATAACAATTTTAAAAAATGAAATTAGGAATTTCACCCAGGGCCACCCTACCCTTGAGCTGCATCCCCTGTGCTTTTGATTATTATTACTCTTTTTGAGACAAGGACTCACCAATTTGATTAGGGCCTCTCTAAATTACTGAGACTGGCCTCAAACTTGACATCTTTCTGAATCATTCTTACAAATTAGTAGGATTACAAGTGTGCCTGACCACCCTGGATTTGCAACCACTTTTAATACCAAATGTGTAAAATTGCACAAAAACCAATATTCCAACAACTAGTAGTCTAATAATTCAACACTGATACCACTTAGTAGAGATGCCGCAAGTTTTGGATTCACTCCTGTCGAATTTCACTCATCTGAGTTATTAGTTGCAAGCCCCAGAATAAGATCTATATTTCTGATGAGTGTTTCATAAATTGGAGTCTCTACAACTACACACTCAAGTTACATGTTTTAATAAAACTAACTACTTAAAGAACAAATAAATACAATTTACTTATACATACCAGCTTCTATAAAATATGAAACTCAGGAAACTCACAATGGAAAATACATAGAGAATATGAAAAATGTTAGAGGGAAATAGAGCACATAGAAATTTTTAGGAAATATATGGTTGAAAAAATACCCTCTAGTTTTGGTTATTTGCTTCAGTAGGAAAATCTCCCTCACCATCATCATTAAGAAAATTATCCCTATTTAAACTATGGTGATTCAGACACTCACACTGCAATATTTCCATTTTTTTGCCATCAAAACCAATTAATTTAACACTTTTATATTTAGTGATAAGAGCAAAATATTGTTTATACAACCTTACCTTAAATTTTCCCTCTATGTTCTACCCTTTGTACATTAAATCATGTGATGTCAGCCTATAGCAACATACACAACTTTTTTTTTTTTTAAATCTCCTAAGTATAGGCTGGCTTTTGTGTAAAATACTTTTTCATTTTGAATTTTTATTTATTCTTTTGATAATGGGGCATTCTGCCACTGAAATGTATTCTTAGTCTTTTTAATTAATTAACTAATTAATTAATTTTTTGAGACAAGGTCTTACTAAGTTGCTCCACAAAGTTTGAACTTGTGAACTTTTTGCCCTAACCTCCCAGTAGTTGTAATTATTGGAATGACAAAATATGCCAGTTGGATATGAATAATTTACCGTTCTTTGATGCATTCCACTTTCAACTTCTTTATTTACACTTCCCTCTAAAAACAAGCCATTTACTGGCTAAATTTTGGGATGCATCAAGATCTTATATTTGATGCTTTCCCATTATTGCAATATCCATTTAGAATTTTAAAAATTCACTCATTATGCATATCTGAGTTTGTCTAATCTGATATTTTAGAAATAGCTCCATGACAATAGAAATATAGCCACATATATTATTAAGAACTAACTTAACTGACCTTAGTTTGTGTATGATTTTAATCTGAAATTACCTCTATCTTTACTCTTAGGAAAAATTTGTATATCTTTTTTTTTTTTTTTTTTTTTTTTTTTTTTTTTTTTAAAGAGAGAGTGAGAGAGGGGGACAGAGAGAGAGAGAGAATTTTAACATTTATTTATTTTTTCTTAGTTCTCGGCGGACACAACATCTTTGTTGGTATGTGGTGCTGCTGAGGATCGAACCCGGGCCGCACGCATGCTAGGCGAGCGCGCTACCGCTTGAGCCACATCCCCAGCCCCTTGTATATCTTTTTAATACTAGCCATAAATTACATTCCATAGCTAAGAAGAAAGTAAAACTAAAATGAGACAGTCTCTATTCAGCATTTAATTGGCTTAAATATTTGGTGACCACCCTGACCATGAGGCAATACACTATGCCTTCCTATCTGCATGTAGTGAGTTTTCCCTTGAAGACTCCTTCACAAATAGTCTAGAATTGTCTTCCTGATTTTTGTCATAGTTTATTGTCATTCTGCATTATTAGAACTTTTAATGTTTCCTCATTAGATGGATAAAGGAAAAATAATAGTGATCATTTTTCCCTTTCTCTTTAATTCCAGAAGCTAAGTGACTGAACTTCAATGTGTTTCGGGGGAGCTGAATCTAAAATTAGAAGACAATTATATTAATATTTCAATACATGTTATATTTATATAAAACCTATACAGGATATTCCTGTAATCTCTAGAGTAACCAGCAAGTCTGACCAGGTGAGCCATTTCCCAATAAGTTGCTTTGTAGAAAGTAATGATTACACAGGTGTTGATATTCACTAGGCAATTCATCAAACATGGCAGCTGTGGGCACCTTGGATTACCTTTATGCAGTGCTGACACTCAGGACCAGTAAAAGACATGGCATTCATTGAAGACACATCACACTGTAAAGTTTTTTTAAGGGGGCCCTAAACCTGCTATCCATGCTTTCAGAAGACAAATAGATAAGAAGTTATATGATTTTATATTTTGGTACCAAGCATTGAACCCAGGAGTGTTTAAGCACTGAGAGACATTCTCTCTTTTATTTTTTATTCTCAAACTTGTGATCCTCCTGACTTAGCCTCCTGAGTTTGGAATTGTAGACATGCTTTCACACATGGCATTAGATTCCAAACTTTTTTTTACAGTTTCAAGTGATAATCCTATTTTTCTCTCTTGTGCATGTACACAAACATATTTTTTTAAAAATTTATCCAGAACACAGAGAAAAAGATGAATTAAAATGTTATGTTATTTGAAATGTACAATGGAGAAGCATACTTCCTAATACAGTGAGTTAATTGAGAAAATATGGCATTTAGGAAACTCATGCTTACCATACTATTGGAAAATACACACAAAAAAGTGGGTAACATCTGGGAAGTAAAAAGAAATTGAATACCTAATGGGCCACAACTACTTCCAAATATGAATTATTTACATGAGTAAGAATTCTCAGGTCATAACTATATATTTAATATGTGCTCTGAAGGTGTGTGGCAAGGAGGTACAGAGAGTTTAAGCCAAGGCTGAGGCCAACAATCTGGAACAGGTCATAAATGTAGTATCCTGTCAGGTCCCATTATGTGGCCCAGAGATGATGGAATATTGAGCCCCATCAAAATTTGACTCCAAACCTGACCTCAGGAAAGTTCAATTCCCCACAATTAGTTCTATTTTCAACTGGCCCCCTATCTTCTGTTTCAGAATGCCTCCCTGCAGACTTATCATTTCTACAAATACTCTAGCTCCTGAAGGTCAGAGTGAAAGAACCTGTGACAGAACCTCCCAGGTATCACAAAACCTGATGGATCTAGAGATTTAACTAGGCCAGAGATAAAGATCTCCCAGAATTTTGAAACTTGTCCTCTATTCTTTGGTTGTTTATGATTGAATAATGACCATCACAATCACCTCTGATTGGATAATTTTTAACTGAATGGACAAAATACCTGCCTCAGACACCTCTGCCACTGAGTGACAGGTGAAACATTTAGAACTCAGGGTGCTGCATCAATGATTGACAGATCCTTGGTTATTTTCTTTCTCAGATAGAGCTTTCTATGTGGAAGAAGACTTGGACATGCAAAAGAACATTTATATTTAAGGTGAATATAAAGTTATGTCAATTATCAATAACAATAATATCAACAACATAGATTCACAAATACAAATAGTACATTGAAAATTATTTTACATTTTTTTTGGTTTTATAATCTTCATGTTTGGGCTTCACGAGGTTTATTTTTGTTTGTTTTATTGGTTCCAGGGATAGATCTCAGTGATGCATTATTGAGCCATATTCCCAGTTATTTTCAAAAAGTTTGCCCAGGTCTACCTAAGTCACTGAGGCTGGACCTCAGCTTGTGATCAACTTTTCTAAGTGTTCTGAGTCACAAGATTACAGGTATGCATCAACACATTCAGCCCATATGCTGGAATTTTGGAGATGCATCAGATCTTGAAAAAAGTAGACAATCTTCTACAGCATCAAAGTTCAGTAGAAGTAACTGAAAAATATATGTGCAACTAAACTTTCAGAGTTCATAAGTAAAACAATTAAAATAAATAATTATAATAATTTATAACTAAATTACTATAAATTATTATAATTTATATGTTGTCACAAAATTTATAGAAATAATTTAGAAATTATTAAATATCATAAAATTTTATTATAATACAACTGATTATAATTCATATGTGTACCATAACTCTAACCCAATATATATGAAATGTTATAATTTTAATATATTACTAATAAAAATTTTTAACAATATTTTTAACATTTTTTTAAAATAACCTTATTTATATATATTTATTTTTTTATTTATTTTTATGTGGTGCTGAGAACTGGACCTTGCATAAAGTAGGTGAGGTCTCTACTGCTAAGTCACAACCCCAGGCCTAATACATTTATTTCTCATTAAACATTCAATCCTCACTGTGTTTTACATTTCTAATACTTCTTAATGTATATCATCCATATTCCAAAAACTCATTACCCACATATGAGTAATGGCTGCCACATTGAAAATGTACATTACAGAGCTCTGGTTCTTCTTACAACAGAAAATTGAATGACTTCAACCCTCTTTTTTATTTTATGTCTTCCTGCCCAATAACCCTCTTTTAGACCAAATGAGCAAGAAATGATTTCTATTAGACTACAGCAGAATGATATAAAATGAGAGTTCACAAAGGCAATCCATCTTTCCAAATGACTACCTTGCAAATCTCAGTCCTTTTATTTATTAGAAAGTGAACAAGGGGAAGGATTTCTATGTCTTCACATGTGTTTACACCTTGACATCAGGATTTAGATGTGAAGGAAAAAATTAAAACTTTTTATTTTGCCTTTGGGCCTTGATCCTAGTAATATGGCTATGGTTGTATGGTTCATCTTCTTGTGAGGAGTATGGTGTGAGTTTAAGTTCATGTCTGCATACATTTCTGCAAAACTCAAAATCATTTAATATGACTTTCAATATTAAATCAGGGGGAAAATCTGTACTTCTTGCATGCCATTTCAATTTAGTGATTTTGAAATCAGCAAGTGTTGAACTCTGATTTACTGTTTGCATTGGATATATTTGTTGATTAGCTATCAAATATTACAAACTACACAAAACTTACACATTCATGATTGAAATGATCAGTGTATGAGAAAGCCCCTTTTAAACTGGGTTAAACTGGGCTACTCTGATTTCAGCTAGGGACCTTCCTGCATATGCTCTGCTATTTGACATGGTAGCCCTGCTCCTGGAAGAGAGATGGCTGTCCACTGTGGCATTTTTCTTCTCATCCACATGACCTCTTTTTATTCACAATCATCATCATATTAGCTTCTTTCCTTGAGATGGTGGGGTATACAAAGGAAATCAGGAAAAATTTAAGACACTTTAGGCCAAGGCATAGTACTAGTACATTTTTATACTCACTGTATTTTACTGGCTGTAATATAAGCCATTCTAGATTAAAGTATTGGAAAACAGATCCTACCTGTCAATAAGAACAGCTCCAAAAGAATATTGTCAATTGCCTGGATACAGAGAAGGATGAAGAATTAGAACTATTTTTGCAATTCATACATGTTTTTCCTTTTCTTTCAGATGACATTTGTGTGACTATTCAAAATTAATCAAATTTTATTAAACCATAGGTACTAAGAGGCTAGTCAGGATTGGGAATCATAATTACTACTGCCTTCCTCAAAATTTTGCTAGGCCACAATAATTATGCAACTTCTCTAGGAATTTAAGTAACTGAAGAATTCCACTTCGATCAACACCACATACAAATAAATAAAACGAATGTCCATTGACAACTAAAAAATAATTATACTGAGCCAATTTGAAATCTAAACCAAATCACAAATTGTTCCTAATATCTTTTTTAAATATTTATTGTTTAGTTGATGTTGGACACAATAGCTTTATTTTTATTTATTTTTATAAGGATCAAACTAAGAGCCTTGCACATGTCAGGTGAACCCTCTACCACTGAGACAAAACCTCAGACCTGTTCTGAATATTTTGAGATACCTAATAATTTCACACACAGAGCATTTAAAATTCCCATGGAAATATGTTATACATATAAAAACACATAAAGCATCCTATAAAGAAAGGTTCAGAAATTATCTGAAAGTTAACAAATTTTGAATCACCCTTGCTCAGGACAGACAATACCATTTTTTCATCTTTGATCTCAGAAAGCAATCAAGATCTTATAAACCAGTATAGAAATGTTTTATTACATAAATGTAAATAAATAAATGTTAAAATATACCAGTTATCCAAATTCAACATCTGCTTATTACATGGCATGTTTTATTTTTTCTATGCTTCTACCAATTTTCCAACATAGACCAGTCCCACTACTTCTATATTTATTTTTGGTGAGGTCACACATATGTGCCTTTAATGTCACATATACTAAATATACAATTTTGACTAATAGAATAATAAAAAATCACCATTTCTAGCAGAAAATATTTATGTCATCCAAAAAAAACTATAATTTTTTTCCCAAGAAAACTTTGTTTTCCAGAAAGAGGATACTGTACTGGATATTTAATCATACTTTCATTTTGCCTGACATCATTCAATATAATTTTAAATCCAGCTGCTGAACCATGCAGTATTCATGAGAGTCTATCAGCATGTGTGCTTCAGTAATGTGTTGCTTTGTAGTGAGGACTACTATTGTATTTTATGGATGTACTACCAATTTTTCATTTCAACATTCAAGAACATTTGACTTATTTCTTATTTTTTTCTTATTTTGGATCATTAGTACTACCAGTCTTTAAACAAAAATTTTAATCAAATTATTCTTAAATAACTATTCTACTCAGTTTATTCTTTCTTAGTATTTCAATGACACATTATTTTAGTTTTACTGGCTGCTATGAGAATAATTTCCATCTTAACATCTTAATTTAATTAGAGTCAATATTATATGAGTTTACTAAGTACAAAATATATAAAAACCTTAATGGAGACTGTTTAGATTCTTGTATTCTTTGTGCAACTATTATAAATGTTTATCTACATGTTGTAGTATCAAAAATATACTTTATAATTTTTATTCAATATAATCATAGGTTTAAAAAATCCTAAGAGGAATAAGTATTAATTATAAGTTTGCTAATATATACCAGACACAGAAGCACATGTCTATAATACTGGTGACTCGGGGTGCTGATGCAGGAGGATTATAAGTTCAAACTTAGACTCAGCAACTTAGCAAGGCCCTAAGCAACTTAGCAAGACCCTGTATCTCATAAAAATATAAAAAGAACTAGGCATGTGGATCCATGGTCAAGCAATACTGGGTTCAATCCCTGGTTTAAAAAAATGCTAATATATTATAAAACTCAGGAAGGTAAAAACAATGAAAATGGCATACCATGTACAGAATTGAGTAGGTAATACTGAGAAATGATAAAAATGTATTAGTGACTTTTTTGTCAAAATATTAGTTGATAGGTACTTCATGGAAGATTTTTTTTCCTATATGCCACATATTCATAGGTATATATTTTCAATGTTATTATTTATAGTCTGAGATCATTATTTATAGTTTGAGATTATTATTTATAGTTTGAGATCATTCAAATACAAACTCATCACCTTAATCATATTGTCCACAAGCTTAAGCACAGGTGCTTTGCTGGCTTTTCCATTCCTTCTCATTTTTCTTACTTTTACATACTTAATTTTTTGTGACCTTGAAAATATCCACTTTGGAAACTCTGTTATTTGGGGAAAGAACAAAATTAAGACAGCAAGAGACACAAGGAAGCTACATATACCTTATTTTGACCAAGTCAAAAACATTGGTGGGAATCTCACAAACTGTACTACCTGCAATTCAAAAACAAAAAGACATGACCACAAACCAGAAACAAACACATTTACCCAGAAAAAGTGTTAAAAAAAACAAGAGCTAGCAAATCCCCTGTTCTAAATCAAGTAGAAAACAGAAGTAAATATCTTATAATTTAAGAAAAACAATTCTGATCAGAAAATTTTTGTGATAATCAACTCTACTCTTTTGCTCACTGCAAATAATAGAACATATTACACTTAGTTTTTGAAAAGACAATATTTTATAAATACCTATCACTTTAGCATAATTCCATTTGGTAACATAGCCAAGTAAAATCTCTAAATTCCTATTGCTACTAAGTAAGAGATTAAAACAACAGAAATTTATTTTTTATACTTATGGATGTTTCTATTTTCATGAAACAAGATTAATATCAAAATGTTAAAAAAAGCTACATTCTCTCTAGAGGCTCTAAAAGAGAATCATTCTAGCTTTTAGTGACTGCTTGTTTTCCTTGTTTTATAGTCACAGTATTTCTCATGGTGATACAGCCTACAAAAGTATAAAGACAGACAAACTAATTTTCTGTAGAACATGATGTTATTCTAACAGGTTACAACCTTCAAACCTCACAGAATCTGGAAGCCATAGCATCATAGATGGCAGATCCTCTAATGAGCTGATATTTGCACAAATTTTTGATAGAATTACAACAAAGGAAATATCATGCCCAAAAGAATAAAGTAAGTGAGGGGACCCTGGGTCAGCAGAATGGAGCAGGACAGGTTAAAGATCCACAAATGTTAGATGAATAAAGAGGGGTATCATATACTGCTTCAAAAATCATGAAGAGACAAAATTCATAGATGACTAAATATAAGTGCATTCATTGCAGAGAGTGAAACTCTGATGCAGAACACCAGACAGTATCATGTCCAGAGAGCAGTCTTATCATGTTTTACCTGGAATGTGAAATTTTTTTCAATCCATTTGGATAATTCCAATTAATATTTTACTTACACTTTGTGCATGACCTTGTTCATCCTCTTACAAAACAAGTGCATGGTGCTTATCTGAATACTGTAAAGGGGAAATCTACATATACCAGCTATCACTGTTACTGAACTTCTAAGACATTTCCCTGTAAATTTTTATGTATTAATATCTCTGAAGGCCATTTAAAAAAATAGATCAATGTACATCCAGTTATCAAAGCTGGAACATGAAGTGGGAGAAAATATTTGTAAAGTGCATATGTAACAAAAGATTTGTATTGCAGAATAAATGAAGCGTTATATTTGTGAAGAAAAAAGACATACCAAAAGAGTAAAGAACAATGAAAGTATTTGTAAATGGACTTCACAAAGAAGGAAATAATCAACTGGCACATAAATATACAAATAGGAGTATAAATCATTACTACCAAGAGAAGTTAACACAAAAGCCAATACACTATTGCATATCCATGAGGAGGAAAACATGAAATAAAAAGGCAAAAAATATCTAACAAAATAAAATGACTTTAAATTACAAACATGCTAAGCAATGGAAATTTTCAAATCTTCTGTTGGTGATAAAAATTTTTAGAGCCACTATGAAAATTTATTTTGTACTAACTACATAGTCATATATTATGAGCCATGATTTTATTCTGACAGAAAAAAAATTTACCAAAATATTCTGTGAATACTACAAGTGGTAGCAGCCGCTGCTGCTTTCCACCAAAAAACTAGACTGCAACTGCCATAACTTTCCACAGTCCAGGCCCCCTAACTCAGAGACATAGTACACATGATTTTCACAAGTCTATGGTCAGTCCAAACAAAAATGTCAAAGAAAAACAAAGAAAGTGCCATAGTTGAAAGTCAAGGATCTGAAGAAGTAGATAGTGGAAGAAAATAAATACTGGGCAGAGAAGAAGAAAATGTGGTGAAGTAGTAGGAGAATAAATCTGAGGAGCAAGAAAAAAACTGGTGAGGATGCATAAGATTCAGAAATGAGAAAAAGGTGAATCCTAAGTGGGAGAAGACAGAAAATGTGACAGCATGACACTTATGCCACTGGCCTCATATTTGAAAATTCCTAAAGACCAGAAGTTAATGGGTAATCAGATAAGTATGACACATAACTGGCTCCCTGCTATTAGAGATATATTAAATGTGACACATTCATTTTTATTACTTTCAAGCCTTGAAATTTCTTCCTCTCCAGGCACTGTTCAACCAACTTAAATATGTTGTTGCTCCACTTTCTGACCTGTTGCATCTGAGGTCCCCAGCTTGATGCCAGTAACCCACATCCCATGCTTTTCTTTTTCTACAACCCATCCAACTCATCCTTTTCCTCAGATAACCTGTCAGAACCACACTCTTAATGCCCCAACTCTGACATTCTGAACTATTCTTTATTCTGATCATTGGATTACTCTCACATTTACTCCAACAATAAAGCATCACACAAGATTATGGTCAGGTTGGTTTTCTAGACAAGAAACAGTTTGTCTGACTCCTTTTTTTTTTGAGAAATTTTTAACATTTTTATTTAGTCTTTTATTTAAAAATAACAATAATACTCCTTTTTTGGTACAATTAAGTAAAGAAATTGTCTCACTTCTGTCTTTTCTTTTTTTTTTTCAAGAGATAATACTTTTAGATCTTTAGTTGTGAAAAAAGAGTTGTTACCAAAACCAAGAAGATATGAGGGTATATTCTTTAGCATCTTTAATGTTGTATTCCTGATAGAAATACTAGTTATTTTGTATGTTCCTGAAATATATGTCATGTGTCTAAGTTAAAATTAAGGAGAAATCACACTAGCTGGGGTTTTATCTCATCAGTAGAACACTCTTCTAGCTCATGTGAGGTCATGAGTTCAATTCTCAGCAATAAATAAAAAAATAAACAAAATAAAGGTAATGTGTCCACCTACAACTAAAATTATTTTTTAAAAAAATCACAGACTATTAAATGATTAATTTACAATGAAACTAGCAATTCATTAGGTAAATATTTGTTTCAATATTTTGGGAAAGGCAATTTTTATACCAAAAAAAGTGTAAAGGGAAAATAATAGGCAAAGAAGCAAAGCATATTAACAGTGAACATACCACAGAAAGTATCAGGAAAGCCAGGTGTTATATTTATAACACAGATAAAATTGGAAAAGCTCTAGTAAATTTTACAAGAAAAAATTGCACACTACTTATATATTATTCAATTTAACATATATAGTTTTATATAATGATGCTTCACTTAATGATACTATACATTCTGAAAAATGTATCATAAAGTGAATATATTATTTTGCAAATGATTCAGGGTCCTGCCTCAATTCTAGATGCTATAGACCACTACAAACCTAGGTTATTATTTATCTATTAATGTACATGAAGTTCATCATTGATGATAAAAGATAGAAAACTCACTGCAATAATAGAAAAAAAATGACATCCTTTTCAAAGAAAGCTCCTGGGACATTAGAGTATCTGCTTCAAACAAAATGCCCCTGTATTCTCTGCTTATATGACTCAACAGATCATTCACTTGTAAGAAGTACTTGAATAAAAAAGAATAATAGAAGACACACCAAATTTATATTAAGAAAGGGATTTAAACAGTGTATATAGTGGTATATGACTATAACAAGAGGAACTTGGAAGAAATAATCATAAAAATTGAAGGATCAAGCTCAGCTTGAGCAACTTAGAAGACTACTCAAAATAAACTTTAGAAAGGACTGTGAATGCGGCTGACTACTGTGGCATGTCTGTTTTCAATGACCCAAAATAATAATACTAATAATACAGAAAGATGGTTATTTGTTTCCAAAGTTAAATACTAACTTTGTAACAAAATTGGGGATTTTAAAATAAGTTTCATACACTCAAACACACACACACACACACACACACACACACACAAGATTCCATGTAAAAAATGTAAGTTGAATTGACAGGTTTGGAAAAAGTGACTGCCTCACATATAACAAAATACTCTGAAACAGAAAAAAAAGAGGGTAAGGCAGGAGGATCTCAATTTTAAAACTAGTCTCAGCAACTTGTTCAGGTCAAAAGAAAGTTAATGAGACCCTGTCTCAAAACAAAAAAAATAGAGGGAGAAGAAGAAGGAGGAGGAGAAGGAAGAGGAGGAGGAGGAGGAGGAGGAGGAAGAGGAGGAGGAGGAGGAGGAGGAGGAGGAGGAGGAGGAGGAGGAGAAGGAGAAGAAGGAGAAGGAAAAAGAGAAGATGATGATGATGATGATGATGATGATTACAGGATATTACAAACTGGTTAAACATGTTGGATTTTAAAATAGGTAACATTAAAATAAATAAAGAAAAGAAGGTTTTTTTTCTTTTTAATAAAATCTAGGGAACCCAAAGAAGATAAGGCAAACCAAGCTCAGTGGCATATGCCTATATTCTAAGCAGGTTGGGACACAGAGAAAGAAAAACTGGGAGTTCAAAGACAGACCCAGCAATCTAGTGAGGCACTAACCAATTTAGTGATATCCTATCTCAAAATAAAATATAAAGAAGAGCTTGGGACGTGGCTCAGTGGTTTAGCACCTTGGGCTTCAATCCCTGATACCAACAAAAGGAAGAGGGAAGGCTTGACTAGCCACCTCATTAAAACACACACACAAAACACACAAACACACACACACATTAAGTATATAATAATAATAAAATAGCTCTATATCTCTGTGAATTAAAAAAAAATGTTGAAGCTAGGAATGCTGGTGCACACCTGTAATCCCAGTGACATGGGAGGCTGAGTCAAGAGGATCCCAAGTTCAAAGCCAGCCTCAGCAATGTTGAGGCACTTAGAAACTTAGTGAGACCCTGTCCCTAAATAAAATACAAAATAGGGCTCCGTGGTGGAATGTCCCTGAGGTCAATCCCAACTACCAAGAAAAACAAAACAGAAAAAAAATTGCAAAATAAAATCAAATCTGTGAGACAAAATTAAATATTATCATTAAGCATAGAGAACAAATAAATTCTCATGAACTGAAGAGGAAGTGAAAATTTATATTTTTTGAAGAAATCGGCTATTGAAAATACATGATTATTCCATAGCAGAAGCATATGCTTATTAAAATCACTGCATATATGAACCACAAAAACATATAAGACTATAGCAGCATTGGCCCAAATATATAAAACCTAGGGCATAAAGAAAAGGCAATGTACATTGGGAAACAGATAAGAAAAAAAGGATGAGAAAAATGATTTCTGGAACCCATTTTCATCATACTGTATCCTATTTGACAAATATTGTGAGACACCACCTAGTTTAATGTAGATGACACATACATGCAATATTTTACAGGCATACATATGTAGAAAAATTGTAGCATTTGACTAAATATAAATATAAAAAACGTAAGAGGTACAATGAAACACATCATTTGTGTACATGATAACAATCTCAGTTCCAAGATGTAAAATTCCCCCTAAATCTAAAATATTACCCCATTAAAATGGTAGCGTATTTTACTTTAAAAAAAACATTTTTTATTGCTTTATTTTATAATTTCTGTGGTGCCAAGGATCAAAACCAGTGCCTCATGCATGCTAGGTGAGTGTTCTACCACTGTGCCACAACCGCAGCCCCATACATTACTTTTAATGGAAGAAAGGACCAGAACAATAATTCTAAATTTTATCTGTAATTTTTATGCATATATATATATATATAATTAGATACTATATACATATAAAATTAGCCCCAAATTTTCTGTATTAAAAAAAAGGAATTATTTTGCAGTAATAAAAATCAAGGAATCTAAATTCAAACAAAATAAACAAGCAAATTTATCTGTATGTAAAATTGTATGGGTTTCAATAGCAATTCAATGTCTGACATAAATTCAAACACATCCAAAATATTACATGTGAATAAATGGCATGGGGGCTAGGGATGTGGCTCAAGCACTGGCAGGTTCGCCTGGCATGCGTGCGGCCTGGGTTTGATCCTCAGCACCACATACAAACAAAGATGTTTTGTCCGCTGATAACTAAAATATAAATATTGAAAAATTCTCTCTCTCACTCTCTCTCTTTCTCTCTCTCTTTCTCTCTTTCTCTCTCTCCCTCACTCTCTCTCTCTTTTAAAAAAAAGTATACATCTGTGTTAATTTCCAGAAAATGTTTAGAGCAACACTTTATCTGTGGCTACTTGACAGAATGGACTCTATAATCTTCCATCAGGAATTTGACACATAAGTTAAAACAGTGGATATTGTATACTGACCATGACTTTTAGAAGCACTTTTATCAATAAGCTGAAAGATAACAAAGAATCAAGAAACTATGGATATGGGAAAAAGAAAACCTTGTACATTGTTGGTGAAAATATAAGTTTCAAAATGTCAGGACATCAAACTACTTCACTGAAAATCTATACACCGTACTTCACACTGCTTCCTCTATTTCAGAAAAGCATGCAGAGACTTATATAAAACACTCCAAAAGAACTTAGACATGAAAGCTGTTGTTATCTAAGAATCCCCAGAGCCAAAAAAAAATATGAGGGTGGCATGAGGGCACATCATCATTCCACATCTGCAATGAGGCATCACAACTCAATAATATTCAAATAAGGTATCTGTGCCTATGAAAGACAAAGAAAGGATAATAACAAGTACTGTTTTACAAAGATTCAATTGATTTTTCTCTTTTTTCCTATCATATGAAATGCTCACAAACAGGATTTTTAAAAAAATCTCATAAATAGTGTCATCATGTGCTAGAGAAAACAAAGTTACAAAACACTCTCCATTTGAAGTACAATGTGAGAAATAATTTATTATGTGGTGGGGAAATAAAGTTGGCATCAGAAATGGAGACAAAGAGATGAAAATATAGGAATATTTTCAATGAACTAAAAAATACTAAATAAAAACAATGAGTCATCCTAAATTTGAGGTCCTGCTTCTCAGATATCCAGAAAGCTAAAAAACAAAACAAAACAAAAAAAACCCAAAAAAAAAAAAACACAGTCTCATGTATATCAGCACTATTTTCATGAAAAATAACCACACCTGAATTTGGTATTCTCTCTTGATGGTCATGCCAGTAATCTAGTGAGATTGCAGGTTGGTAGCCCAAAGTTATCCACATAAGCTTCCGGCCATGACTAAAGAAACCATGGATGTATAGAAGAGAATGTCCAGTATTCCAGCTGCATACTTATTCCACACTTAATTGGCCAGATGAGACTTAGGGATAAACTTCCTAGCTTTAAAGGTTTCTTGCATTCTCTCATAGATTGTCCAACATCTGTGTGGCAGAGAAGTCTGTGTTCCTAAGCATTGGAGAGGAAGCACAGCTATGAATTCCAAAAATGCCTTACTCTGGAGACAAAGAATGGATCACAGATGGATGCCAAACATTTCTTAGATTCATATGTTGTACTGGGCAGTTCTTACCAGAGAGTACCTGATTGGAAAGGCTCTGCCATCTGAATCTGAATCCACTGACCCTACTGTCTAAATGACAGTAATGGCATCAACCCTAGGCCAAAATTAATGAGGCAAAAATTAGTTGAGATTAAGAAGTTCTTGGGTGCATTTCCTTTTTTTTAAGGCAAGATTTTCCTAAAGTATTGTGGTCTAGTCTGGCCAGTAGGATACTTAAATTTAGCCTTGTATATAAGATGATATCATTAAACAAATGTGCATAGATATGTGCTGCAGGTTCAGGTTTGAATTGGAAGCATCCACTAATGTCCAATACAAGTAAAATGTGAGGTACAGTTGTAATTTTAACTTTTCCAGTATTTACAGTAAAAAATACAAGAAACATTTAAAATTCATTATAATCCCAAACCCAATGTATCTAGTGTATTATTATTATGAGACAAATATAAAATTACAAATGAAGAATATATATGTATTTGGAACTATATGCTCACCACTTACTATATTTGAAACCTCCAGCAAATCTCAGTTTATAGCAGTCAGATTTCATTTTGTGAGTATGGCTCCTCTGACCTCAGAGAATTTAAGAGCCTGGACCACTGCATTTCATGCAGGAAGTGTAGGAGTACACGTTTTAACCAATATTTTCCCACAAAACCAAAAATAAGTAGTGGACTGCCCTCAGAAAGATTAGGGGAACCAAATAAGGCAGGATCCAAAAGAAAATGATCATTTTCCACCTGATGCTGAATGCAGATCCATTCTCATTTCAGAAGTCAGACAGCATCAAAAGGAAAATAGAGTCCTAGCAGTTGGAAGCCAATTGTTACTAAATTTTTCCATAGCCTTGACTCTAGGACTTAAATATATTAAAGACAAAATTTATTTTGTAACTTAGCCCTGGACCTAATGTTCAGGCTGTGGTGTTTGTTTCCTCATTTGGTATGGTGTACTCTGAGAGTTCTATCACCAATAAGATGCATACACATCCGCATAAGTTAATACCATCTAAATAGAGGTTAAAACGTATGTTAAAAGAAGAAAATCAGTACTAATAAGGCAACTGCTGTTTTTCATAGAATTTGTTCACAACATGTGACAGAATCCTGATTTCCCTTTATAATGGGTGTATGAGTTATCTAACTAAGTCAGTCACTTCAAAAATTTTTAGATCATGAGTGGGCTGATTTATTATATCATGCTGGTCTTATCTAGGTTTTCCTAGTGGAGGTAGTTAGCAAATAACTGCTGAATTTTATAAAGTCAGCTATCAACATTATAAAGGGCACCTTGTTTCTTTGCTTTGATATATCTTCCTTTAAGGAAGGCTTGTTATTTTGAAAACAGCATGGTTTGAAAGGCAAAAGCAAAGGAAATCAAGATCTTTTAAGTATAGGTACCAAAAAATGCACTTTCATAGTTACAGTTTTTCTGCATTTTAAGACATGAAGATAAAAAGCATATTGCCTAGTTTATAAATACATGAAGATAAAGAGTTGCTGATATTCCCAATACATTTTCTTATACATGAAGCTTATATAACTATTTATTTATTTATTTATTATTTTTTTAAAGAGAGAAGAAGAGAGATAATTTTAATATTTATTTTTTTTTAAGTTATCAGCAGATACAACATCTTTGTTTTGTATGTGGTGCTGAGGATTGAACCTGGGCCGCAGCATGCCAAGCAAGAGCGCTACAGCTACCATTTGAGCCACATCCCCAGCCCCTTATATAACTATTTAAAGGAAAGAAATATGTTCCAAGCCCTACAGCTATTAAGAAGATGAGGATGATTCAGAATCAACTCCGAATAACTTCAAATTTAAGAGCTCCACTTGGCCACGCACTACATAAAACTTTTTATTCTCTTAGGTTTTACATAGAGACATACCAAAAAATCAGGGTCTGTGTCTATATTTTGCTCTTTATTAGTTGGAATAATATCCTCAGAAGTATTTTTCTGAAGCATCTAGAAACGACTTGGAATACTGTGAAAAATGGCTGAGGTCTGAATTTAGGAAATCAGTAATCAATAATGCATTTTTAATTTCTCACCATATGAGAAATATTAAATTTTGTAATGCATTCCACAGGCATGGTGATAAAATATTCTATGGAAACATGAACAAAAGACTGCATCTGTCTCCCAAAAGTGCTGAAAATGGAAAATTTAAAAACCCATAAAGATAGTTTAAGGAGAGCACAGCATTTATAAATAGAATATCAAACAATTCCCTGATGAGACTATTATCTGGGTATATGTATACAAATACATAATGCTACATGAAACTTGGGTCAATACAGAAGGATTCAAAATAGATTCAAACAGGAAACAGATTCCATTATAATGGTATATTGATAAAGCACTGTTTCAAATTTAATTGCAAAAAATTATTCTAAGTAGTTAATAGAGACAAATCCAAATATGAGTTAAATTTAAAAAATAGCAAATAAAAATAAATGGAAAACAACTAATAATTCAAATAAAAATTAACAGTAACAGAAAACTGAGTTGAGCAAAGCCACTTCTGTGGCTAGTGGTGGAGAGATAAAAATTCAATTCCAACTATAACTAGAGAGGCCATATTTTATCCCAAATTTACTAATTGAAAACTCATTTTTGAATAGGTAAGAATAACTTCCAATAACTTGAATGAACAATATCTTTGTCCTTCAAAATATTTTAACTACCTAAGCATGGAGGCACAAATGTATAACTTCAATGGCTCAGGAGGGGGGATAAAAATATGACAAGTTAATGAAAGCCTCAGCAGCTTAGTGAGGTCCTAAGCAATTTCTAGATTCTGACAATTATAGAAAATTTTTACAGAGTGTCTCATAAGATTATGTAAACATTTTCTATTTTGACATATGTGTATCTTAATGTAAAGATACATACATCATATAACCAGAAGCATGATAACTATTTGTATATTCAGTTAGCATATAAAAGAATGAGCTTTACTTATAGGGACAGCACAGTGGTGCATACCTGTAATCACAGCCATTAAGGATGCTTAGATGGGAGGAGAGCAAGACCCTAAGCTATTCAGTGAGACCCTGTCTCTAAGTAAAAAAATAATAAAAATAATAATAGGGCTAGGGATGTGACTCCATTTTCAAGTACCCCTGTGTTCAATTCTGGTACAAAAAAAAAAAAGAAAACAACTAAAAACCAACTGAAGAAAATTGCAAGTCTTGAAGTAAATGCCACATCTTTCTTTAATTGAATTTTAACAAGTTTGTCAGAGGAATTACATAGAAAAATGAGAAGTCTCTTCCAAAAATAAGGTTGGTATAATTGCGTATTCATGTGTCCAAAGCATTATTGGATTTTACATGAGATTATTTATAATAGTTAATGTGAAATGAATCTTACAACAGAATATGAGAGATAACACTAAAAAAATTAAGAAAATAATTACATATTTTTGAATAAGATTTAGCAGTGAATTCTTAGTTATGCTTTAAAAGTAGGTGTGAAAATTAATAACGTGGACTTAAAAACATATATATATGTATGATATATATATATATATATATATATATATATATCATATATATATATAACCTTACCACGAAAATAAAAACAAAATTATGAGGTTTTTCATCTTGTTTTCAAAGAACTGTCTTGATAAAATTTTTAACCTTAACTAGAGGCCAGTCAATCCTCTTTCTTGAGAAGATGATTGAGTCCAGAGCTCAAACAATTCTCTTTTTAGGCTCTCATAATCCAGTGCCACCATGGACCCTTCATAGTTACACCAAAATAAGGAACCAAACCATAGACAAGTATACAACTCAGACACCCCCATATTTTGTAAGCTGTAAAATCAATGATAAGCCCTAAATTGACTTTATACCACTTGACATATATTAATTGACCCCTACATTTCTATTTCTTGTGCTCTGCCCATAAATAAACCACTATATGATCTGTTCAGGCAGTATTCTTTTGTTTCTTTGACTATCCAAATGCAACTTTTTTATATTTTGTAATTTTTTGCAAAAATATCATAAAATGAATGAAAAAAAAGAACAAATGTCAAGTGTGCAGAAAATTGAAAATTTTATACCTCTTTATTGGGAAAGTAAAATTATCGAATCACTGTGCAAAGCACCTTGGTGGTTTCTTATTAACATAAAAGTTACTAAATTAACCAGCAATCACCTCTAAAATAACTGAAAATGTGTTCAGTTTGAAAATAATATACTAGCCAACATGTAAAGATAATACAAGGTAAATGGATTAAAAAACACAAAATAGGATATTATCAGGCAATATTATATTTGTATTGCTGGGAACTGAACTCCAGGCTACAAGTGATAGGTGGGCACTCTACTTCTGAACTGTAATCCAAGCCATATCCAGCAATAATGTTACATATGAGTACTAAAACATTACAATAAAGATGTATGTGGAAACCTTAAACCTTAAGCCAATTAAAAGAAACCAGAGAAAAATGTCTTGTATTTTATAATTAAAAGTATATGTAACTTCCTGAACAGGTAAGTTTATGAAGCAAAAAAAAAAAAAAAACATTTCTCATTATCAAAGAACTGTGTGAAAGAGAAACAAAGAAGTAATTGCTAGTGGGCACTCGTTGCTTTCCATCTCAAACAACATCTGGAACTAAATGTTTGTAATGATACAAATGTGAATATACCAAGTGATTAATAATTACACTCTTAAATAGTTATACATATAATTTTAATTTCACCTGTGATTTGCCAGAATAAACAGATAAATTTTTTATGGAATGCATAAAGTAGCCAAAGTCCCAGGCAGTAAAATAGGGAAATAAAAATGTTACTAATTTTCTTTTTATTATGGATTCCACTTACATTTACTTGAATATGCTGTGGCTATATGCATATGATGATTATTTTTTATTTCCTTATTGCTTGTTTATAATTTGTGATAAATATATGAGAAAATATGTCTATATACAAACTACATTGTAAAGTTGTCAAGATTTTACTCTACTTGCTTAATTAAATATGCATTATATACACACATATATATATTTTTGTGTGTGTGTGAGCGTGTGTGTGTGTGTGTGTGTGTGTGTGTGTGTGTGTTCAGTGCTTGAGATAAAACATAAGCATAGCAAATGTTTTACTGTTTGTTCACATCCCAAATACAAATGTACATTTCTAATCTTGATTGCTTCTTTCTCTTTGTGTATGTGTGTGTGTGTGTGTGTGTGTGTGTTTCTTTCTGTCTCTCTCTTTGTTGCTTTTGTTGTGGTTGTTTGTTTGTTTTGTAACATGGATTGAACCCAGGGGAGTTTTACCACTGAACTACATTCCCAATCCTTTTCATTTGCTATTGTGACCAAGGGTCTAGCTAATTTCATTAAGCAGGCCTCAGATTTATGAATCTCCTGCTGAAGGCTTTCAAGTTCTGAGATTAAATAAGTGGGCAACCATGGCTGGCTATTAATTTCTTTTGAAAGAATATCTAATGACACACTTTTTATTTTCATTATATCTATTTCTTATTGTTAAAGTGAACTTTCAGCACATCCTAATTAACACTGTTATGATTGTTGTTGCTGTTATATTAGTGAGTAAAAATTCCCGATTATTAACCACAATCTTCTCCTTCACACATGTGCTTTGTTCTATTGCCTTTTTATAGTATTTATATTTCTTTTCTTTTTTTTGAGAGAGAGAATTTTTTAATATTTATTTTTCAGTTTTTGGTGGACACTACATCTTTATTTTATTTTTATGTGGTGCTGAGGATCAAACCCAGTGCCCTGCGCATGCCAGGCAAGCATGTTACCTCTTGAGCCCACATCCCTTATTTAGAATTTAAACTTAATGGGCCTGCTGATTATTGTGCGCAGTCTCAGAGTCCTCAGTTCTCTTGCCATCTCAGCTTCCTCATTCCTGCTTTTGCTCCAGTTCAGCGTTGCAAATCTCCCTTACCTATGCTATACATATGTCCTGAGTATGAGACTCTCTTTACTTGTGCTAGTGAGCCAGCCCTTGTTCTGAGTTTAGCACAGCAAAACACAGTATTGTGTTAAAAAAAAACAAAAATTCACCTTCATCTTATATCCATGTTTTCAAACAGAAGAAACTATTCAAAGGGACACTCATATGGATGTAAAGGAAGGGGGTTACATGGTATTCACTGAAGATAAAATGAAAACTGAGAAAAAAGTACCTGAGCATAAAGATCTCTGACCTATTACTTGCACATTGGTAATATGAGTAATACACAAATATCCAATTTTGACGATTTATTATACATCTGTAATCACAGCAACATGAAAGGTTGGGGTAGGAGGAATGTGAGTCTGAATCCAATTTCAGCAACTTAGTGAGACCCTGACTCAAAATAAAAAGGGCTCAGGTATTGACTCATTGGTAAAATATCAATAGGTTCAGTAACCAATGCCCCTCACAATTTAATTTCTGCAATTTTATAAAGTTGAATTGATGAATTATCTAATTGTCCTTTAAATTACAAAATCAGCACTCAGTTCTCAGCTGAAAATCTAACCTACAGTTTTAAATACACACACACACACACACACACACACACACACAAACATATATTTTAGTTGTAGATGGACAGAATACCTTTATTTTACTTATGCTGTGCTGAGGATGAAACCCAGTGCCTCACACATGCAAGACAAGCACTCTACTGCTGAACCCCAGCCCCAGCCCCTGACCTATGCCTTCTTTAGGCTCACTTTTGGTTTTTATTTGAAGGTGATAACTTAATTAAAAAATCACAAACATAATATATGGTGTAAATAACCAAAGAATAGTACTCCTCTGAGACCAGAAATTACACATTTCTTTTTGTTCATTATCCAGAGCCATAAAGACTAATTATAATAACACAGGGTCAATAACCACAAGTGGATATTAATTTAATAATAAAGTAATAAATAAATTTTAGTTTTCTATCTGGCTTCAGATTACACACACTCACACACACACACACACACACACTGTTTTGTATGAAACTTTATTATTTATTTATTTATACGTGGTGCTGATAATTGAACCCAGTGCCTCACACATGTGTTGTAATAACTCTACCCCTGAGCTAAAAGCACAGCCCTTCAGATGTTTTTAATCAGATCCAAAGAGTTACATTCAGTAGTCAAGAAATGCCATAAAGTATACCTTGACCTACCTGACAAGAACCACCAATTAATGCTAAAAAGAGAAAGATGTAACACAGTGGAAAAAATAAATAAGAAGGTAACACACAAGCACTAAATGACTTAAAAAAATTAAACAAGGCATGGTGGTGTATATCTATAATTTTAGTAAGTTGGAATGGTGAGGCCATCCAAACATAAATACAAGACTCTTGATGGTGTATGCCTGTAATTCCAGCAGCTTAGATGTCGAAGGCAGGAAGTTCTCAAGTTTAAAAGCAACCTCAAAAATTTAGCAAGTCCCTAAGCAACATAGTGTGACCTTGTCTCAAAACTAAAAAAAAAAAAAAAATAAGCTGGGCATTGTGGCACGACTGTAATCCTAGTGGCTTAGGAGCCTGAGGCAAGAGGATTGCATGTTCAAAGCTAGCCTCAGCAACTTAGCAACACTATAAGCAACCTAGTTAGACACTATATTAAATTAAACAATGAGATCTGGGTGTGGTGAGCCGTTCCTGCGGACTGTGGTCGCCATTACATGATGGCGCTGGCTCCGTTGTGGTCAGTGAAGGACAACTCCATATCAAAGAGAGTTGGCGTGTTCCCAGCTCCTTATCAGAGAAAGTTGGCGTGTCGTTTTCTAGCACCCTGTGAGAAGGGTACATGTGGCAGCTTCGCATTGGGGTTCGCGGTGCTTTATTAAGGCTGGGAGGGGCATCCGAAGTAGTAGAAGAATTATTAGAAGAATATCAAGGGCCTGAATAAACTGCTGAAAGAAGATTCCTGAGTCGCGTCTTCCTTGCGGGCAAGGGGGGTCGCGACATCTGGGGATGTGGATTAATGGTTATACATCTCAGGATTCAGTTCCTGGTATAAAAACTTAAAAAATAAATAAATAAAAAGGAGGGAGAGGCTTGGAATAGAACTTGGTGGTTAAGTGCCCTACAACTTGGTGATTAAGTGCCCTGGTCCAATATATAAATAAATAAATAAATAAATAAGAAGAACAATTGGGCAACTTAGCCACAGATTATATACCTCAGTAATAGAGCACTTCTAGGTTTGATCCCAGTACAAAAAAGAACAAGAATAAGAAGAATAAAATAAAAAATTGCTTTACAATGAAAATAAAGAAATACAATCATTAAAAACAAATAAGAACAACTATCTAATGTAAGGAGAGAACCACTAACTTACAAAATTAAATTCCAATGTGAATTAAATAAAATAAATTAATCAGTACATGAATTAAGTTTGTTGATATACAGAATTTACCATCTTGAAGTTTTAATTTTACCCTAAAAACCATTCTAAACTGGTAAAATTAAACCAATATTTTTTGAAACAAGCCAAATATATGTGTATTGGTGATGAATAAACTTGTTAAACACTTGTGTCTGAATAGAGTTTCTATTCTTTAACATGTTTTTCATCATGAATCTCAAAAGGTGTTTAAAGAAGACAATGAGGAATCCTGAGTATGCTTCACACATTGTGTGAGATCTTTCTATCTTTATTTTTGTGGTTCAAGGTACATATATTCTATATATACAGTTTTATATTTTTTCTTTCAAGATCTATTAAAACAGAAAAAAATGTGTACTTCTATTTCCTTTTATACTTTTGTTTTCACATTTACTTGTCTGTATTTTTCCTCTGTTCTGGACCAGAGGATATAAATAGTTGGAATTGTGTTGCCGTTGTTTTTCTGTTCACCAATTTTGTTTTGCTGAACTTTCATGAATCTCTTTATGCTGTCATGCTGAAAAGTCTCTTAAAGAATCATATTTTTAATAAATATATTCTGAGTGACTTATGAGCTATGCTTCTAAGGGAAACATTGCAGTGACACATTAACTACTAATCAGAATCAAAATGAAACAACTCAAAATCTCCTAAGAATAAGTCACACTCTTATGATTTTTATAGGCTTTTTAGATGTGATGATGACCTGGATAAATCCACTTCATTTTTTTAGTGGATCCAAAATTTTCACTACTCAGCTCATCACAAATTTGAGTGCAAACACTGAAAAGTCTGTCTTAAATTAACTACATTGGAATCATACAATATTAGAGAAATATGAGCTTATTTATTTTTAATTACAACATAGCTTAAAAATTAAATATGAAACACTTTCAAGGAGATGAAAGTAATATACTGATATATCACATATTTATTTTAGTAAATAAAACAAAAAATCATAGAGAAACACTACACAAAAATTTTGTTATCACATCAATAGATATCTACTCTCTTGAAATATATCTTCTGTAAGTGCAATAGAGTTGCATATACAAGTTTTTCATAATATCAATTTAAAAGATGCAAGATCTAGCTGGGAGAGGAGGCACATATCTATAGTCCCAACAGCTCAAGAGGTTGAGGAAAGAGGATAATGTGCTCCAAGCCAGCCTCAGCAAAAGCAAGATGCAAAGCAACCCACCAAGGCCTAGTCTCTAAATAAAATGGTTTTCCTTAGTGTGCGACCACAAAAACAATAAAATAAATAAATAAATAAATAAAATAAAAAGTAAAAGGTTTGATAGGAAACCTAGAAGACACCAATATCTATAAGCTAGAAAACTAGAGAATAGAACCCTTGACCAAACCATATTCACTTAATGCAAGAGATGATAGAATAACCAGCCAACAAAATGCCCAGGTTTTCAACTGCCAAATAAAAACTAGCCTAAATGCCTTTCTATAGAGAATAAATAAAAAAAAACTGTCGCATATATACACAATGGAAAATTACTCATAATTAAAAAGAATAAAATTATGGCAATTGTATGTAAATGGATAGAGTTGGAGAATATCATGCTAATTGAAGTAAGCCAATCCTCCAAAACCAAAGGTCAAATATTTTTTTTTGTGATAAGTGAATGCTATTCTATAATGGGGGAGGCATGAGATACGTGGAGAAACTTTAGATTTGGCAAAGGAAAAGGGGAAATCAGGGTAGAAAAGATGGTGGAATGAGACTATTACTTAGGAACATGTATGATTTAATGAACGGTGTTACCCTACTTTGTGTGTAATTTGTGAAGAACCAGAAGCAAAAATTTGTGCTCCATTTGTGTCCAACTTGAAGAGCATTCTGCTGTCATGTACAACTGATTAGAACAAAAAAAATAGATTCAAAAAAATGCTCAGGTTTAAGCTGAGTAGAAAAGAAAGCTGAAAAGGTATCAGCCAACCTCCAAAATGTAAAATAAGAGTGATCAAGAAATGTATAACACTAGAAAATCTTCTGTGAAATCAGGCTTCTTAGTTCCAAAAAAAAAAAATAAAATAAAACAAGTGTTTTCCAATGGGGATTAGGTTCACCAGAAAATAAATGTTAAGACAGAATTTACCAGAAATAATTGAAAGCAAAGAGAACATCATAGATTCTAGAGGAAGGGAAGAGGTTCTTTATGGAACACCATGTAGTTCACATCACAAAGAAGCTGGTATTAAAGGAAAGAATGACAAATACATTTACTTATCAATCAGAAATTAAAGGCTGTCTGATTAAGCTGTTGCTGACTCTCAGAAAAGTCAGTGAAGCTACAATCATGTTTTCCAGTAGCTTTGGTCAATGTTTTCATAACTACTACTTAATGCTGATCACATTATCATAATGAAAATTTTATCACATTGAAGACGTAAATTGCAATAATGCCTGATTTTCTACTACTGCAAAATAATGAAAGAATTAGGTACTCATTTGAATAAAATAACCAGAAATTATTTTCTTCCAGTTATGAATGACTTAAATATAAGATTTTCAGTGTGAATGACTGTGAGTGCACTGACATCAAAGTGATGTAAGGGCCATACTACCTCTAAAGGCTCTAAGAGAAATTTTTTTTTTTTTGCATTTTCTCAAATCTGATGGCTTCTGGCATTCCTTATTCTTTCTTTTCTGTATTGTTGAGGCCTTCAACATAAAGAAGACAGAGAAGTCCCTATCATATTAAAGATAGTGCTAACCCAACAGGGAGCTACCATCCAATACTACAGGATATGGGAACCATATTGGATGATATAAAAGACCCTCCAATAGGCTTGTTCTTTCAAAAATTGTTTGCAAAGATTGACAAAAGTCAGTTCATGTCCCAGAGTAAGTGAGATGAGTCTCTGTCTCTGGAGACCAGAATAGGTCATAAAAGAGCTATAAAAGTGAATTAAGGACAGGGCATTATAGGACATAGCTGATAAAATCCTGATATAAAAAACAAAACAAAAATTCAGAAAATGTCATACCCACCTATATTCATTTAAGCGAATCAAATTTGGATGAAGAACAGAGGACCAAGGCATAGCCAGAAGGATTTAGCTTTATTTTCTTTTTACTAAATTGCTAATAATGTTTCCCACAATTATAGAGTTCTGGATCACATAAATTACTACTTCATGTTTTGAATGTTATCATTACCCTCCACCTAAAAGGCATATGACACACTGAATTCACACCCACATTTATGCACTGATCATTAATCATTTTAACTATATAAATGTATATCTATGTACTTATATTTTTCCCACATTTCCAAGATTCTCCCCTGAAAATTTCTGTGATATCATCTCCCTGATATGCATTTTAGTCACTTCAGGTCACTACTTCTAAATGTTCCATTCCATATAGTTGGAAAAGATTGAAGAATTGCAATGCACTTTTGATTTAACTAATTAGCCACTAGAATTAAAGATTAACCTCAGTGACTCCAGAGGCATTAATTCTCATTCACTTTTTTTGTTGGTGTTTAATTTTTTGTAGTTGTAGATAGACAGAATGCTTTTATTTGATTTGTATATTTTTAAAAACATTTTTTAGTTATGGTTGGGCACAATGTTTTTTATTTTATTTGTTGATTTTTATGTGGTGCTGAGGATCAAACCCAGCACCTAACACATGATAGGAGCACTCTATTGCTGAGCTACAACCTCAGCCCCTATTTGTAGATTTTTATGTGGAGCTGAGATTCAAACCCACTGTCTCATGCATGCTAGGCAAACACTCTTCTGCTGAGCTACAGCACAGTCAATCATTAACCTTTCTTATACATAGTGTTTTAGTTTTAAAGCAAGTGGCAGGAATTTTATTTAACTGGAGAGTAAAATATTCGGAGCTATCCATGATGCTTACATGGTCCCAACAACATAGGGTACTGGTTTTCACCCCACCTTACCACTGAAGCATATGGATTTCATTCCAAGTTAGACATGGGTATTATGCTTTTCCTAGAAGTAAGTAATTGGTTATGAATATTGACCTTTAACTACCTCTAATAATCTTGGAAATGTGAAGGTTGGATAAGAGGTTTAGAATTATAATATTCAAAACACTTAGAGTAGACCCATTTGAAAACAGGTGACATTTATATTCTGAAAACATGGAAGAAAACCCTTCACCTAGGCCCAAAGAGGTGACAAAATAAACTATGGAAAAGAAAATTGTAGTCATTCATTAAATTGGTTTATAAATATTTTAGATGGTAATATATTACTGTAATAGGAAAGAGTGATTAAATGCAATATCAGTTTTTACATTTCTGAATACTTTAAAGAGAGTAAAAAGCCTGGCTACAATGGTGCATGTTTTTAATCTCAGTGGCTTTGGAGGTAGAAGGTGGGGAATCACGAGTTTAAAGCACGCCTCAGCAATTTAGTGAGTCTCTAAGAAATTATGCAAGACCCTTTCTCTAAGTACAATATTTTATAAAGTTCTGATAATGTCTCAGTGGAAAAGCATTCCAGGATTCAACCAGTGATACCACAAAAAAAAGTATAAAAAAAGATGAGTAAATAAGTGACAATTTGTGTCAAGAATGTAAAGAATTTAAAAGCAGTAATGGTTAGTCTATAGAAAACTCTTCTAGGTTTGTTAACTGCTGCTTTACAAAGTTAGTATCCTGTTCTTCCATGTATACAAGGGAGATAGAGTCTTATTTTAAGGTGTGTATGGGAACAAAGAGAAGTTTCAATACAGCTTTTAGTCATCCCAGAGTTCCACTTTAGTGGGTGATTGCATTATGCCCAGGTGATAGATTCTTGAGCTATTGAATTGATTTGTTTTTAATATCAGGTCTTCATAAACCAAGTGTAGGACTTAATAAGAAGCAGACTTGGCAAAGATAAAAACATTCCAATGATAAGTAAACATGTAAATATGTAAACCATTATGAGAAAAGTTAAGATTCAAGAGATTTGTATCATTATATACTCACCAGGAATGTAAAAACAATGACAACTATGCAAAAGTGAATAAATAATATTTTCAGGGCATAATGGAATAAATGAAGAAATGAATAACAAACTAAAAAGTGCAAAGACATTAAGTGATTGGAATTTTCAAAGATTTCTTGTGGCCATGCAAAAGTGTAATTTTCTAGTGCTTATGGCTATTATTCCTATTTTACAGAGAACAATGTTGGGGCTTGGAAAAATTAAGAGCATTTCTGGCTCCCTCATTTACTGTACATATTACCTTGGATAAAGGCTATGAAAGTTGTTATCTAGAAAATTATCATCATACTAA
Source organism: Ictidomys tridecemlineatus (assembly GCF_052094955.1). Lineage (NCBI taxonomy): Eukaryota > Metazoa > Chordata > Mammalia > Rodentia > Sciuridae > Ictidomys > Ictidomys tridecemlineatus. The sequence goes on along the minus strand of NC_135486.1, from coordinate 100,132,005 downwards.
ATTCATAACATAGTATTTTAGAAGGTAACTTTAGGCAATTTATGTGACTACCCAACCCAGTGGTGGGTATAGGGTATGTCACAGCATCATCCAGAATTTCTCAAGAGTCTTCTAGGAGCTTCCATTTCCCAGAAATAAAATCCAGGTTCTTGACTCATCTATAGGGCCTGAGCTATCTTGAAACACTCAGTCTTTAAGTTTTGACCACTCTTCCAATTCTTCTGTTCGTGAGACCCTTTCTAACCTAAAGTACTATCCTGCAGCATCCACCTCAGAGACCATATGAATTAAAATTGTGACTCCTAACTCCACCATTCCCAATACTTTCAGCCTACTGTTCTCTTTTCTCCATAGTATTTATCATTAATACACTCTGTATTTTTATATATTTTCTATTTTTATCCCTCCCCACCAAAACTTAAGCTGTAAGGAAAGAAATTGATGAACTTTGTTTTATTCTTGCTGAGCACCCAGTTGATGTTCCTTCATTAAATAAATATTGGGATATTCTTCTCTGTTCTTTACTTTCTTTCTCTTTCAAGGTCACATCCTTTTTTGATCAGAAGTATATATCCTTCGAAGTATGCAAATGTCAATAGAAACATTTCAACTTTTATGTGAAACATATTTAAAGGGTTACAAGACAAAAAGCATAAGAAAAAAATCCAACCAAGCAACAACAACACAAAGTTTGAATCAGGGGCAAGTGATGTTCCCTGGGCCTCTTTACCTGCACTGCAGCTCCTAGTTTGAGAAGTGTAGGACTTTTTAATTTTTTTTTCATTTTTTTAAAGTATTTATGGGGGCTTAGGCAGGCTGAATCACCCATTCTCTACTCTCTCATATTTCAGTAATGAGCATTCATTGACTGAATCCTCTCTGACAGGACCCTGCATAGGACATGACTAAATGGAAGACAGACAACACCTGTGCATCTTAACTCATTATTATACAATAAATACTAAGAAGGAATTATATTCTGATGGACCCAAAGTAGGGGGCATGTACCCCCAGTTGCAATTTCAGAGAACAAGTTTAGTGACATCTTGAAAGATATCCAAGTTAATTCGCTCTCTAAACAACAGAAAGGAATTCAAGTCAGTGCTCACAATGAGCAAATAAAAAGTTATAAAATATCATAATGCACCCATGGAACTTTAAGAAGTTTTGTAATACTATGACATCAGAAATGAGGCTCAGCCTCTCCTATGTGTTATATAAAAGAATCAACCTTTATTTGTGGAAAATAGATTGATCCAAATTGTGTTCAGAATTATACTGTTATTGAAAATGTCTTTAATCCAGGCTTACTGAAGATTTAAAAGTTCTTTTCTCCAAGTTAGGGCATAATTTCTTTTTTCCCTCTGCCATTATGTAAGCTTCCATTTGACCTCTTAATCTTTAGAACCTAGTCCTAAACATTCTTGAATGTCTGCTTCTCCCTATGTCCAATATAGTTTTATCAAATGGCTAAATTATAAAATTCTCCTGTGACTGATGAATCTGGTCAATATGGGGTTCCCTGATAATTATTTAGAGCCAGGTTTTTCTTAGTTGAAAAAGCCCTTGTGAGAAAAGGAACTAGGGCCCAGCCCTGCCCTCCAAGTACAGGTGCACGCACTGGCGCAGGAGCTCTTTCTCCCAGGATCGCACGCAGGCACCGCCTGCTGATTCTGCTCCCTAGGTTTCTTGGAGGCCTGGAAGAGGCCGGCAGACAGAGGAGAAGAACATACCTTCCGGTCCCCCAGGTACTTCCTGCTGACTGCTGCCTGGGCTCCTCCTGCCTTGTCCCAGGGCTTTGTCACCTTCTGGGTAGGCATGGCGGCACCTTTCCCCTTTGCAGTTCCTGGTGAGGTCCTGGGACTCCCACAGGAGCAGCCTGGCTCTCACCACCATTCTGCTGTTGGTTCTCCTGGAGCCAGGAGGAGAGCCTCAGGTAGGGCGGACTTCAGTATCCCCAGCAGTGTGTGGCAGCGGGCACAGGCCTGGCTGGAGAGGCATCTGGCGAGGAGTTGGGCAAGGCAGTGCTTAGAGAGGGCGTGAGCTTCCTGTCGCTGGGAGGCAGTGGTGCTCTTACAGGTGGCTGGGTGGATGCAGTGGAGATTATATTTGTAGGCCGGTGGGGCAGAGGAGGGAGTGTGCTGTTCCTGGTGCTGGCTCCTTCAGGCGGCTGAGTGGGTTTGGCCGGGTTATAGAGCTCATAGTTGGGTGTAGTTTTGGGACAGTGGCTGGGGGTGTTCTTGCACTGGGAAGCTGCTGGGGGTGGAGCCCCTCGCCTAAACTGGGGAGGGGAAAGGAAAACGAGTAAAACACATGAATTCAAGGGAAGCTTGTCTCTAATGTTAAAAGTTTGGATGTATCATATTTTAAAAACTGTTCTGAACTATGTCTGCAAGTGTTTTTTTTTTCTTCCACAGAAGTAAATTCCGATTTTTCAGTGTAAGTCCAGCCATTAGCTGATTTGTAATGACTCATGTTTTTTAATATACCAGTGGCTTCCATATTTTAAAATGACAAATTTTATGGAAACCATTTTTGAAAGTCCTCATTTACTTTGCCTTATATTTCACTATTTCCCAATGAGTAGACTTAATCTCCATTGACATTTTTCTTTATGCTGTGCAAAGGATATTTTCAGTCTGAAATACTTTGATGTGCATTCTTCTATTGTGTCTTATGCATGCCTCATGGAAAATCAGTTATCAGTTGGTTTTGTCTTAAAATGAGAGTTAAGCACTGGAACTGAAATGGTCAAGTTATTAAGGCATTCACAGAATGTCTTCTGATGACATTTTTCTCTGTTGAGACATGTATTTTATAAATGTGTGTCTTTGTAATAACATACATATTGCATGCCTTTTGTTGTTTATACCACCAGTTATAGTAAGAAAAAATTTCTTATTGTTGTTATTTCACTTTAACATTTAATGGTTTTGAACATCTGAAAATGTTCAATAGGTGGGGATTTATTAAATTTATTATCAGCATCCTGATAAAAGGCTGTTAACAAGTTAGGGTTAATTTTCTTTTTAACACAGGGTCATATGTCATAACTAAATTTTACTTAGGGGTTACACAAGTTAACACCAAAATAGACAATTAAGAATATTAACATATTAACAAGCACTATTTCAATTAATTTTTTTGTTTTGTTTTTGAGATTTCACCATGGGATTGAGAACTACATGAGGAATATCTCTTAAAAGTTATTTTAAGTGTAGAAGCTTAATAAATTTGCCTAGATGTAACCAAGCTTATATATTTTAATTGAACTACTAAAACCCTAAAATCATATCACTTTCTGATTTTCAATATGTAGAATACTTTCTGGGGGTTGGTTACAATTTTCTAAGTTCACTTTATTATTTTTGCCATTAAGAATACCTCAAAATGCAAATGAAGGCTCTCATGAGGGAAGTAAATATGTGAATTTTGATTTTCCCACAGCAGTTCTGTGGCGCATCCTAGTCCCTGATAAACTCCTCTAGTTGGACATTGTACATCTTGCTAAGTGCTGCTGATGGTTTGGTTTAGGATAATGGTCATAGAAATTAAGAGAAGGGATGCATACTTGATGTTTTTAAACTTTCTTCTAATTATACATGACAGTAGAATGAATTTTGAGATGTCATACATAAAAGGCATTTAACATCTCATTTTTCTGGTTGTATGTGGCATAGAATCATATCGGTCATGTAATTATATGTGTACCTAGGGTAATAATGTTCATTCATAGGTATTCTTCCTACTCCTTTACCTCCCTCCCCTCCCTCCACTCACCTCTGTCTAATTGAAAGTACCTCTGTTCTTCCCTATAAGGATCCTCCTGTCTCATCTCCCACCTCATTGGCATTACAGGTGTCCACCACTGTGCCTGGATTTCATTCTCATTTACTCTGAATTCATGGGTAATATTTCTTTTCTCAAAGATTCATTTCATTTGGCACATGCTAAGTACATATTGATGTGGTATAGTATAATCTTTTTGTTTCATGTGTAATGATCTGTCTCAACTTTTATCATTGCTTTATTGTAAATATATTTTTAAAAAATCTTTCCTATAGTTAGATTTGGATATACAATACATTACGTCAGCTATATTCACCCAGTTCTGCCATAGAACACCAGAACTTATTTCTCCTAACTGTAATGGTGTTCTGGTTGACAAATCTCTCTGCATCCTCTCACACTCTTCCCAGCTTCTGGTAACAACTATTCTCTCAACTGCTGTGAGATTTATTGTGTTAGATTCAACATGTAGGTCAGATCAGCTAATACTTGCTTTTCTGTGCCTGGCTTATTTTATTTAGCATAATGTCCTCCCTGTCCATCATGTTGTTGCATATGACTGGACTTCATTTAATTTTATGGCTTCATAATATTTCTTTTTATGTATCACATTTTCTTTATTCAGTTTGTCAGTTTATGGGCACTTCTGTTGTTTTCATTTCCTGGCTATTATGAACTGTGCTACAATCAACACAGTAGTTAAGGTGTTTTTTTAACATGTCCATTTCATCCCCTTTTGTGTACACCCAAAGTGGAATTGCAAGATTACGTGGTACCTCTACTCTCAGTTTTTGGAGGAACCTTCTTATTGTTATTTGTAGCAACTAAACTAGCTTACATCCAACTATCATATTCTTCAAAAATGTTTTTTGTGACTTGCCTACCACCTGTATCTCAATACTTTCCCTAATATTATGGCTTTCCAAGTATGAAAATATATGCCTAGCCAAATCACTATCTCACTATTCTCAATACTGTCATGTAAAAGGAAAGTTTCTAAATGTTTCTCGAACAAACAATGACAGTTTCTGGCTGGAACTTTATTAGATTTTTATGCAGAGTTATCTATTACTTTCTTAATCATTTACGGAGTTCATTTCAATAAATTTATTTTTTAAGTTTCCACTGTATTATTAGTATTAAAAATTGAGTTGTCATTTTTACTTTACCATATTTGTTAGGAGTGCCTCAAATCTACCTTTGTATCTCAGACTGTAGTTTAAAAAATGGTGAACTTCACAGATACTGTTGAATTTATGTATTGAAATGCAAGAATAAATAAAATGGCCATGTGAGGCATGAATTTTAAAAAAGAATAATTTGATATTATTGAAAAATAATTTCAATAACAATGCTATGAAGATACTAATATTTCAAATATTTTTGTAGTGCTGGAGATCAAACTCAGGGCTTTCTGCATGCAAGCCAAAAACTATCAACTGAACTGTCTCCAGTTCTTGAATTTTTATTAATAATTTTGTCCAGCTAAAGTGAAATTTTCTAAATATTTCTCTGTGTGTGTGTGTATGTGTGTGTATGTGTGTGTATATATACACAGCCACATAACATGACTGTGGGTCATATTACATAAATATACATTCATATACACACATATGGGGAGAGAAGGAAATAATGACTATTTTAAAAAATATTTTTTACTTGTTGATATACCTTTATTTTTATTTTTATTATTTTTTTTAAATTTATACGTGGTGCTGAGGATCAAACTCATTTCTTCACACATGCCAGGCTAGTTCTCTGCTACTGAAGCACACCCCAACCTCAGAATGACTTTTTTTGTGTTTAGGTAAAGATATTTGTCTGTATGTGTATTTTTCCTATAAGATTTGAACTTAAAAATGAAGTATAATAACGTGATCTAAAATTAAATAGTTAATAAACAGAAAAATTAAGATTGAGAATGTCTGGTCTGCTGCTATATTCATTTTTTGTAATACGCCTTTGAATATCAGATATTGATCAGGTAAAATCAGTAACAGTGAAACTGATTTTCTGGGGAAGATAATCAATATTAAACATATTTGAGATATTTGGAATATCAACTGTGTTTCCTTTTTTTTTCTTTTTCTCTTTTTATCATAGTTTTTTCCCCCCCACTAATTGCAAAGTATAGCATGTATCACCACCTCCTTTTGTCTTCCACTTTGGCTACCTAAATAATTTGTTTAGAAAATTTATAATGTATTATCCAAAATGGTATATAATTGTAAAAGTTTGAGACAAAGGTTTACAACACTTTGTATATTATTTTCATTTCTGTGATTTTCTCACATTTATTTTAATGAGAACACATGTAATGGGAGGTAATATTTTTTTAATTTCAATGTTGAAATTTTTATAGGTCTTAATCCCCATGTTTGTTTTATATAGAGCTGTATACTTACCAGAGAATAATCTTATTTTGAAAACATAGGGCATAATGTCAATTAAACAGGAGAATTTGCAAGTTTAAGGGCAGCCTCAACAACTGTGTGAGACCCTTTCTCAAAAATGATTTCATTTCCATCCCTGAAAATAAAAGTTGGGGATCTAGCTCAGTGGTAGAACACCCCTGGCTTTATTTTCTGGTGTTCAAAAATTATGAATAAAAATAAATGAAAAAATGACCAATTAGTTGATAAGAATTTTTTAAAATAAGCTAATAAAGTCTGTTTTGTGATTTAATTGGAACAAATTAAAGGATAAGGCTATTTTGTTCTAATCATAATATTGTACAACTCAAAGGATTTATTTTGATAATTTTTATATTACTGAAATATTGGAGTATTACATTAATTATTTATCTCTCTGTCAGTAACTAGTTGTCAGCTAGTTATATCTAGTGTATAGTCAGCTTGATTTGGCCACCATTCTTTGATAATATCAATCATTGAAGTATAAATATGCCTCAAGAAACTTAACCTGGAGGCTTACTGAGGTTAGGCTGTGAGTGGGAGATATTTAGCATGAAAATAATAACATGGACTTTTCAAAATGTTTCTCTTTCTATTTTTGATATAAGAATCTATATATTTATCCATTTACTTAATAACACATTTGATTGGAGATTTAAAAGGCAATTTGATATTACAGCTTTTTATATGATGAGAGGAAATAGCTATCTTGTCCTCTAAAATGGACAAGAAGACATGTATTCTTTTCATGTCAGATCATCAAGATCTGAACCATTTGCTATTTAGGAACTGAAGCAATTTACTTATTTTCTTTGTGTTCCTAGTTCTCCATCTAAAAGGTAGCAATAAATACGGTAATTTCTTTAGAACACTATGTGTTAGTTTTAAGTAAATGGCATGTGGATACAGCTTACATATGTAGCCAATACCCAACAAAAATAGCAACAACTTTCATTTTTTAATTGTCATCCATCTTATGGTTTTTTTTCATTATGCTACAGCAGAGCCATAGGATTAGAGAGATTTAATATCTGACAACATAAGTGATTCTTTGTGATCTAAGGTGTGACAGCGAGCTATCTTTCTGTGTTTGTTCTGTCATAAATCAATTGGAGATGAATGGTTCCTTTTCTGCACAGATGTTTGAAAAGTTTATGTATTGGTAAACAGTTGGTTGACATATTTGAAACACAGTCAGTTGTAGCTATTTAAACACTATTACTAACAGCCTTCTAAATTGTCTTCATGACACCTATCTTCTTTACCTTTTCCTATTATTTTTACTTCCATCACAATTTTCTGTCTAAAAGTAATTTTACTCTTGTCACATTACTTCAGGTGTACCTTTACAAAAAAATACAAACAAAAAAGAAAATAACAAAAAAATAATGGATTCCTTTTGTTAGGCAACAAGTTAAACATACTGTAGAAGTTATCTAATTTAGTTCTTCCCCTGATTCTTTAATAGAGGCGATTGTTTTCCCAATTTTAACTGTTGAAGAAACTGCAGAAGAAAAATACATCATGTTCTAGTGGCATCATACTCTCATTCTAATTGAGAATTAATGAAGTATCTATCAGTGATTTTTCTGCTCCTTGCAACTTAGAACAAACATAATTTTATGCACTGAAAATAAATATTAAAAAGAAATGTCATGTTACACATCTTTATTAAGGGAGCAGAACAATAAAAAACCCTAAGTATCAGCAGTCTGATATAAGATAAAATATCATTTTAATATCTACATCAATATTTCTGGGAATAATATTTAAAAAATGATCTAAGGTATTTGAAAAATCTACAACACTTCACTGAAATAAGTAGCACTGTTATATTGCTTTTTTTAACTAAAACAAACACTCAGGATATATTGAATTAAGAATAATTTCTAGAATTAAGGTATAAAGTATGATATTTATATAGCTTAATTTTATTTAAAATATTTGTGTATGATGAAGAAGTATGAATAAGACTAACTAATCATAACAGAGATACCTGTGAGTAGTTCTACCAAATATTCAATTCTATCATGATACTGTAGTAAAGCATTATAGTATGGACAAAAGATAGTAGATCTGTTGTATGAGAATAACAGTGGAAAACTAGAAAAGTTTCTAATTCTTTTGAAAATGCATCTGATAATGCAATTTTAGGACTTGAAATTTTTATATTATGAAGTGCATTTCTAGAAATCTTGCCTGAAGTTACAGGAAAAAAAATGTGACATCTTATGAATGAGTTCATGCTATTGTATTGTAAGGTAAAATGTAGAAGGTTGCTTTTTGTGTCATATTTTTCTTTTTACAAATGTTTGTCGATGGGATCACTTAAGTTTGACATATCTTATACAATAAAAAGGTTGGAAAATTATTCCTGGTGGACAGTAGTTTGCTTTTTTGTTCTCCTTAATTGTCCCCATGACAGTTATTTAGGCTGAGATCTAAAAAAGTTATTGCTTCCTTTAAAATACATGTTAGACCAGTTTCTGTTATCATGATATTAATTATTTTGTCATAGCCTAGATTCAATATTATATCTAACACTATGGGAGAGTAGTATGGATTATTGAAGAAAGAGATAATAAAATATAACACATTGTATGTTCAAGTTCTTATAGGCATAACATTAAGCACCTTGCAGCAGAACAAGTTGTAGGTAAATTCTTCTCAGTCACATTATTACCTGTATCTTTAATAGAACTGCATGAGCATTTCAGTATAGAGTCAATGCACAATTAAAAAAGGTTTACAGTAATTTTTATGTAATTTTTATCTACTATCAGGAAAGTAATTAATATCTACTTTCTTTTGCAACAAATATAACATCAGCATTTCAACTGTTTTGCAGAAATTTAAAATTGCTGTCTCATCACAGTGAGAGCTTTAATAAATTTGTTGTAATTCTTAAAACATTTTTGATAAATATTATCCTAATTCATTATTAATAGATCAAACTACTTTATATTTTTTCCTAAACATAGCATTTTAAGCAAAAATTGTACATTTATACCTACTCCTATTTTATTTTAGGTATGCATCTCTAAGAAAAGCATTTCTAAGAAAACAATTTTTCTGAATAGTAATAAAAGTTACCTTTGTGATTAGCTGCAATGTATATTATGCAATTTACAAATAACACTATAAAATATGTATACATTTTAAATACATTTAAGCATGTATATATATAAATATTATAGTTTATTCATATACATATGTATGCAATATGATTTGTTGTTCTAGAATAGAAGTATCTAGGTAGTTCTTTCAGATTTAATTACACTGAATTCTAAACAAGCAAGTTGAAATGGATATATTTCTCTCAAAACAACTAATGGAAATGAAGAAAACTTTTGAGTTTTAAATTAATTTAACAACTATCTATTGTGTTCAAAAATAGCAATGTAGTTAAATTAGAATTCCAATTCATACCTATAGATTTTTCAAATATGTGAGCTTTTTAAATTTTTGTATAAGTCCAAAAATAACAATGAAATTACCTAAATCTATAACCTAAGAGATCAGTTTTCCACTTTTCACTTCCCAGTAACTAATTGTGTATCTATTCTTTTCCTATTCTGCGATAACTCCTGGCAATGACTAAAAGCTGTTCTAGATATAGTAGTAGTAGTAGTTGAATGTATTTTTTAATGCTATTTTTTCTTCAATTTGTAATCTCTTTATTTGAATGGAACATGGCTGCATTATCTCTGCCCACATGTGGTTTAGAGATATGTAACAGAGCAGAAGGGTGAAACTTTTCTCCACTATGCTATCGTTTATAGGAACACATTAGTATCAACATACCTGCTCTCATTTAATGCAGATATTGAAGCCAACAACATAGTGTACATCAATCATCATTATTTCTAAATTATTTGAAATATATTTCTTTAAAATTAACAGTGATGCATGCTAACAAATACTGATTATAAGCAGAATTTTCTTGATTAGAATAGTAGCAAATGTTGAAAGTTCTCCTCATATTCCTTCTCTTCCTTTTGTAGCTCATGAGTATACTTAGTTTGTCTCAATGAATGGAGTCCACATTTAGAATTCAAGAGACTCATGTAGAAACCTGAACTTCAAGCTTCTCTGAAGGAACCTCATGTGGTCTCACTTGAGCCATAATACTTTATAGTGTGCTGTAGAGGGGGTGCATACAACATGCTGAGAATATGTGTTTTCCAGTTTGCTGCTGGCAGCCACAGCATTCACTTAGACCACCTACTTTGCCTCTATAAATGAATTTACAAGTCTTTTATAATATATTTTGATAAAGATTTCATAATGATTTCTACTGATATACAAGAACATGGCCTATATAATATATTATGCATCTCTTTGAAATGGGGTTCGATTTTTATGTTTAGAATTGGCATTTGAGTAGTTTTCTTTCTATATACAATAAAAATCATGTTCCCATTATAATTTTTGAAAGTCTTATTAGGTTGCTCGTTGCTAGAAGTAGATAAATAATTGCTAGAAGTATATAAGTCATGGATGTTGCAAGCTGTCGTATGTATTACTCTTTGTTTTGTTCCTTAAAAATGCAAGTGATTTAGTGTCTTTCATGATGCTAAAAATAATCTGAGTAGATCAGCATAAATCTTGTTGATACATAAAATTTCTGAATTAAATTTTTTCTAAAATCATAAATATCTTTTAGTAGCAATTAACGTGGAACCAGGGTTAAATTTTTTTTTGAAAAGTAGCTTAGTATTATGTTACCAGGACTTATCATTAGAAGTGAGAATAAATTTTTAATATTATTTTTATTAGAGTTTATATTACACATAGTAGTTGGATAAATTCTAACAAAATCATACAGGCATTGAATTCCAGTTGAGTTAATGATCCCCTCTTTTCCCATCCTGTCCTGCCTCTCCTCCATTCTCTTCTTCCTATTCGCCTGGACATTCTTTCATTTGTCTATTTATTTATATTTGATTGCTTCTTTATACTTATACATAAAGGTGCTATTTCCTGTGGTATATTTATATATGCATATAACATGATTTTTAAAGAATCCTTTCTTCATTGCCTTCTCTTTCTCATTCCCACTCTTCCTCTCAATCTTCTTTTTTCTACACTAAGGGTCTTTCCTATGTCTTATGATATTCTGTTCTTTCCTTCTTTTTTTATTTAACTTCAGCTTCTAATATGAAACTTTTGACTTTTGCATTTCTTAGTTTGGCTTATTTCACTAGCATGATATTCTTCCTCCCCACCACCATTTACCAGCAGATGGCATAATTTATTATTTATGGCTGAGTAAAACTACATTGTATGTATGTGTACCACACTTTCTTTATGCTTTCATCTATTGACAGGCACCTGGGTTGATTTCATAAGTTAGCTATTCTTAATTGTGCTACTATAAACATACATGGCTGTATTAATATATCAAGCAAATTTTATTTTAGTTGTTTTAGCAAAATACTGAGACATGGGATGGTTGGGTCATGCCATGTTTCTTTTTTTTAGGTTTTGGGGAATCTCCAAACTGTTTTCCAGAGTGATTGTACTAGTCTGCAGTCCCACCAGCAGTTACAAGTGTGTCTTCTCTCTACATCCTTACCAGCATGTATTACTGTTTGTGTTCTTGATCAATACTATCATGGCTGGAGTAAGATGAAGTCTTCCTGTAGTTTTGGTTTTCATTAACCTAATTGCTAGAGATGCTTCATGTATTTGGGGGGCTTTTTTTTCGTTAGAAATTTCTGTTTAGTTCTTTTGCTCATTTATTGACTGGGTGTTTTTTGTTTGTTTGTTCATTTGGTTTTTGTTTTTTGTTATTTTTGGTGGTAAGTTATTTTTTAATATTTATTTCTTAGTTGTAGTTGAACACAATACTTTCATTTAATTTATTTTATGTGGTGCTGAGTATCAAACTGAGGACCTCACACATGCTAGCCGAGTGCTATACCTCCGAGTCCAGTGTTAAGTTCTTTTGAGTTGGTTATTTCTGGTTGTTAATGCCCTATCAGTGGATTAGCTGGCAAAAATTTTCTCCATTTCTGTAGGAAAAAAATACATTTTTGTATTGAGCTTTCTAACATGTAAGATAAATATCTCTCATCTTATAAATAAGAGAAGACACAGGGACTAATTAAGAAAAAGCAACATAGTTTATGCAGACTATCTCTTTTAATTCAGAGCCCATTATCTTTGTGACCCTTTTGGAACAGGAATGCCTGACATTGGTATCTGGGATTCTGATTGCATAAATGGAATCAAGAGGACTTGTATAACATGGAGAAAACTTTTATGTCATGGGAAAGCTTTTAGAACTATATCCATGCAACTTAAATTCTTTACATGTGAATTTTTCCTTTGAAAAATCACTGTTAAATAGGTGTTAAGCAATGAGAAAGCTATTTCTGTAGTACTGGACATACAATGCAAAATTCTGTAAATTTTCTCTAACAATAAAACAAGGAATCTTACTGATGAGGCTTGGTATTTCTGGAAAAGTAGACATTCTTTAAAATTATTGATACACTCTACTGGCAAGTTTAGAATTCTGCTCGTTAATTAAATATATAATACTTAAATTCTTTACTAATATGTGTTAAGGAATGGGGCTACTGAGATAGAAGATACAGTTCATGTTCTCGAGATGCTCTTGGTTGAGATGAGTGCAGTTTACATAATTCCAAGATGCCATGATGAATGCTGTGACAAAGGCAAGGATTTGTGGAAACAGTAAATGTTGGAAGCAGTTTGGGAAATGACTGGAGTTCATGTGGCCACTCTAGGCAAAGGAGATGCATTTCAAAGTGAAACATCAGCACATATGGAAGCAGAGTGGGAAGAAGAGGAAGTAAGCTACTCTTAATTTACATTATTATTATATGCTTATATTCATACAGTATTTCGTAAGGTTAAATTCAGTTGAGAAGTATTAATGTTGTGAATAAATTCTTTATGTTTTTTCTCAGAGTGGCCAATCACCAGTTTTTCTCACCATAAAGAAAAACAGACTGATGATGGTAGAATTTTGATTAAGAATAAAGCAAACATACATGCAGTTGATGATAAGGGAAGGTATAGCACATTATTTATTTATTTATTTATTTATTTATTTATTTATTTATTAAAAGGCTTAATATTATAGGGAAAATCACTCAAGTTAAAAATATCAAATTAATGGGAAGGATATAACAATTGGAATACAGTGAAATATATGAACATGAACTACAATTAGGGATAAAAGTAGTTGTTCAAACTGATGAAAATAAGAGTATGTCATGTGACTCACATGTCCTTATAATTATTAGCTGATGATTATTATTTGATTTTATTGATCACATGGTCTTGTGTTAGCTAGAGTTTTCATTTTAGTTTTATAAATATGGACTTTTAGTTTGCTTTTTTTTCTCTAGTATTGAAAAAACTTTTTAAACTTTCTTTTAGATTTTATTTTCTTTTGGCATAATTTCCTTTTGGAAATGCTTTGTTGTGCATAAAATAGACATTGAAAATAATTTTGTTCTTTGGATGATTGTTTGCTTCAAATTACTTTCTTTGTGGAATATTATTTTTGATTATTTCTAAATGAGTTTTAATTGCTATTGACACATGTTGTCAATTTCTGAAGAAAAAGAGGGTAACATATGCTTGAAGGCTGGTTGCAAGATTATAAATTTAGGATTGATTTTAGTGTCTGGAAAGTGCTTCTCAGAGTGAGTGACTGAAGCAACATTTACTATTATTATCATAGTGCTACTGTTATTGTATTACACCTGCAAATAGCTTTTTTACTTCTTCACCTTTGGCTGACTGTGAATTACAATGTTACATCACTCTAGGAAGCAAAAGAAGCTTTATTCATCAAAATCTTTGCCAACTCCAGATGAATGACCTCATCATAGTTACTGTCCATTGAAGGATTTTAAGTTTGTAACTCTCCCCTTTTGGGACAAGAGATTTATTTTTTTGTGTGTTTGTTTTCCTTTTAGACTTACATATGATTCTCAAAGATAAAGGCTTGATCTTCCAAGATGTTTATGTCTATTAGTGTATATAAAGAAAATATATAAAATTGCTTAAATATGATAAATTGGCTGTTTAAATAAATTTTTTAAAAATACTGAAGTTTGAAGTTATCTCTCATTTTTTGTTTAGAAAAACCCTCATGTTGGCTGTGGAACATAAATCAACACAAATAGTTGATCTGCTTTTTCAATGTGTTGTTAATGTGTCTCTTCAGATAACTGTGGATGGGTTGCTTTGTATTATGAAATTGCTAGTGACAATACTGCATAAGTATTTACATTACAATACTAATCAACATTCGATGCATATTCACAATAATTATACCTGTGCATCTCACACATGAGATGAGATTTTATAGTGTCACTATGTGTGGAACAGTAGTGAGTTAGGACAGTTCATTAGTCAGAAACCCTTCAAAAGTCTACCCTAGAGGTAGTGATGAAACTTTTGGTGAAGATGAGGGAGGTGAGGTGAGGGGGAATGGGGTCAGGAAAGATGGTGGAATGAGATAGACATTATTACCTTGGTACAATTAGGACAGCAAATTTGGTGTGACAGTACATCATGTATAATCAGAAATGAAAAGTTGTGGTGCAATTGTGTACAGTGAATCAAAATACATTCTGCTGTAATTAAAATAGAAAAATAATTAAAATAAATGAATTATTTTTTAAAAAAAAAGTAGTGATGTGTGCATGAGTCACACTCCAAGGTTTGTTCTCTCCTCTCTCCTCCCCTCCCCTCTCCTCTCCTCTTCATGCTTTGGTAGGAAATTGTTCTAGCACTGAGGTATACCACTAGCCAGTAACTTTGTAAGCCTTTATCCTTAGGGTTTCCAGCATTATCCATTTCATTCCAAGCATAACCCCTACTCATGGGCACAAATAGTATCGCACCTATGATTTTTCTAATTAGCTATTTGGGTCTTGAAATGCCCAGTTTAGCAGAAATTAGCTTTTCCACCATTATCCTTTAATTTACCAAGGACTTAATAATATCCTTGAAGTCTAAGGAAGATAATTCTGTAGTCAGATGGAGGAAGATAAAGGGATTTTAAATTGTTCCTTTGTCTCTGTCATTTCTGTTACTGTAGTGTGTCTGCCCGAACTGACCCTGTAGACTGGTAGTGAATAGCTTTTATTACAACATGTCCTGACTAGTCCCAATCCCTGACTATTCCCAATTTAAGTGTAACACACACTTAGACTTAAAAGTTACAACATTCTTATTAGGTCACAAGCACTCATGCTCTCTTATTCAACCATTATTTCCAAGCAGCACTCTGCTTTGACAGCTTGGCCTCTATCTTTGACCAACAAATATTAAGCACTCTGACCCTGTATTTTTTTAGGAGCCTTATTTGGAACGTTCATATTAGCCTTACCCTTTGGGGTACATTATTGTTTGAAGATTTTGTCTTTTCTATCAGTAAATTGCTATCATTCAAAGCTATCAGAGAGCTTCAAATAAGGTCTCTGGAAGAGATGGGAGTTTTTTGTCATTTTGGCTAACAGGTATGTGCCCTAAATTTTTTCCTTTTTTGAAATAGATTCCCTTTAATAGCAGGGCCAGCGGGAGAGGGAAATATTACTGTTTCCCAGGGTAGGTGCCAACTTTTAATGGGCACCTCTAGTGGTTTGTTGTTTCGAGTAATTAAAATTTCCCCAGCTTTTACAAATACTGCCTAAAGTTTTCAGCATATATCAAGTTGTTCTTCAAAATAAAGAGATTAAGCTAATTCATTGAATTTTAGAGAGCTAAACCCCATTGTGACTCTTCAGTATCTGTTGTATTAAAAAGGATTTTGTCTTCCAAGTCAGTTGGAGATCAACATGGAGATGTAGCTACTCTTACAATGATCTGCTGATTCTGTCCAACTTGGTAGAGAAGAAATAGTAGAAGTCCAAACCAGGTCTTGCATTTTTTGTTATTGATTATTCTCTCAGAAGAGGATGATTGTATTCTCTAATTTAAGAGATATTTATAAATAAAGTTATAAATTAGCTTAATTGCTGATTTGCTCTGAGTTACAAAGCACAAAGAAGAGCACGATTGATAATGAAAATTAGGACTCGAGCATTTTTTAATAATTTTGACATTTTAATACTAGAACCTATGAAAAATGCATATTAGTTATATTTGGTATTCTACAAAGTTAAATATGCCATTATTTTACTACTTCTCTTAACATGTTTCAATATTTCTTAGTAAATCTTTCTAACAAGCTGGTAAACTAAAGTGATATGTCCCATATTTCCAAAAGGCCTTAAGCCTATGACTTGTGCAAGAACAAGGAGATATTATTTACAGAGACAGGGCATTTTCTGAGTTCACACTACACTAGTTAAAATATTTGCCTGTCTTGCTCTCAATGCATGATCATCTTACTTTTTTCTTCTTTATTACAAGTTATGGTTGCAGTGGCACATGCATTCATTCCAGCTACTTCATAGCCTGAGCTAGGACAATAGCTTGAGCCTTGGCCATTATCATTAAATGCCATCTCAAAAATAGAGAAAACATTTTAGAAATAATTTTCAAGTTAATAAAATGTCTATAGTGCTTACAAATTTGGAGAGCATATGAAAAAGTTCTGAAAGTATATTTAAAACACTATATTTGGTCAGTGTTTTCATATGAGTATTAAAATACGAATTTTATTACTTTTTTCAAACATAAAAACAGGAATCTAATTCTTCAATATATAAAAGCAGAATCTCAGATGTCATCAATTTTCATCCCAGGTAAGACTTACAAAAGTGAGTTACACTTCGTGTGCATGCCCTGTGTAATAAGAGTAAGAAAGTTTTGATCACAAAAGAACAATGGAAAAAGTAAATGTTTAAATTTCATTCATACTTTTCTAATTTTTTTGATCACATAGAATCCAGAATTATTTAGCAATTAATTGCATTAAATTTATTATCTAAATGATATTGTCATAATAAATTTTATACTAATTTTGAATCTGAAATTTTATGTCTTTCCAGAAAGAATAAAAATATTCTAAAATTAGTAGGTTGTGTTTCTTCTATCATGATATTATAACAAATTGGGCTTTTCTATAATGTCACCTGTTATAAAAACAGGTGTTCCTGTGAGCTATTAATATCAACTCCTATTGTGGGCACAAACTGGTGGATTTCACAGTGATAATTTGATACACACATATACAATACTTGAATACTAACCACTCTTCTTACTTCCATTTTTCCCCTCCTTTCTCTTGTTTCATTCCCAATTACCTTTCTTCCCTCTTCTTTAATAATCTCTCTTCCATTTTCTAGTCATTCTTATTTTCTTCCAAGATTAAACATGTTATGGAGAGCATGTGATACTTGAATTTTTGTTTCTGTTTTTTTTTCTTTTTTTTCTTTTCTTTTTTTTTACATTTACATGATGACCACCATTTCTATCCGTTTTCCACTTTTTGTCCTTGTTTCTTTTTTAACTTTCATTCAGGGCTTGAAATATACCATTTCTTGCTATCCTGGGCTTTTACAGTTTCTCCTCAGAAATCTAATATTTTTCTGATGTGTTTATAATTGCTTTGAATTTTATAGATTTCAGTGCACCTTTGGTAATTTTATAGACTATTCTGTGGAAAGGTTCTTTTCTGGTCATGTCCATTTGGTGTTCTAAAATCTTATTATACCTGGATGTCCATAACTTTCACAGGATTTAAGAAATAATCTCTTTTATTCACTGAGAAAGCTTGCATTGCCTGTAGCGTGTACCTCTTCTTCGTTGTGTGTACCAATGATTCATTAGATTAGTCTATAAATTGTGTCCAGAGGGTTTTTAAGTTGTTTACAATTCTTTTAATTCTTATTTGTATTGCTGAATGTGCTATTTAATGATCAACTTCAATCTCTGATATTTTTTCTTTCACTTGATCTACTCTACAGGTCTGACTTCAACTCGATATTTTTATTTCAGGTGTTGAGCTCTTTATTTTCAAGATTTCTAATTGATTTTTTTCAGAATCCGTATTTAATTGTTACTTCATGTCCTACAATTTTTTTAAAAAAAAATGCATTTTATTTTATTTTACTTTTTTTTAGTTGTAGATGGACACAATATCTATCTTTATTTATTTATTTATTCATTCATTCATTTATTTATTTTTATGTGGTGATCCAGTATCAAATTCAGGGTCTTACACCTGCAAGGCAAGTGCTCTACCACTGCACCCCAGCCCCAGCACTGTTTTGCATTTTATTTAGAGACAGGGTTGCTTATTGCCTCATCTTTGCTGAAGCTGGTGTCAAACTCTTGATCCCCCTGCCTCAGCCTTTTGAGCTTTTTTTTTTTTTTTAGTTCTTTATGTGTCTGTGAGATTAATGTTCTCTCTGAGATTCAGGTGGTAAAGATTTTTTTTTTTTTTTACATTTTGGGGGCTCTACATTCATGTTCTTGATCATTTTCTTTGCTATGAAAAAGCCTTTTACTTTGTACCTTCCCATTTATTGACTCTTGATTTTATTTGTTGCAATTTAGAAGTTTTGTTGAGGATGTCAGTTCCTAGGTTGCCATGATGGAGTGTTGGTCCTACATTGTTTTCTAGTGGGTACAGGATCTCTGGTCTAATGCCTAAGTGATGACTTTGAGTTGAGTTTTGTGCACAGTAAAGGATAGGAGTTCAATTTGATTCTGCCATATACTATTTTTAGTTTTCTCAGTAGCATTTGTTGAGAAGGCTATTTTTTTCTTTTAGTGTATTTTACTAATGTCTTTGTCTACTATGAGATAGTTGTATTTATGTAGTTTTGTTTCTGTCTTTTCTATTTCATTGGATTTCTTGCCTGTTTTACTGCCCAAATCATGACATTTTGTAGCTCTAGAATTTGAGATTGTATATTGTGATTATTTTACTTTTCTCACTAAGGATTGTTTTGGAAGTATTGGGCCTCTTGTTCTTTTCAAGTAAATTCCATGCATGCCTTTTGTATTTCTATGAAAAAATATCATTGAAATTTTAGTAGGAATTGCAATAAAAATATAGTGTTTTGGTAATATGGCAATTTTGATAACATTAATTTGCCTATCCATGAACATTGGGGATCTTCCATCTTCTAAGGTCATCTTCAATTTCTTTCTTTAGTGTTTTCTAATTTTTGTTATAGAGATCTTTTACTTTTCATGTATTTTAAATTTTTTGAGCCCATTGTGATTCACCAGCTGATTCATAATTGCTGTAGAGGACCCTAATTGATTTATGGATGATAATTCTATATCCTCCTACTATGCTGCATTTTTTTTTTTGAGTTCTAAGTTATTTTGGTGTAGTTTTGGGTCTTCTAAATAGAGAATATTGTTGTTGGAAAATAGGGATAGCTTGAGATCTTTTTCTGCTAGTCATACCCCTTTAATTTCCTTTGAAAAACTGCTCTTGCTAGAATTTCAAGGACTGTGTTGAACAGAAGAGGTGAAATAGGACATCCTTGTCTTGTTCCAGGTTTTAGAGGGAATGCTTCAGTTTTTCTGCATTTGGAAGGATGTTTGCCTTGGATTTTTGGTATATAGCTTTTTAAATAGTATAGCCATTTTGACAATATTAATTCTGCCTATCCAAAAACATGGGAAGTCTTTCCATCTTCTATGGTCTTCCTCAGTTTATTTCTTGAGGGTTTTGTAATTATCATTGTAGAGGTCTTTTACCTCTTTTGTTAAATATTTTCCAAGATTGTTTTATGCTATTTTGAATGGGATAGTTTTCCTAATTTCTCTTTTAGCTAATTCATAATTATAGTATAGAAACGCAATTGATTTGTTACTTTTGTATCCTGCAATTTGATCAATTCATTTGAGTTCTAGAAGTTTTTTGGTAGACTTTTTTTGGGACTTTGAAATATAGAATCATGTCCTCTTCAAATGGAGCTAGTTTTAGGCCTTCTTTTCCTATTTGTATTCCTTTAATTACAATTATTTGCCAAATTGCTCTGGCTAGAGATTAACAGATCTGATTTGTTCAGCTCTCTATTCATCATTCATTAGTAAAGTTGGTGGTCTTGTGTTTTATTTCATTATGATCTAATAGATTACAGAATATTATCTCTACACTTTGTATTTGCTAAGAGTTGCTTTGTGTACTAGTAGAAGTAGTAAAAGTAGTCTCATTTCAATTTTTAGAAGGAATGCTGTAGTTCTCCATTTAGAATTATGTTGGCCTTGGGTTTGTCATATATATCTTTACAGTGTTGAAGTATGATATTTCCTTCCTATTGTTTTTAGTGTTTAAAGCATGAATGGATGTGGTATTTTGACAAAAATAGATGCTGCATTGTGGGGAGTCATTCTCACACGTGACTGGGCAACTCCTGGTTTGGGTCTGAGGTGCTCTGGCTAAACTGTGTCAGAACTTTCCTGGCCCTCTCCTGGTGCGAGATCCTGTTCATGTGGGGGTGTGACTGACCACTGACCTCGGGGGCCAATCACTGACCCTGACCTTGGAGTACGGCCCCCCTCAACCTTCATTGGATGGAATTCTCCCCTGAATTTCTTGTTCCCCAATAAAAGGCTACTCCCTGGCATGCTCCCTCTCTCTCTCTCCTGCTAGCCCTGAGTAATCCTTGCTGCCCTACAGGGTGGTTCCAGGTGAGAACCAGAGGGGGAGTCCTCTTGAACCTGGTTATAGAAAAAGGTAACTGAGTCTGTGTATTTATTTACGATCTCACTAGTTAACTTTTATGTCAAGAACCTCATTAATGAAACCAGTGCGCTGGTCGCATGGTTGACTGCATCTATTTGGAAGATTATGTGTTCTCATCTCTGTGTCTATTTGTGTGATAGAGTACATTTATTGATTTCCATTTGTTGAAACAATATTGCATTCCATTTATTGATTTCCATTTGTTGAAACAATGTTGCATTCCTGGGATGAATCCCACTTGGTGGTCATGGTGCACTATCTTTTTAATGTTTTTGTATATTTATCAGTATTTTATTGAGGAATTTTGCATCTATGTTCATCCAGGGTATTAGTCTGAATTTTTCTTTTGTTGATGTGTCTTTGTCTGGATTTGATATCGGTGTGAGATAGGCTTCATTGAATGAGTTTTAAGAGTTCCCTCCTTTTCTATTTCATGGGATAATTTGAGGAGGATTGGTATTGGTTCTTGTTTAAAGGATTGTAAGCAATTGGCTGAGAATCCATCTGGTCCTGGGCTTTTATTTGTTAGTAGGATTGTGATGACTTCTTCATTCTCGTTATTTGTAATTGATCTATTTAAATTGTCTATTTTCTTTTGGTTCAATTTGGGTAGCTTATGTCTCGAGGGATTTATTGATGTCTTAAAGATTTTCTAGTTTATTGGATTATAGTTTCTGTAAAATAACTTCTAATTATCCTTATATTCAGTAGTATTTATGGTGATATTTCCAGTTTCACCATAGATTTTGGTACTTTGCATTTTTCTTTCATAGTTAGCTTGGCTAAAGTTTATCAGTTGTTAATTTTTTCAAAGAACCAACATCTGGATTTTTTTAAAATTTTTAAATCTTGATTTCTTTGATTTTATCTTTGATTTTTATTGTTTTCTGTCTTTTGCTTACTTTATTTTTTTTTATTTTCCCTAGGATCTTGAGATATAATGTTAGATTATTTACTCAGTAATTTTCTATTCTTTTAATATATGAGCTTGATGCTCTATTTTTCTCTAAGAGCTGCCATCATAGTGTCCCAAAGATTTTTTATATGTTGTGCCAGTATTCTCACTTACATTTAAATATTCTTTTTATATTCAACCCTGATTTGCTTAGCTATCTATTCATTATCCAGTAGTGAATTTATTCTCCTATTTTTAGTTTTTATTTTTATCTTGTTGATTTTTAGTTTTATTCCATTATGATCTGATAGAGTGCAATGTATTAGCTCTATTTTTGGTATTTGGTAAATGTTGCCTTATGTACTAAAATATGGTCTATTTTCTAAAATGTTCCCAATGCAGCTAAGAAGAAAGTGCATTCAGTCATTGATTGTTGAACTATTCTATATAATTCTGTTAAGTCTCAATTATTAATTATAATTTTAATTCTGTACCTTTTATATGTAATTTGTATTTGTATGATCTGTCTAGTAATGAGAGAGGCATGTTAATTTCTCAATATTATTGTTTTGTGATATGTTCAGTTCTGGATATTGAGAAGAAATTTTTTGATTACATAGATGCTCCATAGTTTGGATCATATATATTTACCATTGTTATTTCTTGTTTTTGTATTACTCTCTTAAGCAGTATGAAATAGCTCTTTTTATCTGTTCTGATTAACTTTTGCTTAAAGTCCATTATATCATAAATGACAATAGAAACATCATTTGTTTATGAGATTCATATTTAATGAGATGTTTTTTCTATCCTTTCACAGTACATCTGTGGATATCTATGCCTATGAGGTGAGTCTCTTGGAGGCAGCATATTGTTGGGTTTTGTTTTTTGCTAGCATATGTCTTTTGGTGAGCTGATTGCATTAACCCATTCAGTGTTATTATTGAGAGATGATTTATATTTCCTATTATTTTGATTTATTTCTAGTTTTCACATTTTAGATTCTACTTTAACTATTCTTTAGTTGTAGTTTTCCTCTCTTTTGATATATGTATGTATATATATATATATATATATATATACATACATATATATGTATTATTTTTCTTCACAAAATATTTTATTAAGTATGTTTTGTAAAGCCAACTTTCTAGTTATGAATTTTTTAAGTTATTTATTATGGAAAGTCTTACCTCATATTCAAATCTGAACAAATTTAGTATTTTTGGTGTAATTTATTTTTTTTCCAGAGCTTGGAATATATTATGTCAAGACCTCTAGCTTCTAGGGTCTTATTTGAAAAATTACCTGAGATCTATATTTATTTGCCTCTGAATGTGACCAATCATTTTTCTCTAGCAGGTTTTAAAATTCCAGCATTATTCTATATGTTAGGTGTTTTTATACTGTTGTGGCTAGAAGTGAGTCTGTTGTGATTCTATATATTTGGAGTTCTATATGCCTCCTGTGTTTGATTTTCCATTTCTTTCTTAAGATTTTAGAAATTTTCTGTCATTTCATTGAAAAGTTTGTTTTGTTTTGTTTTCTTTTGGTTTTTTTTTTTTTTTTTGGTTTGAAATTCAGTGCCTTTTTGTACCCCAATGAATCTTAAATTTGGCCTTTGCATATATTTATTTATTTATTTATTATTTATTTTTGAAAATTCTATTTATGGTCTGGTAACATCTTTTCTCTATGATGAACTTTATTTTCAAGAATATGTACTACTTCTTTATTACTTGAACATCTGCCCTTCAAGTCATCTATTCTTTTGGTGATAATTTGCATTGAATTTTTAATTTGGTTTATTGATTCCTGCTTTTTGAGAATTTCTGATAGATTTTTCTTTACAACTTTTATTTTATTATTTAATAGTCTTATTTTTTATATCTTCATGTGATTTCATTCCTTACATCATCTTTTAGCTGATAGATCACTTGAACCATAAACTTTATGAATTTCTTCTCTGACTTTTCCTCTACTGTGGTTTTTGTGGAATCTACTGTTGAGTCTTTCTCCTTTGTTTGGGATGCCTTTTGTTCTCTTGCTTGTTCATTTTGTTTGTTTGTCTACTAATGCATCTAAATGGGTCTGAAGCCCCAGAGCTTCTACTCTATGAATTTCTTGTGATCTTGTAGATATCCTGTGCCTCACAGATTAGGGCAGAGCCAAATAATTGCAAACAACTGTGTGTACAATACATAACACTAACTTTTTATTTTCACACTATGTTAATTGGCACAATAAACAAAAATGTATCAGTTTTTGTCAGTAAAGACAAAAGTAATCAAGAATTATATCTTTCATAAAATCAAAGAATAGGCATTTCCTGTGGTTTCAGTTGTATTACTTTTTGCTGTGGTGGTGTCTAGAGTTTTATAAACCAATTAGTGTTATGAGAAGTTAACAATAGAGTTCATTAAGAGGAAATAAGCAATGGGGATTTGCAGTTTTAAGACATGAATAGGGCAGATGCAGAGGTAATGTAGAATGTGTTGTTTATGAGGAGGAAGGAGGAAAAACTAAGAAGTAAAAAATTAAAGAGAAAAAAGAAAATAATTGAATTTTACTATAGTAAGAGAAAAGAGAGAAATAGAAACAAAGGGAAATAAAAGTTTTGAAACAGAATATAAAAATCAATTCAAACATGCTAATTGAAAACTTTAACCCTCAAAATAGAGTAAGAAAAAAATAACTGTTTGAGAATGCTAGAAATGAAAAAGCAGAAACAAATATGTACATGTACAAGTATGTAAATGTCGATCATATATCCATCAGTACACATTGAAAACTTAAAAAAAACACAGGAGTGTAACTAGGAGTATGTGCTTGTTGTTTTGTGTGTCTTTTCATCTCTTAGCTTCCCTTCTCCATGGAATGGTATGGAGAGCTGTGACAGGTGCTGTCAGCTTGCACCTCCAGGGTATATGTTATGCTGGGTTCTACAAGATGTTCTTAGGGGAGGCATTAAAGTCTAGTCTTTGCCCCAGGTGTTTTATTGCATGGAAAGTTACTGGGCATAAATGAATCAGTGAACCCCTTGGAGTACACTGCACTCTTCTCCCCAGGGCTACACTCATGAGAGGGGAAGCCAGTCCTTCACCACTTTTGTTTCTCAAGGGTACTGTTCTTTCTGGCCTCCTGAGATCTTACCCAAAGCACTAAGCTCCATCACTCCTGCTCATTCAAAGTTTTAAGACACTGCCACTGGTCCTGGGCACTGTTGTGTTAAGGGAAGAGAGGAAGGAAAGCTTTCTTCAGCCTCTCTGACTTTCATTTTTCCCAGGAAAATTGCTATCTATGCCAGAAATTCTCCTGATTTTCTAGGCTCAGTTTAAATATTTTGGCTAGTTTCTGCCAGATTCATGTATCAGACTGAGCCACACAGATCTAAGTTCCCAATTTGAATTAGTGCTGCTGTAGTTAAGATGTCCAAATATGTCTCCAGCTTCAGCTCCCCATGAATAGTATGCAGACTAGGGGTGACATTCATGCAGCAGTTTAATGAACAGAATAGCTCCTGAGTCTGCCCAGAGCCAAGTTGACCCTCTTTTCTCATGTTCTGATGCCAAAACTATCTGCAGCACTTTATTATTATTATTATTATTATTATTATTATTATTATTAGTAGTAGTAGTAGTAGTAGTAGTAGTAGTAGTAATAGTAGTAGTAGTAGTAGTAGAGCCAAGTTGACCCTTTTTTCTCATGTTTTGATGCCAAGACTATCTGCAGCACTTTATTATTATTATTATTATTATTATTATTATTATTAGTAGTAGTAGTAGTAGTAGTAGTAGTAGTAGTAGTAGTAGTAGTTGTTTCTTTAGGTAGACACAGTATCTTTATTTCATTTTTATGTGGTGCTGAGGATTGAACCCAGTGTTATTATGTCTCTTGAAGAAAGTATCAGTGTTTGTATTTTCAAAAATGTCTTGCCTTTGGTGAATGAGTGTTGTCTTACATCTTGCATATGATATTGGATTTAATGGAAAATATTGTTAAACAAATATTTTCATTATGATCCCTGTTCTATTTAATTTTCTACAATTGATTTATGTTGTTATTTCCAAGATGATACATTTTATCTTTTCAAAAAAATGATCAGAATATGCACTCATTTAATGCCTTCACTATTCACCTTGACATTATATGAAATGGGATAGTAATATTTTGCTGTAACTAATTTTTAATAACTGATATATATTTTAAGTGGTTTTATTTACAAGTTAGCATGCAATGCTCAGTGAAATTTTACAAACCAAGCACCCACCACTGCATACAATTCATACATAGAAAAACAATATCTTTAGCCTGAAATGCTTTGCTGTCTCTCACAAAATAGCCCCAAGACTATTGTCCTGCTGTAAACATGCCAATCCCCAAAACTAAAACCCTAAATGTTTTCTCTGATAACTGGATGCTAGTTCATAATAAGGGGGCAGCATGAGATGAGTGTAAGATTTTTAGTTTGGGAAAAGGGGATGGAGGTGAGGAGAGGGGACATGGAAATAGGAAAAATAGTGGAATGAGATCAACATTATTATCCTAGGTACGGGTATGATTGCAGAAATAGTTTGATCCTATTGTGTATACAATCAGAGAAGTGAAAAATTGTGCTTCACTTGTGTACTCAGAATCAAAAAACATTCTGTGGTCATGTATAACTGATTGGAATAAATAAATTAAAAGAAATTTTAAAAAATCCTCAAGATTGACAAGTATGTGAAAGCTAACAGCATAGATCACTTTCACCTCTCTCAAACTGTATATAGATCACTTTCACCTCTCTCAATCTGTATAACAGATGAGAGTTCAGCATCAACAGTTTTATATTTGATATTAAAAATTTCATCTTCTTTTAAATTAGCATTTTTTTAAAATTACCAGTGGTAAAATTAAACTGTAGGAATATTAAATATTTAAGTTTATTTTTCATGCCTAGAATTGAACCCAGGACGTTGTACATTCAAGGGAAGCACTCTACCAACTTAGCTATATTCCCAGCCCCTAATTTAGCATTCTTTTAAAAAAATTGTTTTATCTTTATACATTATACTTATACATCGTATTGTAGTTAATAAACATAATTATACCAGCAATAACATGATTTGCTCTTGTTCAGTCACCAGTACTTTTTCTTTCCTCCACTAATGTCTCCCCCTGTTCTTTTTCCTATACTCTAATAGTCTTCCTTTTGTTTATTTAAAATATTTCAAAATCAGTGTTTTATAGATACTCATGAAGATAAAATTCAATGCTATATTTATACATGTACATTGAATAGTTTGGTCAATTCCATTTCACCCTTTCTTTCTTTTACCAGCCCTCCTTCAACACCCTCATTCCCTACATATCTATTTTCTGTTTTTGTGAGACTTCCTCTCCCTCTTATTTTCTGATTTTTGTTTAACTTCCACATATGAGAGAAAGCAATCAATATTTGACTTTCTGATTCAGGCTTATATCACTTGCCATGATGTTCTGCCCTGTCCTCCATTTATCAGCAAAGGCCATAATTTCATTCTTCATTATCACTGAGAAAAATTCATTATGTGTATGAACCACATTTTAAAAATCTATTTATCTTTTGACAAGAAACTGGGCTAGTTCCACACATTGGATACTACAAATTGTGCGGTTTTAAACATTGATATAGCAGTATCTCTATAGTATGCTGATTGTAGATCTTTTGAATAAATACCAATGAGTGGGATAGCTGGTTCATATGGTGGTTCCAATTTTAGTATTTTGAGGAATCTCCATACTTCTTTCCAGAATGGCTGCAGTAATTCATGGTATCAACAACATTGTAGTACTGTATGTTTTATCCCACAGCCTCATCAGCATTTATTATTGTTTGTATTCTTGAAAATAGCCATTCTGACTGAAGTGAAATGAAATGTTAGTATAGTTTTTAATTTGTATTTTCCTTCTTGCTGGAGATATTGAATATTTCTATTTTTCATTTTTTGTTGGTTATATCTTATTTTGAAAATTGTCTGTGTAGTTCTTTTGCACATTTACTAATTAGGTTATTTATTTTTCTGATGCTTTTTGAGTTTTTATACTGGATATAAATGCCCTATCTGAGGAGCATTTCATAAGGATCTTCCCCATTCTGCAGTCTCTTTTTGGAAATAGATACCTAGGTACCATCTCTGTGACTGGGAAAGGATCTGTGGGCCCACATGCATCTAAGTTTTTGATGCCTGTGATTGTAAATTGTGTGCTGGGTTTCTCCACTCCCTGAGATAAAGGGGAGGTTGGTATACCTGTGTCTGAGCTCTTATTGCCCACTATCATGAATATCAGTTGTCTTCTCTTCTCTGTTGAGATCCCCTTGGGACAGTTGCCATCAGTAACCTCCCTTGTGCAACCTTGGGCCTTGAGGTGCAGGCTCTCTGTTGGCTTTCTATGGCACACAAGCTTGTCCTGGTTGGTGTAGCTCACAGGGGTTTTATCTGTCTCCAGGATTTGGGTGAGATATGAGCTGCCCATTGTTTTCAAAGCCTCCTGTAGAAGTTGTGTTGAGTGCTCTCTGAGTAGTGGCATTCCCTAGGAGTGTTCTAGGTATATTCCACTCCACTCCCCTGTCTAAGGCTATTTCAGTAACTTTAGAAGCAATCCCTTTGCTAGTTCTTTCTAAGTGGGTTATTGAAGCACCTCACTGCAGAGTGGTTTTCTCTGGTTTTACTTGCTGCCCTCTGAAGGTAGGGAGAAGCTGTGTGGATTGATTTTCTAGAGAGGCTGGGTTGGGGTGAATTCAACAAAATGGCAGCTATGTTTTGCCTAGATTTCAGTGCAGAACTTGGCTTAAACTGCTCCATTTCTTTCACTGGCTTTCCTGTTCCTGTTGTGTTTCAACTTGGTATGATTTTCTTCCCAGCTATTGTTAAGAAAGTGAGCTTATGTTTTGTTTTGTTTTTCTCTCTTGTTCTCTCTCTGCCCCACCCTGGTCAAGATTCAGGAATGAGAATCTCTGTCCTTATCTTTTGTTTTTGTGACCAAACTGCAAGATCTTCTAGTCTTGCAGTATTTATTTTTAGAGTAATTTTCTGTCACCAACTCTCTTCTTTCAACTGTTTTTTATTTTTAATGTATAGGGTCAGAGATTCTGTTTTATTTTCCCCACCATCTCCCTCCTCAAGCATTCCCCTTTTGAGAGGTATTAATCCTTGGGAGTGATTAATAGTGATCTTGTGGAAGATATTAGGTCTCAAAAGAATGATTTTCTTAGAGTGAGCTCAGATGTCTCTGCTATCTCTTGCTCCTTGTCTTACCCTGTTGTTGAGAGCCACAGCCAAAGGGGCCCCAGCAAACTTCCAGCTGCCAGCAAACTTCCAGCTGACAGCTGATGATTGGCTCACAGCGGCCCCAGCAACATCTAGCTGATTGGCTTCACCACGGAGCTGCTCATTGGGGGACTTCTTTGGCTCTGCCCACGCGACCCAGCCAATCGGCCTCAAGAGCAGGAAGATTGTGGGAGGTGTTAAGGCTTGTGTGGGTGAGAGGCTTGTGGAAGCCGGTGGTGGCAGTTGGGCTCTGAGGGTTTTTTCCTGAGGAGCTGTTTTGTTTGGCGTTTGTAGTTCTAAAAATAAAGTTAGTTTCTTTTGACAAGTGGCTCCTGAATTGTGCCCAGACAGACTGTGGAATTTGGTGGCTCGCACAAGGAGTGACTGAGGAAAAGTAAACTGCTCGCCCCTGTGGGCAGGGTGAGAGGATGGGTAGCCATTCTAAGTTTCCTCTTTTGTTTTGTTTCATTTTTATTTTAACTTGCCTGTTTCTGGAGATGAGTGAGATGGAAGAAAAACTGCTCACATCTGAGGAAAAACTATTTGTGTCTGAGGAACAGATAGGGAGAAAGGACGGATACACATTTCAGGAGGATAGAAAGGCTGATATAATGAATTATTGTTCCATTTTTATTGCATTCTGTCTCGTTTTTGTTTGGCGTCATCTTCTTGGGTTGTATTATAGTAGAAATACGGGATCAGAAATTAGTAAAAAACAAACCGAAAGACTGTTAACTAAATTATTAAAGGAAGGAGGCTTCCCAGTAAAATCAAGAGCAGTCAGGGCATACGTTGACATAATACAAAAATGTAGCCCATGGCTTTTTAAGGAGGAGTTGTTAGATATATCACAATGGAACCATCATGGAAGATTTAAAAAGAATAGAAAACAACGACCCAGGGAATTTGCCAGTTGGCACATTGCCATTGTGGACGTTCGTATCTGGTTTGCTTATTGCTTAGTCCAAAGCCTTCAGTTCAGAAAAAGGTAGAGGAAGGAGAAGACATATTGATTCAAGTAAAAGAGAAGGTCTCTCAAGTTATGTCAGAAAGAGGAAAAAATTCAAGTAAAAGAGAAGGTCTTTTGAGCTAGTGAGACAGAGGAAGGAAGTTTAGAGCAGGAAAAGCCATCAGGGGAAAAGTTACAACAGGAGACTGCTAATAACACCTTTCTATCAGAGAGCGTAACTGTCCAGCCAACAGCACCACCTCTACAGGAGACTAACAGCATTCTATCACCAGAGGGCATAAGTGTCCAATCAACAGCACCACCTCCATATGCTAGGAGACTCCCAACCCCCACAGTTGATAGTTGGGATCCTGAGACAGGATCTCAAGTATGCCCTGTATTTGAGGTAGGAGGGCAACGAATTTACCAGGGTTTAAATTTCAAATCAGTGAAGGAGCTAAAAGAGGCTGTAACAACCTATGGTCCTCAAGCACCCACTGTAAGCTTTGTCGAATCAATTACCAACTTAAACATGACGCCAGCAGATTAGGCTAATATTTGTAAAGCTGTGCTAAATGGAGGACAATACCTGTTATGGAAGGTTGCCAATGAGGAATTTTGCAAGGAGACAGCTAGGCAAAATGCAGTAGCTGGTTATCCTCAGAGAAATCTAGATATGTTGTTAGGAAAAAAACCTTATGAGGATCAGCAGAAACAAATTGCATATGATCCTGGTGTATATTTACAAACTGCTGTAGATGCAGTTAAGGCATGGAAGACTTTACAAGGACATGGAGGCTTACAAGGTCAATTATCTAAGATAATACAAGGAGCTAATGAACCTTACACTGAATTTGTAGATAGGCTTATTCAAACAGCTACCAGAGTTTTTGGGAATACAGAACAAGCAATGCCATTAATAAAACAACTGGCTTATGACCAAGCGAATCTTGGTTCAGAGATATCATTAGACCATGGAAACAGGAAGATTTAAACACATATATTAAATTATGTAGAGACATTAATGAACAAGAGCAAGTCATGACAGCTGCAGTAAAACAGGCTTTAGATGCCAGAGACATTAATGAACAAGGACAAATTGTGGCAGCTGCAGTAAAACAGGCTTTATATGCCAGGCCAAGAACATGCTACATTTGTCAACAAACAGGACATTTTAAAAGGAATTGCCCCATAGGAGGAGGGTTTAACAAAACTAGGTATCAAAAGAGTAGAATACCAGGTATTTTCCCACGATGCCATAGAGGGAGACATTGGGCTAATGAATGCCATTCTCAAACCACCATAGAGGGTATTCCATTACATTGGGCTAATGAATGTCGTTCTCAAACCACCATAGAGGGTACTCCATTATCAAAAAATGAACAAGGACCAAGTGTTTATCCACGATATCGTGGAGAAAGGCATCGGGCTCCATTGGCAAAATATAGACAGGGGGCCCCAATGCTCCAGGGCCCCAAACCACAAATATACAGAGCACTGGAGAAACCCAGCAACCCCATCAATGTAGTGACCATGACACATTGTCCATCAGATCCCTCATCAGACAAACCAGAGGGAGCGCAGGGTTGGACATCTGCGCCTCCACCAGATCAGTACTAACTCCAGAGATGGGAGTTCAAATCATTCCCACAAGGGTAAAAGGACCTCTTCCCAAAAAAACAGTAGGCTTATTATTGGGACGCAGCTCTTCTACTCTAAAAGGACTTTTGATAAGTCCTGGGGTAATTGATCCCAATTATGAAGGTGAAATAAAAATTATAGCCAGTTCTCTAAAGGGTATATCAGTAATTTCACCAGGAGATAGAATAGCACAGTTACTAATAATACCAAGCCTACATTATAAATTTTCCAGTCATGTTGTAGAAAGAGGTTCCAAGGGATTAGGCTCCACAAGTGTAGATTGGGCTATGCTTTTTTTTAAATTTAGATTCTCGCCCCGTGCTAAAATATTCAAGGATATGAATTTAATGGGCTACTGGATACAGGTGCAGACCTTAGCATCATCTCTCGTCAAGAATGGCCAAAACATTGGTTATTACAACAAGCCACTCAAACGCTTCAAGGCCTAGGAGTGGCAACTAATACTGATAAAGGTGCAATTGTATTAGATTGGAAGGATCCTGAAGGATGTGAAGGAGCTATACAGCCATATGTATTGGATCATCTTCCCGTAAATTTATGGGGACGAGATGTCTTAGATCAATTAGGTTTGACATTAACAAATAACATCAACCAAAATGCACCCACTATTATGGCTAGACAAGGTTTTAGGAAAGGAAAAAGATTAGAAAAACAAGAACAAGGTATAGCAGCACCAATACAAATAGATCAAGGAACAGACAGACATGGGTTGGATTTTCACAAAGGGCCACTGAGACAATAAAAATTACATGGAAATCAGAAAGACCAGTATGGGCTCCTCAGTGGCCCTTGATTAAAGAAAAGATACAAGTAGCCCATGATCTGGTCAAACAACAATTAGCGGAAGGACATATACAACCTTCTCTATCTCCCCATAATACTCCCATTTTTGTCATCAAAAAGAAATCTGGTAAATGGAGATTATTACAAGATTTAAGAGAAATTAATAATGAAATGGTCATTATGGGACCTGCTCAATCGGGGATTCCTCAATTGTCTGCTTTGCCAAAAACTTGGTATGTTTTAGTTATAGATATTAAAGATTGTTTTTTTCAATTCCAATTCATCCTGAGGATAGTCGACGTTTTGCATTTACTATCCCTGCACTAAATCATGAAGGTCCTGATCAGAGATATGAATGGAAAGTACTCCCTCAAGGGATGGCTAACAGCCCAACTATGTGTCAAATTTATGTTAACAAAGTAATCCAGCCACTTAGAAATCAAAATCCTGAACTACAAATATTTCACTATATGGATGATGTATTATTAGCACACAAAGCTAAAAACACATTGCTAGAATGTTATGCCACACTTACAAACTTATTAAAAAATTATAATCTAGAGATAGCAATAGATAAAGTACAATTAAATTTTCCAATTAATTATTTAGGAGTTCTATTATCCTCAACCATGGTCCATCCATCAAAAATTCAAATACGAGTAGATCAACTCAAATCACTTAATGACTTTCAAAAGTTATTAGAAGACATAAATTGGATAAGGCCTTATCTAGGTATTCCAACAGGAGAATTGGGACCTTTATTTGATATCCTAAAAGGTCCATCATATCCAAATTCACCTGAATGCTACCGCCTGAAGCACAAGAAAGGCATTAAAAATCATTGAAACATATATGGAAAATATGCATTTGGATAGAATTGGTATAAGTTTGCCTTTATTATTTATTGTACTACCAACAAAAAATATTCCTACAGGATTATTTTGGCAAGAAGGTCCATTATTATGGACACATTTATCTTATTCTCCTAACACTATTCATACTAGGTATCATGAGGTGTAGGACAATTAATACTCAAAGGAATAAAAACAGCAAAGGTAGTGTTTGAAATTTCTCCCAATAAAATTATTACTCCATATACTATGAATCAAATTGATGAATTAGCTAATGAGTTAAATACTTGTGCAATAATCATGTGCAAATCTAATGTTTCATTTGGTAACCACTTACCATCTAATCCTTTATTGTCTTTTTGGTCATTGCATCCTGTAATTTTTCCAAAAATGACAAAAAAAAAACACCTATCATGAATGCTCCAAATATATTCACTGATGGGTCAAATAATGGTACAGCAGCAATAGTTACACCTGATCAAACTTTTACATTTTTAGTACCCAAACAATCAGCTCAAAAGGTAGAGCTTAATGCAGTATTACAAGCTTTTGTGATGTTTAAAGATTCTGCATTTAATTTATTTTCAGATACTCAGTATATAATTAATGCTATAGTATCCCTTGAAGATGCTGGTAGGATTTCCCCTTCTTCTAATGTTTCCTCTTTGTTTTCCACTATACAAAGTTTAATCTGGGACAGAAAAGATCCATTCTTTATAGGACATATCAGGGCACATACAGGATTGCCTGGAGCCCTTAGTTTGGCCAATGATTTAGCAGATAAAACTACACATGACAAACATATTTTCTCTACACTAGAAGAAGCTATAAATTTTCATAAAAGGTTCCATGTCAATGCTAATACTATACAGAAGAGTTTTAAAATAACTAAGGAACAAGCTAGACAAATAATAAAACAATGTCAAAATTGTGTGACCTTTTTACCACAAGTTAATCTTGGAGTCAATCCTAGAGGATTGATACCTAACCATATTTGGCAGATAAACATCACACACTTGCCAGAATTTGGAAAATTAAAATATTTGCATGTTACAATTAATAGTTCTTCTGGATTTTTGATGGGCTCCCTTCATGCCGGAGAAAAAACTAAAGATGTTATATCTGATTGCTTACAAAATTTTGCCACTGTGGGCATTCCAAAACAGTTAAAAACAGATAATGCCCATGGTTATAATTCTACCTCTTTTAAACAATTTTGCTCATCATTTGGCATTACTCATATAACAGGAATCCCATACAATCCACAGGGACAAGGCATAGTTGAAAGAGCTCATCAAACTATTAAAATGTACTTATTAAAGCAAAAAGACAGAATTGGGAAAGGGTATATATTCCCCAAAGATAAACTTAAAATAACCCTTTTTACTCTAAACTTTTTAAATTTGGATTCATCAGGACTTAGTGCTACAGAAAGGCATATGTGTCCAAAAAATGTACATAAGCCCAAGGTACTTTGGAAAGATATTCTAACAGGAAAATGGAAAGGTCCTGACCCAGTAATTGTCTGGAGTCGGTGGTCTGTTTTTGTGTTTCCACAGGAAGAACAGCAGCCGATTTGGATTCCAGAGAGATTAACCAAGGTCCTGACCCAGTGATTGTCTGGAGTCGGGGGCCTGTTTTTGTGTTTCCACAGGGAGAACAGCAGCTGATTTGGATTCCAAAAAGATTAACTAAAGCAATTTCTACAGACCAAAAAGAAGATGATTTGGCTCAAATCCATAACAGCTGATATACAAAACTCCAATTTGACTATCCTTACATCTGCAACAGAACCAGGATGCTTTTTTCAATATCTATTTTATTATTGCCCTTTCCCATATCATGTAGTTCTTTTTTGTTTTTTGAGCTCATAGAGTTTTTAAACATTGCAATGGAGATTTAACCTGTAAAGTTATAAGGCCTTTTCTATTATGTTATGTGTTGTATGTATTATATTATGTGTGCACACTTGTGTTTTGTGTTATATGTTTGAATGTACGTATGTCCATATATCATATATGATGAGCACTCATGAAAAAATGAATCCAAATATTTTTTTCACATGATTTAAATGGTTTAATTTAAATTGGGTA
Organism: Ictidomys tridecemlineatus; assembly: GCF_052094955.1. NCBI lineage: Eukaryota > Metazoa > Chordata > Mammalia > Rodentia > Sciuridae > Ictidomys > Ictidomys tridecemlineatus. Next base: position 100,096,627 of record NC_135486.1, on the reverse strand, counting down.
AATAACTGTTAAGAATTGTTTTAATATGTAAACAAAAAAGGAGGTTAAGAGATGTGTTTGTTTACTTTCACATTTCCTTTTCATTATATTTAATAATTCTCTTCAAGATAATGTAAATTGTTAAGAAAATTGTTTTCTTTTAGTGCCTTCTGGAATGTTGCACAATTTTTTCTTTAGCCATTATTGCCAGAATTCCTATCTTCATCCCAGTGCCCGTAAAGACAATGTAAATTGTTAAGAAAATTGGTTTTTTTTTAGTGCCTTTTGGAATGTTACATAATTTTTTTCTTTATCCATTATTCCCAAAATTCCTATCTTAATCCTAGTGCCAGTGAAGACAAAGATAAAACTAATCTACAGCTTCTGCAATAGCTATCACTGAACTGCTTGCAGAACTTGCCTAGACTATGTGTCACTTATATGCATTGTGAACTCACTTGTATGCATTGTGAACTATCTGTTGCTGCATCGACTTGTGGTAGTGTTGGGGTATTTTTGCTGATGATGTCATTGGTGGTACAATTTTTCCAACAAAAGCCGTCAATTGGCTTGGTGTATCTTCCTCCCTTCTGCTTGTCATGATCGTTCAGCTAAAATTTGGAGGTCAACAGAGGTGAGGCAAAGAACCTCACCCCCCCCCCGTTGGTACAAAGACCTCTCCACAGGTGTGGCTGTATACTGGACCAGTAGTCAATGACGGGTAAGATTTAATTACAGTGGTACCAACCTACGACAGGAGGCTGACACCCTGAGGTCAGCTCATTTGAAGACGGGTAAGGACCATATGTAGTATTGGACAACCTAAGGCAGGCACGGTCCCCAAGCCACATGCTTGTTGTTTAAACAGAGAGGGGGAGATGTTGAGAGTCACAGCCAAAGGGGCCCCAGCAAACTTCCAGCTGCCAGCAAACTTCCAGCTGCCAGCAAACTTCCAGCTGCCAGCTGATGATTGGCTCACAGCGGCCCCAGCAACATCTAGCTGATTGGCTCCTCTACGAAGCTGCTCATTGTTTCCCTGCCCTTTGAGACCACAGAGCTGCTCATTGCGGGACTTCTTTGGCTCTGCCCACACGACCCAGCCAATCGGCCTCAAGAGGAGGAAGATTGTGGGAGGTGGTAAGGCTTGTGTGGGTGAGAGGCTTGTGGAAGCCGGTGGTGGCAGTTGGGCTCTGAGGGTTTTTTCCTGAGGAGCTGTTTTGTTTGGCGTTTGTAGTTCTAAAAATAAAGTTAGTTTCTTTTGACAAGTGGCTCTGAATTGTGCCCAGACAGACTGCGGCAGCATACAAGTGAGTTCACAATGCATACAAGTGACACATAGTTTAGGCAAGTTCTGTAAGCGGTTCAGTGATGGCTATTGCAGAAACTGTAGATTAGTTTTATCGTTGTCTTCATGGGCACAGGGATGAAGATAGGAATTCTGGCAATAATGGCTAAAGAAAAAATTGTGTAACATTCCAGAAGGCACTAAATAAAACAATTTTCTTAACAATTTACATTATCTTGAAGAGAATTATTAAATATAATGAAAAGGAAAGGTGAAAGTAAACAAACACATTTCTTAACCTTCTTTTTTGTTTACATATTAAAATAATTCTTAACAGTTATTTACCCAATTTAAATTAACCATTTAAATCACGTGAATAAAAAAAAATATTTGGTTCCATTTTTTTCATGAGTGCTCATCATATATGATATATGGACATACGTACATTCAAACATATAACACAAAACACAAGTGTGCACACATAATATAATACATACAACACATAACATAATAGTAAAGGCCTTATAACTTTTTACAGGTGAAATCTCCATTGAAATGTTTAAAAACTCTATAGTCAAAAAATAAAAAATATAATTGATCAGCAAAACATTAACTTAGGCTTTGACTCCTATTTGCTTTTTTTTAATTGAGATTAATAAGTTTAAACCAGAACCAAATGTATATAAAAGGAAATACTGCATTTTGTTTTCATCAGCATTGAGAATAATCATATGAAAATAAAATATTTTATTAATTTAAATTCACAGCTTTTATAACATTAGTGAGATTGGATATTTGTTTCACATGTGTCACCAACTTAAATTTATTCTTTATTGTGAAATTATTTAATTATTTATTGGTACATTTTATCTAAGTTTCCCCAAAGTTTTTATTCTTTTTTTTTCAGTAGGTCTTAAGTTTTGGGGCAGGAGATGTAGCTCAGTGGTAGAATGTTTGCCTACTATGCATGAGGCTCTAGACTCTATATTCAATATTACAAAGAAACATAAACACTAAAAGCAAAAATATTTTAAGATCTCTTACATATAAGTAAAACTAATGCTTTGCCATATTTGTTGAAAAAATTTGCTTTACTTTTTGTCATATCTTATTTATTTATTATATAGATATAATAACACAACATTACAGACATATACACATATAATATACTTGGATATTTTCATATAGACAGTGGAACTGATATTTTAATTTGCTATTTCTCTCAGATATTTTATGCTTTAGAAGTCTTAGCCTTATTAATTACATATATATATATATGTATGTGTGTGTGTGTGTGTGTGTGTGTGTGTGTGTGTGTATACACACTATATTATTCAGTTTGTTTCGTATTTGATATTTAACTGGAATTTATTTTTTATTTTTTTATGAAATTCTTCTCAATCTTTAAACTATTATCAAAAAATTAAGGCTAATTATATTCTACATATTTTTAAAATAAGTTTCATCCTAAAATAAATTCTAATATAGTTCAATATAGAATTCCGACCTCTTTTGTACTATTGTTCTGTCTAGATATTCTTGGGTCACCATGTTCTGGTACTGAGACAACTGGGGAGATAAAAATACATGCTAATCCTTAAATCTTAATATTACTTTTCCTACAGATGCAGTATTCAATAATAATAATATATATGACTTAAATATCCTTAATGGAGATACCAAAATTTGATTTTTCTTCTTGTGTCTTCCAAAATTCGCAAGGAGCAAGAATATTTAGTCCTGCATGTATGTGGTAGATCTTGGTCTTGTGTACATAATAAAATCATTTGGGTAACTGGAAGAATATTGTATATTGTATCAAGTAGTTGAAGAAAGAATTCTGTGAAAAGACAAATGTGAGATCAGTTTTACCTCTCTTCTTTCTAAAATAAGAAAGGGTTGTTTCAATCAGGGTCATAGACCTAGTTGTATTTAATGAACTAGTCCTTGAAATTTTCCCTGCCATCATTAAATACCAATATTTATGTGATTATACACTAACATTAATGTTGTTGTTTCTCAATATTGGTGCATTAGATATTTATAACCTAAATAATTGCATACTCTTATTTGAGGACACTAAGACGATTATTCCAGTTTGTGACCATGGAGAGAGCATTATTACTATCTGCATTTGTCTTTCAAATTCTTTCTCTTCCTTGCCTTAGAAAGGTGAATCTTAGTCTAGGAGGGCTTTTTTTTCATCTATCCTTTTTTCTTTTTTCCTTTTTACCTAATGACCAATGTATGTTATTCCTACTTTAAGTGTAGCCCATCTGCTCTTAAATATACATGAATACAATTATTTTAGGATTGGGAATGTATCTCACTGGCAAAGTACCTTCTTAGTATGGACAATGTCCTAGATTCTATCCCCATCACTTCAGCAAAAACAAACACAAAACCATATTCATTTTTGGGAGAAAGCAACATAGAGAACCACCTTCAGAAGACTACCACTACAGGTACTGGAGACCCTGATATCCCTGGTCCCTTGGGCTTCTCCCTTGTACCCATTTACAGATGCCAGCCTCTTTGTTAGTCAGTATTATCTTATCAATCTCTGAGTAAATTTCAATAAGAGGAGAGTAGAAAGGATTAGACCTAGAAGTACTACAAAACATTCAGAGGAATGGAAAAGTCAAGTTCACAATTGGAGGGCCCATAGGCTATCAAGAAAGTTTCATAAAGATTCCTGTGTGAACAATTTGGGTATGGAACATTCAGAGTAGTAGTTCATGGCATGGTGGGGGTAGGGGAGTTTAGTAAAAGAAGAGATTTTATACTGATAAAGAAATGACTTCCCAACTGTGCTGAGGGCCATCTCAGAGTTAAAGAAGCATTACTGTTCATCTGAGAGAAGTCACTTTTGCCTAGCTCTCTCACACTTGCCTTTCAGATGTCCTCAACTGATGTCCCTAACTACAGTTTATTCACACTCTCAGGACCTCTGCAAGAAATCCTCTGGCGGTTTTTTTTTTTTTTGTCTTACTCTTCTCATCCAGGCCTTTTTTCTCCTTTCCTGACAGATAATATTCTTCAAATGACTCAGTTTATAGACACAAAACAAGGGCATGATAGCAGCTACAGGGAGTCAGAGGCCCATTCCCATGCCTGGCCTCCCCCTCTTCATGAGCTGACCTCTCCTACCCTGCTGGAAATGTCCTGAGTCTCCTTCACATTGTATTCTTTTTAGTTTTTTTTTAGTTTATTGATTTTTAAAACAAAAATAAATGACAGCAGAATATATTACAATTCTTATTACACATATAAAGTACAAATATTCATATCTCTGGTTGCATATAAAGTATATTGACACCAATTCATATCTTCATACTTGTACTTTGAATAATGATGTCTATCACATTCTACCATCCTTGCTAATCCCCTGCTCTCTCCCTTTCCTTCCTACCACTGTGTCCTATCTAGAGTTCCTCCATTTCTCTTATGCTCCCCCTCTCTACACCACTATGAATCAGAATCCTTATATCAGATAAAACTTTTGGCATTTGATTTTTTTTGAGATTGGCTAACCTCACTTAAATTATTTTCTCCAACACCACTCATTCATCTGCAAATGCCATGATTTTATTATCTTTTATTATAGTGCAAGAATTAAAACCAAGTGACTGGGGATGTGGCTCAAGTGGTAGCGTGCTTGCCTGGCATGCATGTGGCCTGGGTTCCATCTTTAGCACCACATAAAAACAAAGATGCTTTGTCCTCTGAGAACTTAAAAAAAAATTAAAATTCTCTCTCTCTCTCTTTCTCTCCTAAAAAAAGAATTAAAACCAAGAAGCAGTAAATGGGATTGATTAAAACTAAAATGTTTCTTCTCAGCAAAAGAGCCTACATCTTGGGAAAAAAATTTTACCGCTCTCACATCACATGGAGCACTAATATTTAAGTTATAAAGAACTCAAAAAGTTAAGCACCAAAAAAACAAATACCACAATTAATAAATGGGCCAGGGACCTGAAAAGACACTTCTCAGAAGAGGATATACAATCAAGCAACAAACAAATGAAAAAATATTCATCATCTCTAACAATTACAGAAATGCAAATCAAAGTTACTCTAAAATACCATCTCACTTCAGTCAGAATGTTAACTGTTATGAAGACAAACAACAATAAGTGTCTAAAAGGATGTGGAAAAAAAATACACTCATACATTGCTGGTGGGACTGCAAATTGATTCAGCCAATATGGAAAGCAGTATGGAGATTCCTTGGAAACCTGGGAATAAAAGTACAATTTGACCCAGCTATTCCTCTCCTCAGTCTATACCCAAGAGCTTAAAATCAATGTACTACAAGAACAAATCTACATCAATGTTTATAGCAGCACAATTCACAATAGCTAATTTGTGGAGCCAACATAGATATCCTTCAGTATATGAATGGATATAAAAATGTGGCACATGATATTCATAATGAGGATATTTACCCTGCATACTAAATCAGATCATGGCTTTGTAATACATTCTCCACTCTGAGGAAAGCATACAGTGACCCATTTGAGCTACTTACAATTTAACATTTTAATGATGAGAACACTAATGCCACACACAGAGGCACATTGTAAGGTTGTCATGATTAAAGAATCTCAGTAACCTAAAGTTTTTTTTTTTATTTACTTAAAAAAATGTTTTGTAATTGAAATTTTAAGATGGATTCTTACTGTTATTTTTTTAATTCTGGAACATATCTGGTAAAAAATATATGAACTGATGAAGAGTATTTCTAAATGTTATATGCACATTCACATGGGAATTTTGCATACACAAGAAAAAGCACAGCTTGCCAGGTTTTATCTACAGCCTGGACTATTTTATGACTGGCAGTGAAGTCTCATCAGTTTCTGAATAGGGTGTTTTTTGGGTGGTGAAGGCGATCCCCCTCTCACTGTCTTGACAATGTCACAGTGAAAATAAGTGCTGGCAAAGCCCCTCTCCCACTGTCTTGACAAGGTCAGAGAGCATGAATGCTGAAAAAGCCTTGCTGGTTGGTGGGAAACCAAAACCATGAGACCCTTTTTTATGTAATTGGGACTTTTCATTTTCATGCTCATGTTCCTGACAGGAGGCATGAGTATGTTAAATGCCAAACCAAATTGAATTTCAGATGGCTAGATCATAACAGGTAGTTCATGCCTTGAAGGCTCTTCTACTACCCCTCAGCATATCATGGACAAAGTAGAAAGCTTCTCTACTATCTCAGCACATTGAGGACAAAACTGATAATGGAAAACAATTATTCTCCAAAAGGTCATGAGAATTTTAGGCACCACAATGATTATATCAACTAGAACCCAAGCCTATATTTCTCGCTTCTCAGGAAACCTAATCATTATGCTTATTGTAAAAAACCCACCATATGTAGTTTAATTTTGATTAAGGAAAGTTATGTTATACACTTAGAAAAGTTAAGACATATAAGGATACATTCTTTTCATTTCTATAAACCCTCTTATACTTCACATAGGGATTTATGATGAGCATATATAATATTGGTGGAAAGTGGACTTGATGTTTAGAACTTATTTTTAATTGAGAAAGATTATAAAGATATAAGGACTAGTGTACCTTGACTGAGAAAAAAGAAAATCTTTGAGAAAGCAGCTCAGTTTTAAGAGAACAAATTTAGAAATTAATTAAAGTAGTTTTATAAGACATATTTTTTAGAATAATGTTAGAAGCATTATTCTATTTAGATTTTTGGGTTTAGACTTGTTAGGTTTTTAGTTGTATGGGTTTCTGATATGTCTTAAGAATGGTTTATAAACTTTAGGATATTTTAAGTATAATATTTAAAGAGACTTTTTTATATGGAAATTTTAGATTAGAAATAAAAGTGCAGGTGTACTTTAAAACTTAAAAGTTAATGATACATTAGGAGACTTAGAGTCTGGTTATGTAGTTTGGCATTAGTTAATAAGAAAATAGTACATAATGGCAAAATCTGAAAAAAATGTAAATTAATGATGCATTTTATTAATGATTGATAGCTAAAAAACTCACATCCTATAAAAATGTAAATTGATGTTACATTGTTCTAATTATGTTTAAAGAAACTTTATGTCTTGGCAAAGTTTTGAAATTGTATAATCAATGATGTATTCTGAATGTATAATGATGAGAAAAATTGTAATAAAAGATGATCCAGAGACAGCTGCATTAGAGCTCTCTCTCTGGAGATTGCTCCAACCATATGATTCCTGTCTCATCTTTCTGCTGATGCCACTCATCTTTCAGGACTCCCTGGACTCCGCTAGGCCTTCACCCTGGAACTCTTGCATGTCTCCCTCTTTCATGCTCTTTTTTTCTTTCTCCCAGTGAGGTGGATGCTTTAAGTGGCAAATGCCTTAACTGCAGAGCCCTAGGCCAAGCCACTTGAGGTTTTGTTTTGAGGCTTTAGTTTTTTGGATAGCTGGGCTAATTTGTTCATTAATTTCACAAAAAAATTCTTGAAACTATTTACAATGAACTTAAATATTTTTGGTTATCATTGTATCTAGTGCTTTTGTGTTTATGTTAAAATATGAATTTTTTTCTTATACAATTAATTTAATTTGGACATCATATAGTTTTGCATTGTAACAGGTTTGCTAGTATGAATTTTTTTATTTTTTTCATATACAATTAACTCTCTTACAGTTACTTGGTTACAGTTCAAAGAGTCTTTTTATATTATTTTTACATGTTATTGTCACAAACACACTGCAAAGTATGTAGGACTACATAATCTTCATTATTTGACTGATAAGGAAACAGACACAGGTAAAATGACTTTCCATATTAAAGTTAGTGATAAGAAATTCTAGGATTTGTAGGTAGGTCTTGATGCCTGGGACCCTTTCAAAGTCCCCAGTTTCTTTTTGTTGTTGTTGTTGTTGTTGTTATTGTTATTCCATGTAATCTTCCTAAAAACCCTTGAATAGAGTAACTATTCCCACATTATATATAAGAAAGCTGGTTTAGAGAGATTAAATTTTGTATTCAAAGTCATCCAACTCATAATGTAATTTTTGCTTTTTGCATTGAGCTGTGGTGTCTCTTGAGGTATTCTTCAAAAAATAAAATTGACAATTTATGTATAAACTTACCTAATCTATGCTTACATGACTAAACAGATCCCTTGATACATAGTAAAATTTACTGCTGGATTTGGTTGTTAAATTGAGTGAAATACTGCTAAGATTTGAAACACTGAAAGTTTACTGAGTTTTCTTTCACCCTAAGGTATCACTGTCTGCTATTTAGAATATATTTTTCAATCCCACTACCAAAAGTAGTACTTTTTCAATCCCAAAAGTAGTCCCAGAGGTAGCTCTCACCTGTTTTTTGAGCATAGCTAAGGCAGGTGGCCAGGATTTATATTGCCATCCTGATACAGATGGATTTGTAATCTCATTTTCTAATTGGAATCCATGAAGACAATGAGATAAACTGGGTAGCCCTTATTTATATCATGTTTGAGGGGGAGGCTGTTTTTCTGCACTGTGACCTAAACCTCAAAATGACTTGACTTTAACAACAGAGTATATGATAATAATACAGTTTTTATCTTCTTTCTGAAATATTCAGAGTTTATTTTACTCTGATCACATCATGTTTGTAAGGCAATAGGAAATGGTGATAGTAATTTTATTTCCTAGATAGGGGAATTTAAGAGTTTGTTTGTTTGCACAAATCAGTATAAATTATGATTTTCAATTTAGGGCTCCAGGTTCTAAAAAACCAAGCTAGATAATCATGTTCATTAGGTTAAAAATATTATATACTTAAATATTTAAGCAGTATTTTAAAAGATTATTTGATGTTATTCAATTATTGGTATAAATTTCAGTGATTGAATATTATAATGTTTCATATAGTACATTCATTGGCTGGATTTGGACCATTGATAATGTAAAACTGTGGAATTTGGAAGAAGGGAGAGAGGGAGTTTGACATTGGCTAGTGTGCATATATATTGGGCAAGAAGAATTATACTTTTTCATAAAAGTTGATGATTCAAAACTTGACATTATATTGGATTATTGTAACAAATAAATTTTCTTACCCCAGTGGAGAAAAATGTTAATTTGTAATACTCATTATAATATTGAGTTAGAAAATCACTATCAAATATTGCTGAAACAATGCTGAATTACATATTTCCTAATGGAGAACTATGCTTGGAGATCACAGCCCCACTTCAGACAAAAGAAAAAAATGTTCTTATATGGGGTTTGAGAAAGCATGGCATCTTAAGATTGGACGATTTTCAAAAGTTAACAATTTAATGATTGGTTAACTTTAAGTTTGGAATTTAGAGACTGACTGACTTTGAGGAGATTATGGAATCCAGGAAGTTGCTGATTGGCTATTTATCTTCACTGAATGGAAAAGTTGAGTGATCATTGAAAGATTGATTGATCATGGAAAATTTAAAACTAAATGTTTACTTAAGCTTTTTACAGCTTTTGGCAAAAATGGAAGAATAATCTTTTTCTTTCTTGAAGTTGAAGAATAGGTACTCTTTATTCTTCACATTTATGTTAAACATATTAGTGTTAGCTATTGTGTTTGTGTGTGTGTGTGTGTAATCTGATTTTGATTTTCAACCTTTGAAAAAGGGGTATAACAAATACTATTTCTTTTCAATCTACCATTTTCAAGATTATTTCACATTTGAGACACACTGCTTCAAATTATTTATGTTGTAAAATGTATTTTTTTTCTTTTTGTAGAAATACTTTAAAAATTATGATGAATATTGTGTTACTTTTATGTCTATTATTCTCTCATTGTATTATATGTGTGACAAGGTTAGTATTCATAGATGATGAATTATGGATCTGAAAGATTGTTGTTTTTTGCTGTTATTATAGATAGATTCTTTTGTGGAAGGAAAGTTTAGTAGCAATTTTTCCTACTAACATTTTAGAAGATTTGATGATTATTTTATTCCTTTAATATGGTAAGTTACACTTAATCATTTTAGTATATTTTAATTATCTTACTACAATTATTATATCTTAGCAGAATTTATATAAATACATTTTGTTGTTTAATATTTAAAATATATTTACTCTTCAGAATGAAATAAAATGCTACCTTCTACATCTGGTGAAATTATAACAAAACATTTTTTTAATATTGAATTAGAATAATTTCATTTAAATTATTTTTCTTGTATAGATGTTAAGATAAAGTGGGGGCATTCATTATCTTAGAAGTAAGAGAAGCCAAAATGAGTTTTTCATGTAATTTATTTTTATGTTTAAATTTTTTAAAGTACTATATTTTCATATAAGTTCAGAATAATTTTATTTAAAAGAGTTGGTATTGTTTTTACATGAAGGCTGTAACTTTTTTTAACCTACGTTTTTTTATGACAAACCTGTGCCTTCTAGATAGGTATTATCTAGTAGTAAAGACAAAACAATTTTATGTGAAATCTTTTGAAAAAATGTAAATCTTGACTCTTTTGTTTACAGGCCTAATTTCTTACCTGCAAAGACAACTAACTACATTAATCTTAGCCCAGCATTAAAATTTATATTAGAGAATTATTTATGGAAATGCTATTGTTTATTTACCATATGACATTCAATACCTTAATCCTGAATATTTAAACTTAAAATTTTATATTTAATTAGCACTTTTATTTATAAGAATTAAACTGTCACTATTTCTGAATGTGGTTATTATGTTTATTTCAGCAATATTTGTCCTACAAAGTAATGGATTTGAAAGTATTTCTTTGCATATATCCAGTGATTAGTTGGGTCTTTGTTGCCTAGTGAACTGATTTGCAAAAGGATCTTTAACTGCCCCTGGTGACCCCTCCCTGGCCCTGGATTCCACTTCCCCTCTGTTAGCACTTCACAGGTAGCTGCCTCTAGTCCCACCTCAGGAGGAACCCCTGGTCAGAATGCGCTGTGTACTCTGGGCACTTTTCCTGGGCTGAAGCTGTAACAGCAGCAGCTGCGGGGGCTGCAGCTGCAACACCAGAGCTGCCTGTTTACCCTTTTAGTCCACCTCTGGCTCCTTCCCATTGGGCATTTTTGGCTGCCACTGCTGCATGCTGCACTTACACAGGGCATCTGCGGCCGCCTCTTAAACACTGGGCCTCCAGATTAGACCTCAGCCCACCAAGAGACTGATGGGCCCTTTCCTGGTGGCCTCTTAAGCAGCAGCCACCGCCTCGTACCTGTTTCTGCATGCTACTCTGCTACCCCAGTCACTGGCGGCCACCGCGGGCTCATCTCAGAGCTACATCCAGGAGTACAAAACTATCTACCTAGAGGGCCTTCCACCACTCCTTGAGTATGAATTGGCCCCATCCAAGTTACAAGAGGAGGTGGATGATATTTATCTCATTGGAGCTGAAGGATTGCCTTGGTCATGTACTGTGGAAGATGTGCTTAAGTTTTTCTCAGACTGCAGAATCCACAATAGTGAGAATGGAATACATTTCCTTTTAAATAGAGTTGAAAAACAAAGGGGTGATGCCTTAGTTGAAATGGAGTCAGAGAAGGATGTGCAGAAAGCCTAAGAAAAGCACTGCATGTACATGGGTAAGTGATATGTGGAAGTATATGAGATAAAAAATGATGATGGAGATGCCTTAATGAAGAGCCTACAGGTCAAATCATCACCTGTGGTGAATGATGGTGTAGTTCGTTTAAGAGGATTTTCTTATCGTTGCAATAAGAAAGACATCATAGACTTCTTTGCAGGACTGAATACAGTGGACATTATTTTGTGATAGCGTATAAAGGTAGAAGAAAAACATGGAAAGCATATGTGCAGTTTGAAGAACCAGAAATGGCCAACCAAGCCTTGTTGAAACACAGGGAAAAAATGGTAACTGATATACAGAGTTATTTCTAGCAGAAGGAATAAAGTTCGAACCCATGTTGGCTCTCATAAGGGAAAGAAAATGGCATCTTCTGCTACTGCTAAGTATATAACTAAGCCAGAAATTATCTTTGAAGAACATGAAGTAAATGAGGACATTATACCCATGACAGGTTTTGAAAAATTGCCTAAAGAGATGTCAGAAAAGTTTCCAGAGGCTGTTGATTTTGAAACTACACCTTCATTGTATTTTGTCCACAAGAAAGGATTTTCTTTTCAAGATAATGCCCAAGTTATTGTGAATTTTTTGCTTCCCTGAAGCCTGTGAGAATCACCATGGAATACAGTTCCAGTGAAAAAGCTACTGTAAAAACTGATGTGCACTTGGATACCAATGAGGATGCTTTTGCAGCTATGCTCAAGGATAGGTCCCATGTTCAACATAGGTATATGGAACTGTTCCTGAATTCATGTCCAGAAGGAAAATAAGACTTCCAGGGACACCGGATAGTAAGGATGAAACAAGAAGCATTTCATTTTCACATCTTTCTTAGACATGGTCTATAAAGTTTCTGTTTTTTGGCAGCAACAGCTAGAGAAAGGATTTGGGGTTTGGGGTTCATGCTTCTAAAATACATTCATAGTGAACTGCTGAGAAGGAGAAAAAATAAATTTGATATTGTGAAATAAACCACAAATCTTAAATTTTTTTAAGCTGTTCAGGATCTGATAAAGAAAATAAGATTATTATTTTTTTATTTTTTATAATTAAGCAGTTTGTTTTTTTTTGCAGAAGATTTGTTACCCATTGTAAAGACCACATATATTTATTCAGTACTATCTTTAAAATCTTTTTCTCATTTGAAAAGTAATCTGTTCAAGGTTTTGATTTTGCCTATAAATTGAGGGCTCTGATGTAAATCTTCTTATGGATAAAATAATGTTTTATTGTAACAAAACACTCACCAAAGCAAGGAAAGTTTTCAGACCTTTAAACCACTATGGTGTGGCAGAATAGTTTTCATTTTAGCTATATTTGATTATTTATATAGGGGTAGTGATTAAAATAAATAAATACTACAGGTTAGTGAGTATAAATGACATTTGGCAGTTTTTTGTCTTTACAAATGTTTTGCCTTTATAAACCTTGGGGTTAAAAAATTTAATATTGGTGCCTGTCTATTTTGAGAAAAGTCTAGTCTCAACTTAAAAGTTGACCCCCCCCATTTTTTTTTGGTTTGGGTAAACCTTAAAGGTATTTGCTAGTGGTAAAGTGATATGTCACAATAGTCCAGACTTGGAAGGACATTGATGGCTTTACTTGATTTGAACCATTTCTATATAGGAAAAAAGTCTGTCTCCTCATTTGCTTTTTCAGTGCAGTAGCACATCCCATATTTTAGAACAAGTAGGGGGGCCTTGCTTTAAATAAAAATAGCTTTTAATGTATAATTGTGTGAAGGGTTTATGGATAAAGCTACTTCTGCCACATTGTGACAGTACCTTCTGCTTTAATATTAAATATCTTGTTATTTAAATATTGGATAAAATGGGTAGCTTTAAAATGTATAAGTTATACACTAATTAATAACCTATCTTTATGTGCAAAAAAAGAAAAAAAACGATCTTTTGATGGTCTTTTGAGTAAGTTGGGAAAAAGAGAATTGTATGCTTTTCCAATTGGATAAAAAGAGGATAGTATGCTTTCCAAAAATATGTTTTGTTTTCTAGTGTTTGCTAATATATTAGGTAAAATGGTATTTTTGGTTTAATGTGTATTCTTTGAATACTGGTGAACCCAACCTTCTCTTTATTTACTTGCCAGCTGTGTGTATTTCACCTAAAGTTGCCAAATTTATATAGTAAAAATGGAGGATTTTTTGATAAATTTGAATTTTATGTAAACCACAACTAATATTTTTGTTTGTATTATGCAATAATTTGGATATATTTATTTCTGAACAACACTAATTATCTATTTGAAATTCAAATTTAATGCAGCATCCTGAATTTCTCTTAACACTCATTTTTTAACATATTTTTTTTTAGTTTTCTGTGAACCTTTATTTTGTTTATTTATATGTGTGGCTGAAAATCAAACCAAGTGCCTCAAACAGGCTAGGCAAGTCTTCATCACTGAGCTGCAAGCCCAGCCCATGGTAATGCAGATTTTACTTTATGTTTTTTATCAAATTTTCAGTTGTATTTTCTGTTTTTTATTGTGTTTGTAAGAGTACTTAGCATATATTGAATAATACTCCCTTGTCTTTTTTAAATGTTGGAAACATATTCTTCTGGTGTTTTGACTATTTTTAAAATTCATAATGTTCTTTGTTGAAAAACAAGTCTGTAATTTCAGCAGAGACAATTTTCTCAAAATTTCACTGTGTTGTTTATGCTTTTATTTCCTTTAAGAAATTGTCATTATGTAGAGTTGCAAATATATTATTCTACAGCACTGATGTATAATGGTGTGATCAAGGATTTTTCATCATAAAAGCAATAAACATTCAGTAGAATATAATTTCAGATTTTGAATTTAATCTTTTTATACCATTCATATTTGTTTTGGGGAGAGAATAAATTAGACCCAATGGTTATCTACCACTTAGTTACATTTCCAGCTTTTTAAATTTTTAGACAGGCTCTTGCTAAATTACACAGACTACTCTGGAACTTGCATTTATTCTGTCTCAGCTTCCTGGGGACCTGGGATTACATGTATATGCCATCATCCTGCAGGATATTATTTTTTGATGCTGACAAACAGCAGGGAGCTGAAGATCCCAGTAAGACACTAGATCATGAAGATGAATGACTGGTAATCTACAGTGTGCTTTGCTGCTAAGCTCTGATGTTTGGTAGGCCAGGTGTATTAAACACATTCTTGAATTATATTTTAGATTTATCATAGTTTTGAGATGTAACCATTGTAATTTGTGTGGCTGGGTGTTAAGATTTTGGCCAGTTATATGTGAACAGCAATGAAATATGCAGCTTCTGAATTGTCTTTTTAAAGGTGCTTGTCCTGTATTTGGTGTGCCCATCTTCTTTTCCCTGCCACAGACTGGAATGGCAAATACTGCTTAGAACTCATATAGAAGCTCTGTCCTGAGGATATCAGCCCTGGATGACCTTGTGGAGGAAACTAATACTGCTTTCTCTCCCCTCAGCCACATGGGTAGCTCCATGTTGTTTCATGAAAAATAATACATATTTTCCTTGTTTGAGCCATTGTATTTGGGAATTGCTTCATTACAACTATTCAACCCATACCCTGTAAAATGCCAAAATTTAGTACGTGAATTAGAGTATTCTATAATTATAAATGCATGACATTAGGTACATCATTGACTGATATAATTAAAGAACATTATATAGGGCTTGGTAGAATGATTGCCTAGCATGCATGAGGAACTGGGTTTTATCCTCAACACCATGTAAAAATAAAATAAAGATATTTTGTCCACCTATGGCTAAAAAGTAAATATTGAAAAATGTAAGTTAAAGAACCAGTGACTCTGAATTATACATTGGTACAATACTTGGTGACTGTCACCTCTGATAATTTTTATATTGCATCAATTTCTCTATCCATACTATTCTTCCAGGGAAGTAGTTAGAAAGAATCAGATTGCTAACATGACTTGAATATCGCTTGCTTCTTTAGCAGGAACTACAAGAGGGCATCAAGAAAGGGGCAAGTTAATTTTATTTCGAGTTCAAAGGGGGTTAATAGTTTATAGCTATTGAAGATACTTTTTTTCATGGTCTGTGGTCTGAACTTATTATAAGGTGGGGCATTGCAGTGTTGGAAAAAAATTTCTCTTGTGGCCAAATAGTGAAGGTAAGCTTGTCATTTGTCATTCTCAAGAACCTCCTCTTAATTTTCTTGGTTTAACTGTAGAAGCTAGCTCAGGCAAGAATTAAATTAAGGGTTTGATTTTACACCTGAATAAATCAATTGAATTAAGTAAAAGCTACAGTTTCAAATATGAAGTCTTAATTCCCTATAGAATAGAGGTTTACTTTTTACTCATGATACGTTAGTTGAGGCTGTGTTCTATATCCTCTGTGACACCAAAGATTTAATCTAAAGAAAAATTGCCATATTTGGAGAGGAGTATGGGCATTGCCATTTTTATAACAAAGAAAAAAGAGAAGTGACAGACTCTGCTTCTTGGAAGTGAAATTACTTTTCTTTATATTTTATTGCAAAAGCCACCCAAGTCAGTGACTGAGCCTGAAATCAAGTAAAAAGAAATATCTCAAGTTGCTGATGTAATTGGGGTGAAAAAAACTCCTGGTATGAATCAGACAATGTTACAGTAGCTAGCTGTAAATCAACAGAAAGAGGATTGGATCTTTCACTGGTGTCAGAAAATAAAGAACACATTTGACAAGTTTAATATCCATAACAAACAAAAGAGTTATTTGTGGTTACTTTCTTGTGGCAATGAAAAAAAAACAAAGAAATCTATTGAGTTTTGAGATGATTATGTTGTAAAAAATAAAAAAAGTTTGACTTGCAAAAGCCTATGGTATGTTGATATTGCTTGACACTTGAGTAACTCATAGCTCCCAAATTTACACCATCAGGACGTAGGCAATTAGATGTTGAGGCACAGTGCTTCTATGTCCACTTAATATAGAAGCAGAAAGAATAATGGAAAAGAAAGTATCTGCCAGAGGCCAAGACAGGGCTCCCCCAGAAAAATGGAAAAGAAATTTACTTTCAGGGAATGGAAACTTAATTTAAAAAAAAAATTATTTTCTCCTGCATCATAGGTTCACTGTAATTCTTTTGCAATGGTGTTTCATTATTGATAAAATAGGTATTTGTTTTTGATTTTCTATTCAGAATGTAACACCTAATCATATTTGTATTTGACCATTGCATACTGGGTGTAATGGTGGTAGGACATACCAAAGATTAGTTCTCAGATATAAGTCACTTGATAGGGAAGGAGCCACATTGATACCTGTTGAAGAGGGTTGTTTTCACCCAGAGATCCTAGACTTTGAACAGATTTCAGTAATTGAGTGGAACTTCCAATTAACTCATGAGAAAGGAGATTACTGTTGCATAGTGGGAAGAAGATCACACTCCCACTTCTGATATTTAGCTAGGCATGTAGCCTCTATATAGAAATAACCTATTTCTCAGGTTTCTTATTGCTAGATAAAGTCACTAAGCTATGTGTTTGGCAGTGGGGTGAGAGTGGAGGTTATATATGCTACTTTTAAGGCATATTTGTATGACAAAAGCTGCTTTTCTGTCATATGCTTTTATACATCTCCTTTCCTACCCATGAAGTGTTGGTGAGCTAGGGACAGGGCAGTGCTCCAGGGAGAGCTGTGTTGAGTCAGGTGGAACACTGTCTCTAGACAAACTTGTAGAACAGAGCTACCTACCTCTTGTGGACCACTTGCCTGCCCCTAAACTCTCATGAACGAGACATTAACTCTTTTTATTTTTAATTTTATTTACCCATTGTGTTGTTGGTCTTGATTTACAATATTTTAGCCTTTATTTGAATTAATACAGATGGCAATGCTTTAAGCAATAAATAAGCAGAGCAAATTAAATTTCAAATTATTCTTGTGGTTTTATTTTAATTGAAAGTTTTTTGTTCTTATGTTTTTTTGGGGGGAAGAGTGATATCAGTGACTGAACTCAGGAGCACTTAAACACTGAGCCACATTCCCAGCCCTATTTTTGTATTTTTTTAGAGACTGGGTATCACTGAATTGTTTAGTGCCTCCTTGATGATGAGGCTGGCATTGAACTCTCAAACCTTCTACATCAGCTTCTCAAGATTCAGGGATTACAAATGTGCACCACAATGCACAGAAGTGTATCAAGCATGATTAAAGATTGATAATTAAAATACCCAAAGAGTTTTGTCAAAACATAAGTGGGGATAGTATTTTAGTAGTTAACAAGTAGTATAGTAAATATGGGAATGTACACCATAACTGAGAAATCAAAGAAATGCATTTTAAAATCAACCTTGAGTTACCACTTCCATTCTCTCAAATTACTTAAAATAGTTCCATGTTCTTGAGAGGTTTAAAAGAAAGGAGCCCATTCATGCTTTTTTTAAAATATATGCTTTATCTATTCCTAGTCACTATTTTTCTCTGGATATTCTGTGTGATTTTAGACTCTTGTACCTTATCCTCATGGGTGGTTCCTCTCTATATCTTTGTCCCCTTTCAGATTTTTTACCCTTTTAGAGCTGCAGTCAAAACCTGGGGGCATCCCTCCTGACTCAGTGCTTGTGAGCATCCTCCTCTGCTGCCATGGGCACATGAGTAGTCATTATCACTCACAGGTGGGTCTTGAGGTTTGGGATAGTCAAATCCTCCCTCAGGGCCTGGCACCCAGTAATTGTTAGATGAAAATTCACCAAAATCTTTGAAATTTTATGACTTTTTAAATGAACTGCAGTTTGTTGGGTTGTTAAAATAACATGATCATTAGAAATATGAGTTTGGCAAAATTTTGTAATAAGTACAAAATTATATTTTCAGTGTGATTTTTAGTAGCACTTGAAAAGTAATATGTAAAAATAAACTACTTCAGATTTTATACTATTGATAAAAATTTAAAATTTATGATAGTCTTTAAGATAAAATATGTAACTTAAAAAATCAACTGGCAAACTTGATCTCTACCTCCTCAATCACAGACTTAATTCTGAAACTCCTCTCCAGTGAGCTGTTCTAACATGAAGCATTATGGTCCTCCACATTTTGTGAAATTTAAGGATAGTCGCATTTATGTGAGTGGAATTGGGTCCTTGAGCATATTTGAATTTACAGTGTTTCTTCATGCATGTAGCTTGAGATATTTTATTTTCTAGATAAATTTATCTTATGGGTGTATGGTAGTTGGATTTAGGTTACAAATGTGTTTCTATTATCAGCAATAAATTCCATAGATTCTAATGATTTTAAGTATAAATAGTATTCTATTCCTTTAACATATTTTGAGTATTGACCATGTGCTTGTGACTAACATAGAGAATTTCTTTAGATAAGCCCTTGTCTGTTAGTGAAGACAGACACATCCAGAAGCACTTCGTAAACTACCATGAGTACCATGAGCATTTTTTTCTTTTCTTTCTTTCTTCTTTTTTTTTAAACAAAAAGAGGCTAATGAAATGCAAGATTCTTCTCTAGTGAGATGACTCTTCAGCAAGAATTCAGAAAATGGACAAAATTTTTGGAAGGAGGAAAGAAAAATATGAACAGAAAGGCAGAGGTACAAAAGTAAAGCATATGTTGAGAAGCCACTGATAGATGTTAGGGATATGACATGATCAGGTTTGTGCTTTTTAAAGAAACTTGAGGTCAATATGGAGAATGATTATAACAAATAAAATGAGTCCCAGATACAGTGGTGTTTGTTGGGAGATTTATAACATTAATTATAATAAAGTGTGGTAAATTCTGTGATAGGGAAGGATAAGGTGATATGTGAGAACCTGCATCAGTGGCACATAACTCAGTGGAAGACATAGGATGTCCTTCCTGAGGAAGTTGCAGTTAAACTGAGATCAAAAGGCTTAGGGGAGGTGACTTACAAAAAGAGGAGAAGATGGGCATGCAATCAGTGTCTTAGAGGAGAGAAGAGGCTGCAGGTTGTTGGAGTTCAGTTTATCTGACACATGAATATGTGGGGTGAGATTGATGGGAGGTTATCTTGAAGAAGTGAACAGAGCCCATACTAGGCAGTGACCCCTGGATCTTTGGATGAGTGCAGAAAATGATGTAGAAGGAAATAGTGTTATTTTACCTTGGTGTAGTTCAAGCTGTAGTCTTATGCTTATGGTTTACAAGGCTTTTATTGGATGACCTAATAATGGAATGGTTACATTATTTCTATAAGAAAAACTGTTCTGCACCTTAAAAGCTGTACTATAATTTACCTTTTAAAAATTGTTTTTAAGCCATTTGGGAACTGCTTGGATAAGTGCATATCTCTAGTACTTTTTGCTATTAATGCTAAAAATGTGTTTTTACTGGTATTTTTCAATGAAGCTACATTATTGATTTTGTTACTCTCTGATATAAGTCAAATGTATCATTCTAGATATGTAGTTGAATTTTATTTTCTTGACCAGATTTAGAAAATATATAAAAATAAATATTCATAAATTGTTTGGTTTTCAAGATGTTCTTAAAATTTAAGAATTTCCTCTGTAAACTATATTATTGGGTATGTTTTATGACAAAAGTATGAAAAATGAAGCTAAAATGATAATTGTAATTAACAGAAAATGAAAAATTAGTATGGGTTCACTAAGAAGCCAAGTGGAATGCAGAAATTTAACAATAAATGGAAAAAATGCCTACCTTTAAAAAATACATAACTATAGGTCATCATCATCATCATCACCAGAAGCAATTGCTAGAAGTAGAAATACTTGAATATTTAAAGCAAGAAGAAGCTGTTAAGGGAAGTACCTTTGTAAACTAAGTAATATGAGTTTTATTTAGTTTAATGAAAATATAGACTGTATCTGAATCTCTGAAGTTCCCAAGAATGCCACATGCAAAGTTAATTTCACTCACATCCATCGGAGAAATGGCATTTTTTCTGTATTATTTTCTTGCTTTCAGCTGGAAAGAAAAAAAAAGACTCAACTGAAAATGATTTTAATAATAAGTACATTTTATTATCTTATATCACTAGAAGATCTGGTTTTATACTTGCTTCATGTAGCAACTAACTACTGTCCTCAGAAACTGGTTCTTTCTGTCTTTCCATTGTACAATCATGGATGAGTTGCCTTTTGTTGTCAGAATTTTCCCTTTCTTTTGAACACCTGGCAGCTTGAGCTACAAGTATTTCACTTACATATTAAAGTCATCAAGATTGTAAGAAAAGAGGGTATCTCTTTTATGGGTTTTTTTTAGAGTGAAAAAGAGTTTCTTAAAAGTCTTCTAGAAAACTTGACCTCTCTAGCCAAAATTTCATCTCATATGCTTTAATGGCATCTCAGGAGCCTACAGGTCCTGTCTAGCTGAGGCTAATAAAATTCACAGCATTCCAACTCTTCAAGTGTGAACATAAGTAGAATTCTGTTATTCTAACTACTCCCAACACAAATTTATTTTTGCCTGGGCTCTTAATTCCTTTCAGTCTCTTGGAAGACCCTGCTCTGTTTATCATTTCTTCTCTCTTGTATTTTCTGATTCTTCCTCCTCACTTCTTTTAGTTCAAGTTTATTGGAAGAAGAATCTACAGATGCCATCTTCATTTTTCCTTCCCATTTTTACTTCTTAAATTTCCTGCAGTTTGGATTCTGTTCTTCTCATAAAGTCCTCTTTTCTGTCATTTTCAGTGACCATCTGATTGCATTATTCTTTGCCACTCACTTTAATTTTTTCATTGATTTCTTTCAGTCTTTTTCTTTCTGTTCTCAATTTCATTTATTTGTACATACACCTTATTATCTTATTTCTTCTACTTGTGTAGGGGTGATTTTTTCTTTCTCTAAGGTTTTCTCTTCTTTATCTAGAAAATTACATTTTGGATTTTAACCATTTTTATACCTGTTATTTTTTCTCTATGTACTTTTTTATTTAGCTCTGTCCTAATAAATGTTGGTTTGTTCTTTATTTTTTGTCTTTGGAAAATGTTTTTTAATCTAATTTTTAAATTAATTATGCATGACAGTAGCATGCATTTATGCACTTTGATATATTATACAGAAATGGGGTATTATTTCTTGTTTTTTCTGAGTGTACATGATGTAGAATCATATTGGTTATATAGTCACATATATACATAAATTAATAATGTCTGTTTCATTCTACTTTCTTTTCCATCCCTACATCTTCTCCCCTCTTTTTCCATCACTTCTCTCTACCTAAACTAAGGTAATAATATTATTATTCTCTAATTATTAATATGTAATGTGTCTTAAATGTTCCCCGCCTTATTGTGAATTAGCATCTGCATACTAGTAAAAATGTTTGGCCTTTGGTTTTTCAGGATTGGATTATTTTGTTTAGCATGATATTCTCCAAGTTCATCCATTGATTGTCAAATTCCATAATTTCACTCTTCTTTAAAACTGAGTATTATTCCATTGAGTATATATACCACATTTTCATCTCTTGAGGGACACCTAGGTTGGTACCATAGCTTAGATATTGTGAATTGAGCTGCTATAAACATTGACATGGGGTATGTTGTGTTTTTGTTTTCATGTTTTGCAGGGTATTTTCCCACTTTCTTTATAAATTTCTTCTTTAAAAATTTGGTAATTTTAGAATATTTTGTTTTATTTCCCCTTATTTTTAAATTTTCCCAAATTTCTTCTGCTATTGATTTCTAGAAGGAAATCATTCCATTGCATTTACATTGTTTTGTATTATTCAGGGTTGTTCTTTAAATTCTTTAGGGTTGTTCATGGCCTACTACATGGTCTATTTTGGAGGATATTTAATGTGCACTTAGAAAGAATGTCTAATGTGTTTTTCAGGAGAGTATTCTATACAAGTCTGTTGTCTTACATTGTTGTTCAAAAATTCTCTGTTCTTGCTCTTTTCCTTATTGATTTTTCTATGTAGCATCATAAGAGAAAGTTGAAGTCTCTAATTAATACTTTTGAATTTATTTATCATTTTACCTTTTATTTCCCTCTGATGTTAGATGGAAACATATTTTTAATTACTGATATGACTTGTGTCTTAAATCCCCCCCCCTCAAAAAAAAAAGATCATGGGTTGAAGCCTCATTCCAATTATAGCAGAGTGGAGAGGTAATAGGATCATGAGGCTTCTGGCCTTATGAATGGATCCATACATTTGTTGATTCATACCTTAAATGGTTTTAGGGGAATGGCTTTTTTATAAAAGTGAGATCTCTGTGTGTCCTGAATGCCATTAGATCAGCATCTTTCCTCCACCAAGTGCTTCTCTGATTATTCACTACCTTGCTATAGACCTAAAGCAATCAGGCCATTCTACCATAAATTGAAACGTCTGAAACCATGAACCAAAAATAATCTTTACACTTTGTGGTGAGCCGTTCCTGCGGACTGTGGCCGCCATTACATGTCCTTAGCTCTTTTTACCATTAATTTTTTGAATTTGGATATTCATGGCCGCTCTGCGGCCGATAGACATGTGTCCCCTCAGCCCTCTGTGACTGGCTATGTTAAGTGGAAGGATGTTCTTACGGGCCAATGGAACGGCCCTGACCCCGTGCTGACATGGGCACGAGGATCTGTATGTGTTTTTCCCCAGGATCGCACGGAGCCGCTGTGGATCCCTGAAAGCCTGACAAGAAGAGTCTCGAGATCTAATAATCAGCAGCAGGAGGTGCCACAACAGTTCCATGATGAGGAGCTTCATTCTGATGAGTGCTCTGGCTCTTATGCTGGTGCCAACGGTACACATGACACCAATGCAGTGGTGGGCAGTGGCACGGGCATGGCCAATGCCAATGCCAGTTCATAGTAATTCTAGTGTCCTCCCCACTCTTTTTTTCTACCTCATGTGAGATGTCTGCTCCTTGTACCTCTCCTAGAGGGGACATGGAATATATTTTTAATCAGTCTCAAGTTAATCTCACAGGAGTTTTTTGTTTCAGCCTTGGGAACACTAATTGTATTAGCCTTAAGACCAAAAATTTGACTAACTGGGAGGACCTATTGCGGTCCAGTCGAGTCTCAGGGAGTATTCTCAGTGCTGTATTGAGCCAAGTAGTTTCAGGGAAGCAATCAGGCTCAGGGACCCCCGCAACTAGCTCTGTTTTAAACATAACTACTTTAGCTATTATCTCCGAGGTACTAATCCCAATGGGCCTCCTTCTTCTAATAGTACTTGCAATGCCACTCATTTCAAGGCCTCTCCTTACTGTACCCCTAATTTTGGTTTTCCCTCAACATTTACGCCTTGTCAGGATCATTCTTGGGAGAAACATCAAGTTGCTAAAGGTTTCTCCTTTCCCCCCCCTCTGAAGAGATATGTTTATAACTTTAACAACAATGCCAACTCCTCTACAGGAACAGGTTGGTCCTGGTTTCAATGGCTCATTTCCAATGAGAAGGGGGCTTCAGCCGATATTTCTGCATTGGCTCAATTACTAGGAGCCAAAAGTTGGCTGGCTAATGTTTCTGGCACTACTAAGGAGAGTGAACGAGGTAATAGGCTTACATCTGTTTCGTTCAACTCTCTGTTACATTATGCCACATTGCCTCCTGCAATGGTCTGTATCCAATCCCCGTTCCTGTTCCTTTTAGCTAATGACACCTCATCGGGGATGCTGGATTGTTCTAATATTACCTGTTTCTTATCTGAGTGTTGGAATGGTTCTTGGACTGTAGCAGTGATTATGCAAATTCCAACTTTTGTCCCAATCCCAGTCACTGCGGATCCAGATAAATTTCCTATTGTAGAGCTACTTAGAGTCCGCAGAGATTTTGGAATCACAGCAGCTATAGTGACAGCCGTGGCGGCATCTGCTGCTGCAGCAGTTATGGCCGGAGTAGCCATGGCCAGTCAAGTACAAACTGCTGCCACCATTAATCAAGTTGTTCAACAAACGTCCACTATACTTGAATCGCAAAATGCGATTAATCAACATATTTTGTCAGGGATTTTAGCTGCCAACCAAAGAATAGATTTTCTTCAAGCTCAGGTAGAGGAATTGGCTGACCTAGTACTTTTAGGCTGCATTGACCAACGTGCACATTTATGTATAACCTCTGTCAGATTTAATGATTCCAGGAATGCTTCCCACATCATTGGTGGATATTTGGCCGGGAATTGGTCCATGGAAGCGGAAGACATGATCCAGTCTCAACTAACCCAGATAGCTGTCTTGAATAGTACCCGTGTCGATCCCGTGACTCTGGGTCAATTCACCAATTGGATATCTTCTGCTTTTTCCTTTTTTAAGGAGTGGGTGGGAGTAGGCATTTTTGGTGCACTGTGTGGTTTTGGTATGTTCCTCTGTTTGTGGTTTCTCTGTCGCCTTAAAGCTCGTAGTGCTCAAGATAAGGCTATGATCATACAAGCTCTTGCAGCTTTAGAAAATGGTAACTCGCCACAGGTCTGGCTTGCGCATCTTAAGCAATAAACTTTTGTCATGTCTTTCCTCGTTATTCTCTTAGTGTTGGAAAGCCTTTGCACTCTGCAGGCCTTGCTTCCATTGCACGCAGATGGGTTTCCGCACTAGTGCCTTTGACATGTTCGTTGCACCCCAAGTTATTATAACATTGCACTGGGTTCGACATGTCCTTCTTTGTCATCCTTCTAGTGTTGGAAAGCCTTTGCACTCTGCCGGTCTTGCTGCCATTGCACGCACATGGGTTTCCACGCTAGTGCTTCTCTATCGCCTTAAAGTCCGTGCCTTTCTTTCAGGGTGCTGCCAACTTGTTTGTAGTTGTACTTCTAGAAAGCCACAGTTCAACCTCAGCTATTCCCTCTTACTCACGATCGTCACGATACAGGATGCGAGGCAAGGCACTGCACTTGAGTGATCCATTGAGAAGAGGGACCTCAAGGGGAGCATGTCCTATTGCATGCGGGTTTGACGTGTCTCCGCCCCGCCCCACGAAAAACGGCGTCGGCTGATATGGTGTCAGATCTGGGGAAGGCGCCTACTAGGGCTGGGCCATACTATGCAGCCACTTCTGCACAGTGGGATAGGACCTCTACTCTCGCCTGTATTGTCTTAGTGAAACAAAAAGGGGGAGCTGTGGTGAGCCGTTCCTGCGGACTGTGGTCGCCATTACATGATGGCGCTGGCTCCACTGTGGTCTGTGAAGGACAACTCCGTATCAGAGAGAGTTGGCATGTTGTCAACTCCTTATCAGAGAGAGTTGGTGTATTGTTTTCTAGCACCCTGTGAGAAGGGTCCACGTGGCAGCTTCGCATTGGGGTTCGCGGTGCTTTATTAAGGCTGGGAGGGGCATCCGAGGATTATTCCGAGGATTATTAGAAGAATTATTAGAAGAATATCAAGGGCCTGAATAAACTGCTGAAAGAAGATTCCTGAGTCGCGTCTTCCTTGCGGGCAAGGGGGTCGCGACAACACTTAATCTTAATTTTTTTAAAAAAATATCTTTCAATGTTCATTTGTTTGAATTCATGGACATAAAAATGTGTGGATACAGAGGACTTTCTGTACATTTTATAAGAACTTACTTCTGATTGATATTTCTTTTTTAGCACAACAGACATTCTGTGTGACTTTATATAGCTTCATTTAATCTTCTTTTCTGTGGTATTATTGTATATATGTAAGTAACTCAATAAGTACATACAAGTTTTACTTTATATTATCATAAATTTTAAAAGAACTGGGAGAAGAAACAAGAGCATGTTAACATTCATAGTTAGTTACAATGACATTTATATTTTTTATTCTTTTCATTTATTCCTGCAGATTTGGGTTCACTATGATATCATTTCCTTACTCTCATAGAGCTTAATCACACTTGCTTTTTCTGTGAAATTACACATTGTCAAGTTTATAACAATGATTGGTTATTACAACAATCCAATTGTACATTTTTAGTCAGATTACTCTTTAGAAATCATTTTTGATTGAATTAGAGAGTAGAGTATAATTTGTAGAGGAAACATGAATAAGATATTAAACAAATAATTGGTGTTTGGCTAAAAGGTGTGAGGAGGCTGACATTTATAAAGAAGGGGAGTAGTTCTCATACTTCTTGTTCCCAGCAGCAATATACAAAAAATGGCAAAACCTTAAATGTGTGGTGGACACCATACACTTTTATTCTCTTGAAGTTGAATTTTAGATTGCACTTAGAACCCAAACAGCTATTTTAGCTACTCTAAGATCACTTACACAGGAGATGCTTCTGAATTTCTCTCCTAAATCGAATGTCAGCAGAAAGACAGAAATAATAAAGTTATATTGAAAAGCTGTGTTTCATGACTACACAAATGTTCATCCAATATCAATGGCAAGTTTAATGGTATTCATTGCTGAGTAATATCTTGACTTGAATTCTAATATGTAAAAATGTATTTCCAAATTCACTATTATTTGACCATATCTAGGCATCTGTAGGCACTATAAATAAATTTCTCAGCATATTTCTGGTCACCACTTACAGATATTTTTTATAGTAAATCAATTATTCTACTAATATCACAGATTATTTTAATCCCAGTCCTTAGTTTTGTGGAGAAAAAAATTATAGGAATTACAGAGACCTTTAAGATGTATTTAATTTTAAAAGACAGACACACTAGTATATTTAGGGTCAATTTTTTCTTTCATTGCACAGCCAAAGAAAAAAATAAAAAGTAGTACACAAATGAAGCCAGTTTTCTAACATAATAAAGTCAGAAATTGAAGACATTTTTATGATTTTATGCTTTTAGTTTTGACCAGTGGCAAATTTATGTGGCCCTGTGCATGTTTCTGAATCTCCATATGTGTTCTACTGAATTAATTGCTACCAGCATGACCATAGAGGAAAAAGTATAACTAACTGGTTTCTCATCAAATATTTTTGTAAAGTTCTAGAATTTTTAAAAATATTACTAGTTAGTCAATGATTAAAGGTTTTCTTTCCTTTTTAAGCATGTTTATTAAAATCTCCCAAAGGACAAATAAAAAATTGTCACTATTAAGTTTTCTACACACGGTGTGTGTGCACACAAACACACACACACAATATATATTATTTTGCTACTTTTACTTTAGATTGCTCTAAATAATCAGGAGTTAACCAAGCATAGTAGGAGTTAAAGTTATTTCCGGGGAAAGAAAAGGGTAGGTTAGAAATAAAATGAAACTTTCCTTTTCTACCCTGAATACTTAATTATATGCTCTTTCTCATTTTTCTAAACTCCTTTTGTAACCTCAAGAACAATAACTAGTAAAAAGATTTAAAACTTGTTAAGAGAAACCATATTTTATAAAAGAATCATTTATTCCAAGATTTTGTAAGTACCAAGCTCTGGTATTTTTAAAATCACTTTGTGTAGAAAATACCAAAATTTGTAAACATTTATTCCAAAACAAGCTATGAAAGAAGAGAAATTTGATTAGATAAAATTAACATCCCTTGCTTTTTTACCATTGTATTTTTTACATGTTCTCTTGTTGCTGTTGGTATAATTTGCCATCATTTTCTATTTATGTGCTAAATGAGGAGAAAGGTTTCTGTGTTTTCAATATCTAAACTTGAATACTGTAGGGTATCTGGTAGGCTTCCAATAAATGTTGATGTAGGCCTTGGAAGTTGGGAGATTTAAGTTCCTAGTCATTCCAAGGGGCATACATTAATGATTACCACACTCAAATCTTTGGATGACTATGTTCTGTCGAATATATCTTGAAAATATAGGTTATTTAATTTTATATTTATAACTGTTTTGTCTAAGAAAAGATTTAAGGTGGTGTCCATGAATGCACATAATACAATAAAATCAAGTACAATTAAAATAAATGGATACAAGAACAAAATTAAAAAGTTTACACTTCCAATTTCATTTTTTTCTTTTGTGAGAGTAATTAAGGCAACATAGCATTGACCTAAGAGTAAAAATAGCGGTTAGTGAAGTAGAATTGAGATTGTAGAAATAAGCTCTTAAAATAATGTTCTTTTGATTTTTGATAGAGTTGTCTTTTTATCAAATGATTACTCACATGTAAAGACACCTCTTAATAAAATTCAACAATACATAATAATTACACACCTAAAGCTGAGTGGTAGAACTATAAAATTTTTAAAAGAAAGCATAGAAGAAACTTTATGAATTCGGTTTAGGCATAGAGTTAGACATGACACTAAAATCACAATTCATAAGAAAAAAATAATAAATTTTATTTTATTAAAATTAAAATTGTTACACTTCAGGAGACTGGAAATCTAAAGAAAAAAAAACCCTACAGATTGGAGAAAATATTTGCAAATTAATTATGATAAGACTTTTTTTTAAAACCTTTGTTTTTTTGTTTTGAAATATATATATATCAGAATTAAACTCAATGCCTCACACATGCTAGGCAATCACCTTACCACTGAGCTATAACCACAGCCTAAGATGTAGTTTTTAATTTACATTTAAATAAATATTCAATAATGCAAACCAAAGTATTATGTCAGCAGTAGAATAATATATTTATTCTTTCTATATTATTTATATTTCTTATTCTGATGAATTAATATTATTTTATACAATTATTATAAAATTACCTTTAAATTATAAAATCTTGAAAAATCATAATAATAACTAATAAGGAACTAAATGTTAAGGCATTTAGTTATGTACATAAGATTTTCTTGTAATGGTAAATATTATCTAGCATTTATTGCAAAATTAATTTAACAAAACTTGAATATTTCATATTTTTTATTTATTCAAAAATGTTTTGTGAAGTTATGGATCTTTGATTTTTGTCACTCAACACTCTCTAGATTATATGAAGAACTTTTGAAAGTCAGCATAAGCACTCTATACCTTTGAAGATTGATGAATGTTAGATAATCTATATTAACTTTTTTGGAATTATGTCATTTATGAAACACAATACATAATTATATTTCTAACTATAAGTCAAAATAAAACATAAGTAGCCCACATTTTTACTGGATGATAAAATAGATTGTAGATAGATTTTTTAAAAAAAATTGAAATTGACTTTTTATAAAGATACAACAGTATTATTCAGGAGCCAACTTAGTTGATAAAATAAAGAGTTAATTTATTATTTAATTTCACATATATATATTTTGCAGAGATTGAATTAAGGGGCACTCACCACTGAGCCACATTCCTAGCCCAATTTTTGTATTTTATTTAAAGACAAGGTTTCACTTTATCAAGTTACTTAGTGCCTTGCAGTTGCTGAGGCTGAATTTTTAGACATATTTTTAGTTGTAGAAGAACACAGTATCTTTATTTTTATTTATTTATTTTTTTTATGTACTGCTGAGGATTGAACCCAGGGCCTCATGCATGCAAGGCAAGCGCTCTACCACTGAGCTACAACCCCAACCCAACCCCGTAAGGATGGCTTTGAAATCGAGATCCTCCTTCCTCAACCTCCAGATAAGCTAGGATTACAGGTATGTGCCATAACACCTGGCTTAGGTTTATATTTAATACACTTAAATTTTAGAGCACTTTTATGTTTTTACTTTTAATTATTTTAAAAACTATAAAGCCATGAGAAGATATAGAAGAACCTTAAATGACTTTTAGGTTCATTGAATAATTGATAGTGTAAATATTTCTTCATACACCTTTCCAAGACACGTGTGTGTGTGCGTGCGCGCGCGCACACACACACACACACACACACACACACACACACACACACACGGCCCTTCTTTCACCATCAACTTCTTCCACCAGGGTGGTATAATCTTTAGAATCAATGAACCAACTTTGACACATCATTATCATTTAATATTCATAGTTAGCATGAGGGATCAGTCTTGGTTATTGTACATTCAGTAGGTTTGGACAATGTATAAATGTGTATCTTTCGATACAGTGTCACACAGAGTATTTTTATGGCCTAAAAATTCTATGTGTTCTATCTATTCATCTTTTCTGCTCTGGTCAGATGTCTGTGCAGAGCTGATCATTTTTTAAAACTTTTTTGTTCATTTATTATTATTTATATTTAAGGTTCTTTGAATAATTTGAATAAGTCTTTTATGGAAATAGTCTTCTCTGTCTCTTGCTTATCTCTTACTCTGTTTGAGATTATCTTTCACAGGGCAAAAATTTTGATTTTAACTGAGTTCAACATGAATGATCTTTCTCTTTTATGAATTTGGCCTTTGGTGTTTTTATCTAAAATGTTATCTTGAAACACAAGGTTATTTAGATTTTCTCCTACTTTATCTAGAATATTTTATCCTTTATGGTTTACATTTATGCATACATTGTCTTTTGAGTTCATTTATGTAAGAGGTATGAGATGTGTCTAGAATAATTTTTTGAAATTTATATGTTGATTTTCTGTTTCCCCAGCACCATTTGTTGAAGAGGTCATCCTTTCTTCAATGAATATTCTCTCAGTTAAGATGAGCTGACTGTCTCACTGTGAATCTACTTCTGGTTGATCCTTTGTTTGGATAGTCTTTTCTTTAGTAAATGCCATACTATCTTGATGCTTACATTTTTATGAATCTTCAATTGATGGGGCTCCTTTCCTGTATGTGTTCTTCTTTTCAAATATTATGTGTGCAATTCAGTGATTTTGCTTTTCTTTATAAATTTTGAAACGAGCATGTCAGTAACACAGTTTAATTTTCTGAGATTTCAAAAATATAATAACAATGTTATAAGTAAGAATTACTTGAAAAATAGCAATTGTTCATATTTTTTTTTGATGCTGCTGTGGCCTGAACATAGTGTCTTGTGCATGCAAATCAAGCATTGTACTAATTAAGCTATATCCCCAGCCCCCATAATTGTTCATATTGATGGATAAAACTTTTTGAAATTTTGTTGGGGATTGCATTGAATCTGTGGATACAACTGAGAAAACTGACATCTTAACACTTCTGAGTTATTCTTTTCTGAAGCATGAAATATCTTTTTTTATTTTTTAAAAAATTCTAAATAAAGTTGTAATTTTACTCACAGTGATCTTGACAACATTTCATTAGATTTAAAGAGAGGTATTTAATTTCTGGTGATGCTAATGTAAATGCTATTATTTCTTTTTTGGGGTGAGGGGGTTGCACCAGATATTGAACTTAGGGGTATTTATTCACTTAGCCACATCCCCAGACCTTTTATATGTTACTTACTAAGTTGCTTATGGCCTTGCTAAATTGCTTAGGGTGGCTTTGAACTTGTAATCTCCCTTCCTCAGCCTTCTGGGCTGCTAGTATTACAGCTATAAGCCATCATATCTGGCATGCTATTGAGTTTTTAATTGCAAATACCACTTGTTCATTGCTGGTATATAGGCATGTGATTGACTTGTGTTCCTTCTGTATTATATGTCCTGCATCTTTGCTATAATAGTTTATCAATTACATGAGTTTTTTGGTGAGTTTATGAGGACGTTGTCCAAGGATGTCCTATAAAAAAGATAGTTTTGTCCTGTGAACAGAGATATTTTTTTTTCATTTTTCCCAATCTGCATGTGTTTTTTTTCCTTAATCAGTGTATTACCTACCTTGCACTTCCTAAAATGGTGTTGAAGAAAGTGATAAGAGGGCTCACATTTCTTTGCCTTGTTCCTGAGCTTTGCAGGAAAGCTTCTAGCTTTCCACCATTGAATACAGAATTAGTTAGAGGCTGTGTGTGTGTGTGTGTGTGTGTGTGTGTGTGTTATTCAGTTAAGAAAGTTTCTGTTTAATTAGCTTCTAATTGATGAAGCATTTCTTTATAAACAGGTTTTCGATTTTGTCAAGTGCTTTTTTGCATCTATTGATATGATCACATTGATTATTGAGTATTAAACTACACTTGTATATGTAGAATAAATTTTAATTAGTTCCTATGTGGCATTTATTTTTATAGTGATTCTACATATACAATATGTATAAATTTAATAATATTTTGTTAATGATTTTGTGTTTCATGAAAGATAAAGCTCTATAGTTTTTCTGTAATATCTTATCTGATTTTGGTTTTAGTGTAATGCCAACCTTACAGAATGAGGTGGGATAGATTTCATCTGCTCCTGCCTTCTATGAAAGATTATAGAGAATTGGTATAAATTCTTTTGAAAATGGTTGGCAGAATTTACCAGTGAACTGTTCTGAGCCTGGAATTTTCTGTTATAGTAGAAGATAATTAATTGTTTTAATTTTTAATAAATATAGTTTTGTATAGGTTTTTTTCTGAGGTTTTGGAAATTTATATCTTCAACCAATTGGTTAATTTTACCTAAGTTATCAAATTTGTTTTCATAGACTTGTTCTTAATATCCATTCATAATGCATTTAATTTCTGTAGGAACTTTATGCTTTATGTTAGTAACTTCCATGTCTGATCTAAGTACCACCTTGTATCCATGCCCCCCAATCCTGTGTTAATATGGCTAAAGATTAGAGATCAATGATCTTTTAGTCTTTCTCTTTGAATTTCTGCAGTTGGAATATAATCTTATGCATGAATTTTTTAAAAAAGCATTTATCCTGTATAATGTTTGTTGAGCCTCCTGATTCTATGGTTTGTTTTCTGATATTAATTTTGAGGAAGTTAGTCATTTTTTGCTTAAAATATTTATCTTGTCTCTCTTTTTTTTATGTTATTCCCAATATAAGCAGTGATACATTTTTATTTATTTATTTAACTCTTAAATATTTTATTTAATGTCTCCCCTCCCAATATTTTTTCTATTTTATTCTCTGCTTTGGAATATGTATTATATTTTTTCAGGCTTACCCAGCCATTTCTAGTCTACTCCTAAGCCATCACAGATAGTGTTTATTTCTATTAGAATGTTATTGTTTCTGTATGCCTGTTTTATTCTTACTTAGATTTCCATGTACCTACTCACGTTGTCTGTTCTTAAATTTAATTTATTTCTTTTCAGGAGAGCCCTTATTGTTTCAGTTATGATTTTTTAAACTTTGTACTCATAGACAGTATCACACTACTGCCATATCTGAGTCTTCTTGTACTTGTGCTATTTCCTTAAATAGTGCTTTTTACTTTTAAGTCCACATTGAAATTTTTGTTCAGATTTGATTATGGTATACTAGATAAATAAACTGATGTATAAGGCATATTATAGTGATGAGATATAAGGTGTGCACAGAAAATTTCTGTATTTTCATGATAAAATGTTGGTTTCTCAGTTGGCTGGTGCTCCTTGAGTGTGACCTTTGCAAGTGTTTCTCTTTTCTCTCACTTTAGGAATGACCGAAAGTCCATAGAGGGCTGGAGTATGGTGGGTTTTTTATCCTCAGGTCACTGGGTTATAGTAAATCCCTTGTAGGTTAAAGTATCATAAATATTTTATCTTGAATGACAACCTTCTTAATAATAGCAGATCTTTCTGGCCATTTTAAAAATGATAGTTTTCCATGTTCCCCTGCTGAAATCAAAGGGAATTTTTTCCCAAGCTTTATTTAAGACCATAGTCTGGCTCCTGGTGGAAAAGGTCTCAGAAGTCCACAGTCTTTTCATATCTCCCTGAAAGTTTTGTTTTGTTTTTCATTTTTCCTTATAATTGTATATCCACCAATTTATCAGTTAAAGTTTATGTTTTCTTACTTCAACTGCAAAGATGTTTCAGCTTTTAGATTTATGTTTTAGCCCACTGTGATTTTTGTATCCACCATTTGTCTCTTTTGTTTGCAGGGCAAACATTGCATTGTGACCTCAGTTCTCTGATCTAAGAAGATTGGATCAGTTTTAGTTCATTCAGTGCTTTTCTTCTTGAAAGGACGGGTTTGATGATTTTCAAGCCATTGTATGCTACAAGGAAACCTGGAAGTCTTAATTTTTATGTCTTAGAAATTGAAATCATTGGGGCTGAGGATGTGGCTCAAGCGATAGCGCACTCACCTGGCATGTGTGCAGCCTGGGTTCGATCCTCAGCACCACATACAAACAAAGATGTTGTGTCCACCGAAAACTAACAAAAAAATTATAAATATTCTCTCTCTCTCTCTCTAAAAAAAGAAACTGAAATCACATTTCAATAATAATGAAACATATAAAAATTATACTTCAGGGGTAGCACTGCAAAATCAGAAATCTTTGAACAGGGTCTTAGAATGAGACTCATGAGCTATGATCTATATTTAACTCTTCTGTAAGGTTTTTGTTTTATCATTCAAAGTATTTATTCCTCAGTTTCCTCATCTTTCTTTGAAACACTAGGTTAGTTTAGGGAATGATTTTAAATAGTATATAAAAACTAATTAAAAAATTAGTAGTGATTGTGATTGTTGTAGTAGCAGGGAAAAAAGTACAAATGAAAACTAGTCCCTAGGATTTCCCAAATAAAGCACTGACATTACTGGTGTACTTTTTTTGTGAGTACATGTTAAAATGTTTTCAGGCACAAGTAGGAGTATATTTATTACAGACACAAATGACAAGGTTACTTATGATTTACTGAACAAGAAATTTGAATTTTTTACACAGACTTTTTTCTCCCAGAAATTAAATGCAATCAAATGTATTACTCACTTGCAAAAAATCTACCATAGGTCCAGTGATTTGTAGAGACACAGGATCCAGATCATTTTTATCTGTGTGTCAAATTTTTCAATAAAGTGTTTCAGGGCTTGCTGTCATCATGGAACAAGTGTCAAGCCATTTGCATTGGATATAAGTCTCTATACCTTTAGACCAAGATTTATCTTGTCTATTCTAAAGACATGGTCTCACTTAACTGCATAGATAGGGAAATTTGGTGGATTTGAATATATTCTGTCACATAACTGCTCTTCAATGATCAGTAAATAATAAACAAAAGATAAGTACAATGTACAAAAAACAGTATGAATATTTCCTTTGTGCGAGAGGTACTACAAATTCTGAGAGTAGCAAAGAAGATACAGGATTATCTATGGTTTTATTTACCTTTGACACAATAGTGCCCACACTGATTATTAGAATGATGAAAATAGAGATGTTGATAAGGATGATGTTGTATCATAATGATGATAATCATAATGGTGACAGTGAGGATGGTGATGACAATCATTATGGTTAACAAGTGTGTGCCTCAGTCTTGCCATTTAGATTCTAATTTAATCCACAATGTGAAATTCGAGACAAAGGTAGAAATGTAAGGTGAAAGAAATGTGCACCATTAATTAAACAAAATAATATAGAGAAGATTAATTGACAATCTTTTGGGCTTAATTTTATGTTTTGGTATCTAACAGGACACCAACTATGAGAGACTTGCTGGGAAAAGAAATAAGTACAGAATTATATTCTGGAAAGCTACATTAATTATCAATTTTAGGATACTATTCTACACTGTTATGTTCCTAAAGTATATTCAGGCCTAAATTGTATGACAGGAATTTGGTATTTGGATAGAGATTCTAGAACTGCAGTAACCAAATGCAATGTAGCAGAATTTCACCTAGCACTTTCATTTTTAATATTGTGTATTAATAATTGATATTTTTGAGGAAATGTTATTAAGATAATAATGATTAATGCAAAGAGATTCAGATAATTTCAAGTTTACTAATTCAAAAAGAACTCCTGCAATTCCTATTAGATAAGTTGAAAATTGTATAAATTTTAAGGTATCTATTGTACAGCTGTTTTTCTAAACAAATAAAAAGCAGTTTATTAGGTTGAATATAAATTTCACATTTATAGTTTGACTTTATCTGCTATGCAAAGGCATTTGAACATCAAAACAAAATGCAACATTATAAGCACTTAATGTTAAAGACAAAACCACTATATAAAGGAATTAAAATTAGAGCTTACCATTAGTGTATGACAAAAGACTTAAATTGATTTATTTAAATTGCCTTATAATTCTAATTCATGTTTTCAGAAATAACATCACAAATAAATGTTTCCTGGAGATGAATGTTTAGTAAAAGAAGTGTGAATATACT
This sequence comes from Ictidomys tridecemlineatus, assembly GCF_052094955.1. Lineage (NCBI taxonomy): Eukaryota > Metazoa > Chordata > Mammalia > Rodentia > Sciuridae > Ictidomys > Ictidomys tridecemlineatus. The sequence goes on along the minus strand of NC_135486.1, from coordinate 100,059,976 downwards.
TTACAGTTCTGAATCTAAATATTTTTAGTTAGGCAAATGCATTTTGTTACATATTTACATATATCCTCAAGAAGCATGCATGATTTATCATTAGTAACAGTGCATGAAAAGAGAAAGATATTCATTGAGCATCAACAATATGATAAGTACTTTACAGTTACATTGGTTTTATTTTCTTATTTAATCTTACCCAAATCCCATTAGTATTCTACATTTTGATGCCATTTTCATTGTTATTAAATTCATACTGCTAAAATTTTGTTGCATTTTAGTCAAAGTCATGAATTTCTTTGAAACCTAAATGGAAAAGCAAAGTACTTATACAACTGGAATCCAAAAATGATTTGAACCCTCAGAAACTTAAGCTGGGTGGGGTGCATTAATCAGAAAAGTTCATTGATTCCAAATATGCATTTTTCCCATCACCAAAGGGAGAGCTATTTAGTTGTTGGATTATTTTTACATTCAATTTTTTAACCAAACTTGATAGGGTTAAATTAGCTAGAAAAGTTTGGATGGCTTTTTGCACTTTGTGTAGTTGTTTGTGCAGGATCTTGAAGGAGGTAGCAGTGTGGAGCAAGGATTTTTGTTGTTGTTGTTGTTGGGGTTGTTAGTATTCATATCTCAAAAGAAAATATACATTTTCATTAATATTTTGCAATTTTGCTGTGGAAATTCTCAAATGTTTAACTACCTACCTTGCGTAATGCCCTCACTCCTTTGTGTTTTATTCCCTTAACCTAACAATGTTGATGGTTCAAAAAATGATAATGGGGTTAGTAATGGAGAGTTTATCATTCTACATTAAATTCGACTGTGTTGTTCCATGGGTTTTTATTTATTTGCTATGTGAAATCTCATCAATATAAATTCTTTCATCTGTTTTTAAAAAGCAGATATCCCAAGGGGTATTAAACCTTAATAAAATAGTTGTAAAATAGTTGATACACTGGATAAAATAGTTGTAAGCTTAAGATTTCCCAGTAGTAATAGGTGAAGTCCTATGTGTAGAAAAAGAAAATGGAGTGATCATTAGGACACGTGTTGTGGAGTTAGCCAGACATCTCATATGTCTGGTTGGATTTTCCTGATAATTATCTCTAGCCGGGCTCTACCTGGCACCTCTGTCTAGCACTTCAGCATTTGGAGCTGAATTTCTGTCCACTGTCCACAAGTTTTTTTTTTCTTTCCCTGCAAGAGGTCTGGGAGCACTGTTGAGGGAAGTAGAATTCTAATTGTTCATAGGCTGTTTCCAGGAGTTCTGTCTGCTCCTATAGATTAAGCCTTCATGTATGAGGGGTTTTGTCATTGTTTGGCCCCCTGTTCCATTTCCTTGCAATCATGCTGTGGCTTGTGATTCTGTCAGCATCGCTCCCAATGGCGGCCATCAACTTGGCTTTGGAAGCTTTCCACCAGCTGGAGACAAGGTTCCTCTGCTTATCCTTAGAGAGCCAAGAGTATGTTGTGTAAACACTGCATGGCTGGGATACTTATGTTAGATGAATCATATAGTGCAATAAACCTTAAGCTCCCAAAGGATTTGTTCACTGTCATGTCTAAGTACATCTATGACTTGAAATGTATTGCTTTGTTGAATTTTAAAAATATTAACAACTTTCCATCAAAGTAATAAACTGTAATTTGGTATTTAAAAATGTGGAACATTTTATTTATGCTTCTCTTTCATAAGCAGTTTAAAAAATTTCATACAAGGCATAGCTCTGACTTTTAAGAAAGCCATGATATAAAATGATGTTAATCAAGGAGGATTCTTCTAATCACTTGCTTTTATTTGCTTTGTGCAAACATGGACATTTACATTCCTTTTGGGATGTACTGTCATGTAGTTTACATTCATGCAAAGATGAGAGGTAAAACTTGGTCCTAGCTGCAGGAGTCATCCTGCTAGAAATGCCCACAACCCTCCTTTGCCCTTTGTTTGCTGAAGAAACCTTTTCACTGTAAGTTTCTTCTCGGTGCTTATATATCTTCCTCTACAGTATCTAGAAGCATCGTAGAAGGTATTTATCAATTCCTATCAACAGTGCTGATGTTAATGCCTGACTCAGTGTAGGCTGGGTGGGATGGGTTTTCTCTGTTTGTAGAGGTCTAGAAGATTTAGGGGGTGGAAGCTTTGTTGCAGCTTGCAGAACCCTGATTAAAACTCAGATGCATGGTTAAGAATGTCTTCTTAAAGTAAGGGAAAAAAGGCTGTTTGAGAATGCTTTAAGTTTACAGTAGCTTTCTTAACTGTAAGAATGTCACTGGAAACATAGCAGTGTAAATTAGCACCTCTTGCTCCCTTGATAATGAAAGCAAGCATGGGGCAACTTTAGATAAATATGCACTGAGGTATCTTCTCCAGGAACTGATGGAAAGCACCCTCAGGTTTATTACATAATCAGGCTTTTTCATTTAGAAATTAGTTTGGAAACATTGCCAAGAGGAGCAAGATCTAAAACACTAGAGACTAATTTATTTGATGTTCATTCTTATTTGTGCTTTGGATTTAGATAAATGTTCTTTATCAAGGCTGATTTTCCCGAAGATGGACTCTGAACAGTGCTGGGCAGCTCTGCTGCTGTCCAAATCAATTTTGGACAGGAAAAAAAGAGGAGGCATGTGTTTGTTTTCTACAACTCTCACACTGTGGCAGTTTTCTTAACTCAGAAACATTTGTTGAGCACCTCCTATATGTGTAGTGTGAAATAAGTCTTTAAGAGTGCATTCAAAATAAACAAAGAAGTTATTTGTAATTATAAATGCAAAGGAAAGACTTGAATGATGATTGGAAGAAAAATATGCATACCTGATCTTTAGCCTTAGTGTAGGAAGAGGCCAATAGAAATCATTTCTCATGCTGCTCCAGCTCATAAACTTCAGATAAGGAAACTAAAGCTAAAAGAGCCAAAGTGACTTGGACCAGTGTCACCTTCCTGGTTGATGGTGGGAGTAATGCACAGTGTATAAAATGTCTGGGGCAGTTCCTGAGAAGTGGTGTCTGAGCACAATTCACTTGTAGCTTAGGCCCCCAGCCAGATATTCTGTTCAACCCTCAGTGCCACATTTATAGAGTTCCCCATCTTTATATGCCCTGTTGTCCTTTTGGCTACAGAAAAGGAAGCTTTCCTTTCTTTCCTAAGAGTACAAACCATGAAGCACTCTGAATTCTGGGTCACCATGAGGAGTCAATCCTTTGTCTTTGCATCCCTGTCTATTTGTTTCTTCTGGTTCACCTTGAGGCATGTGAATTCCTGCTGTCTTATACCTTCTTTTTTGGCTTCATGTAGCTGCTGATCTACTCTAAATTTGGTCTCCAGGTTCCTTTTGTCTCCTAACATAATTACTAGAATCTACTCTGTGTTGAAACTCACTTTGAAACCTTTGTATTGCCAGCTATTTCTGCCTTGACAAATCTAAAGTTCCTCTTCCATCCCTCACCCCTGCTCAAAGTCTGCCAGCCTCATCTTGCTTTCTGAAGCTACTCTGGCCAAAGAGACATGGTAAATTGTGATATCTTTTTATAAATCTCTGAGCATTATTTTTGGAGGTTCACTTTCCTATTTCTTCTCCATCTCTGTGATTGTCTAAAAATATTTTATTGTGTTTCCTCTTTTCTCTCATCTGCTTTCATGAGTTCATTTTTTAATATAATCTGGGATATTTTGAAACATGGAATATGAAAAGTTTTAATAAAGTCATCAGGCTCTGAGAGCTATATATTAAAGGGACATCTGGGGTCTCTATTAAGGGAGATAATCCCATTTATGATGTCTCCACATTAACCTTCCCAGAGACCCCATTGTGTGTACTTTCTCTGATCCAGTGGGGAGGCCCATGGAACAGGGTAGAGGAGAGTGTGGCTGCAGAGGTGTTGATCAAGAACTCTGGAGACAAATCAAGAAGCAGGTCTGATTTTATTGCACAGTTAAGATGTATATATACTCAGGCAGTAGCTAAGCAGATTACAGGCAGCACCAAAGCAATTGCTGCTAACCATCTTTGCAGTGACCAATAAAAGAATGGGCCATGAAGAGAGTGCAGCAATTGCAACATAGACATCAAGGAGGAAAATAAAATATTCTTAGACATAAATGAGAACACAGACACAACATATTAAAATCTCTGGGACAATATGAATACAGTACTAAATGAAAAATATATTGCATGGAGTTCATTCCCTAAAAGAAGAAAAAGCCACAAATAAATGATCTCACACTGCATCTCAAAGCCTTAAAAATAGAAAAACAAATCAGCAGAAAATGCAGTAGAAGGCAAGCAATAATTAAAATAAGAGCTAAACTGAAGAAAATTAAAACAAAAAAACATTTGGAAAAATTGACAAAACTCAGATGAAAAAAATACATAACATTGAGAGACCCTTAGTCATGCTAATGAAGAGAAGAAGAGAGAGAACACAAATTCCTAGCATACATGAAAAAGAAGGCAATATCAAAACAGACACTAAAGAAAAACAGAAGATAATTAGTAAGTATATTGAAACCATAAATCTAATAAAATAGAAGATAGTAAAGGCATAGGTAAATCCCTAAAGTCATATGACCTGCCCAGATTAAGCCAGGAAAATATATATGACTTAAAGAGACCAATATCAAGTGAGGACATAGAAGAAGCTATCAAAAAATTATCAAACAAGAAAAGGCTGGGACAGGATGAATATATAGCCAAATTTACAAGACTTCTCATGAAGAACTAATGCCAATACTCTTCAGTCTATTTTATAAAATAGAAAAAAGGGAGTACTTTCAACTTCATTCTGTGCAGCAAACATCACCCTGATTTCAAAACCAGGAAAAGACACCTCAAAGAAAGAAGATATCAGACCAATATCTCTAATTAATATAGATGCAAAAATACTCAATTAAATTCCGGCCAATAGAAAAAAAAATCAAAAAGAACATGCACCATGATCAAGTGAGATTCATCTCAAATATGCAAGGTAGGTTCAACATACTTAAATCAATCGATCTGATTAATCACATCAATAGATTTAAAGATAAGAACCATTAGACCATCTCAAAAGATGAACAAAAATCATTTGACAAAATATAGCACACCTCTATGTTCAAAACACTGGGAAAACTAGAGATAACAAGAACTAATCTCACTATCATAAAGGCAATCTATGCTAAGTTTCAGGACAACATCATTCAAAAAAAAAATCAAAGGCATTCCTTCTAAAAATTGCAACAAGATGGGAATGCTCTGTTTCACTAATTCTATCCAACATAGTTCTTGAAACACTGGCCAGAACAATTACAGAGACAAAGGAAATCAAAGGGATATTTATAGGAAAAGAAAAACTTAAATAAAACCTATTTGCTGATGATATGATTCTTACCTAGACAACCCAAAAAACTCTAACAGAAAAATCTACAACTAGTAAATTAATTCATCACAATAGCAGGATATAAAATCAACACCAATAAATCAAAAGAATTTCTTATATAAGACTCTGAGGTGGAAATAATGAACCAAATTAAAAGCTCAATGAGAGGGCTACCATCAGATTAAACAACTTATAAGATAGGACACCAAACAACATAAACATAGTATACCATATCAAAAAGAATGTAGACATAACGAAGAGAGTGAAAAGAAGCCAGGAACAGAATATCCAAGAAAAATGAGATTCCATAAAGAGATCAAATTAAAGTGTTACTGTGATGGAGGTAGGTATTGTGGTCCAAACCAAAGGAATGAGCAATCTGTTCAATGCAATAATATTGGAAATCTTTCCAGAAATGAAGAATAAAACAGATATCCAAATCCTAGAATCTTACAGGATGCCAAATGTGAAAAAGAACCAAACAAAGACACATTATAGTGAAAATGCCCAACATACAGAACAAGAAAAAAATGTTAAAAGCCATAAAGGAAAGGGAGCAGATCACATATAGGGGTACACCAATTAAGATAAAGGCTTATCTTTCAACACAAACCCTGAAAGCTAGAAGATACTGAGACAATATATTTCAAACACTGAAAGAAAATGGGTTCCAACCAAGACTCTTTTATGCAACAAGACTAAGCTACAGGTTTGATGATGAAATAAAAACCTTCCACAATAAACAAAAGTTAAGAGAATTTGCAGGTAGAAAAGCAGCTAAACACATACTTGGAAAAAATTTTTATGAAGAGGAAATAAAAAATAACAATGAAAACCAACAGTGGGAGGGAGGACACTAAAGGAAAAACTAAGCAAAGAGGAAAATAAAGTCAAGTTAAATAACAAAAGTGAACAAATATGGCTGGAAACACAAACGGTATCTCAATAGTAGCCCTAAATGTTAAAGGCTTAAACTCAGCCTTTTAAAAGACATAGACTAGTAGACTGGATTTAAAAAAAAAAAAGATCCTACAATATACTGCTCACAGGAGACTCATTTGATAGGAAAAAAAAAACACACACATACACAGACTAAAAGTGAAAGGTTGGGAAAAACCATACCACTCACATTGACCTCAGAAGCAAGCAGGTGTGTCCATATTAATAAACTTCTAGTCAAAGTTTATTAAAAGTGATAAATAAGAACCCCACATACTTCTCAAGGGAACCATACACCAACAAGACATAACAATCATTAGTATATATGCCGCAAACCATGGTCCAGCTATGTTCATTTTCTAAAGTTCAAGAGTCAAATAGACCACAGCACAATAATCATGGGTGGTTTTAACACACCTCTCTCATCACTGGAGAGGTCATTCAAACAAATTTGAACAAAGAAATACAGAACTCAATAATACAATTAATAACTTAGACTTAATTAACATATAAAAATATCAAACAACATCTAGACGATACCCTGCCTTTTCAGCAGTACATGGATTCCTCTCAAAAATAGACCCAATATTATTCCAAAGAGCAACTCTTAGCAAATACAAAGAAGTAGAGTTACTACCATGCATTTTATATTTTTGTAATAAAATGGAAATGGAATTCAATGATAAAATAAGAAAGAAAAATTTCTTCATCACAGGGAGAATAAACAATATGCTACTGAATGAACAATAGGTTATAGAAGACATCAAAAAGGAAATTTAAAAATTCTTAGAGGTAAATGAGAACACAGACACAACATATCAAAATCTCTGGGACACTATGAAAGCAGTACTAAGAGAAAAATCCATTGTATGAAGTTTATTCCTTAAATAAAGAAAGTGTCAACAAGTAAATGAGCAGACACTACACTTAATACCCCTAGAAAAAGAAGAACAAACCAGCAGCAAAAGCAGTAGAAGGCCAGAAATAATTAAATTCAGAGCTAAAGTCAATGAAATTGAAAAAAAAAGGAAAAATTGGAAAAATTTTCAAAACTCAGAGTAGGTTCTTTGAAAAAATACATATGATTGACAGACCCTTAGCCATGCTAATGAAGACAAGAAGAGAAAGCAACCAAATTTTTAGCATACATGATGAAAAAGGCAATATTAAAACAGACACTACAGAAATAGAGAAGATAATTAGAAATTATTTTCAAACCATAATCCTAATAATAAAGAACATAGTGAAGGCATCAATATATTCCTAAAGTCATATAACCTGCCCAGATTGAGTCAGGAAGATATACATGTTGTGAAAATTCCAATAACAAGTGTGGAAATAGAAGAAGACATCAAAATATTACCAACCAATGAAAGCCCAGGACCAAATGGATATACAGCCAAGATTTACAAGACCTTTCAAGAAGAACTAATACTAATACTCTTCAATCTCTTTAAGGAAATAGAAAAAAAGGGAGTACTTCCAACTTCATTCTATAAAGCCAATAACACCATGATTCCAAAACCAGACAAAGAAACCTCAAAGACAGAAAACTTCAGACCAATATCTCTAATGAATATAGATGCAAAAATCCTCAATTACATTCTGCCAAGTCGAATACAAAATCATATCAGAAATATCATTCAACATGATCAGATGGGAGTCATTCCAGATATGCAAGGTTGGTTCAACATATGGAAATCAATCAACGTAATTCACCACATCAATAGATTTCAAGATAAGAACCATATGACCATCTAAATAGATGCAGAAAAGCATTTGACAAAATACAGAACCTTTTATGTTCAAAACACTGGAAAAACTAGTGATAACAGGAACTCATCTCAACATCATAAAGCTTATCTCCACTAAGCCTCAGGCCAACATCATTCTAAACACAGAAAAATGGAAGGCATTTTCTCAAAAACCTGCAACAAGAGAGGAATGCTCTGTTTTATCACTTCTATTCAACATAGTTCTTGAAACACTGGCCAGAGCAATTACAGGAACAAAGGAATTCAAAGTGATATGTATAGCATAAGGAGAACTTAAATGAGCACTATTTGCTGATGATATGATTCTATACATGGAAGACCCAGAAAACACCACCAGAAAATATTTAGAATTAGTAAATGAGTTCATAAAAGTAGCAGGATATAAAATCAACACCAATTAATCAAAGGAATTTGTGTATATAAGCCTCTGAGACGGAAATGATGAAATAAATTAAAAACTCAAATGAGAGTGTCACCAACAGAGTAGACCACTTAGAAGATAGGTCACCAGACAACAAAGACAGAGTATATCATATCAAAAAGAATGTAGAGACCAGGAAGAGAATGACAAGAAGCCAGGAACAGAACATCCAAGTAATGTGGGATAGCATAATGAGACCAATTTTAAGAGTTATTGGGATAGAGGAAAGTATTGTGGTCCAAATCAAATGAATGAGAAATCTGTTCAATGCACTAATATTGGAACTCTTTCCAGAAATAAAGAATAAAGCAAGAATCCAAATCCTAGAATCCTAAAGAATGCAGAATGAAAATAGATTCACAAAAGACCAATTTTAATGAAAATGCCCAACATACAGAAATAGAAGAAAATTTTAAAAGCCCCAAGAGAAAGGAAGTAGATCACATATAAGGGTATACCAATTAGGTTAAATGCTGATTTTCAACACAGATGCTGAAAGCTAGAAGATCTTGGAAAAATATATTTCCAAAGATAAAGATACTGTTTTCTAACAAAGACTATTGTATGCAGCAAGACTAAGCTCAGGTTTGAACATGAAATAAAAACTTTCCATGATAAACAAAAATAAAGAGAATTTGCATGCAGAAAAGAGGCATGTCTACAAATTCTTGGCAAAACTTATCATAAAGAGAACATGAAAAATAACAATGAAAACCAAGAGCAAGAGGGAGTACACAAAAGAAAAATCTAATCAAAGAGGTAACTCAAGTCTAGTTAGATAACAAAAATAAACAAATATAGCTGAAAATATAAACCATATTTTAATAATAACCCTAAAATTTAATGGCTTAAACTCACCCTTAAAACACATATGCTCATAGACTGGATTGAAAAAAACAAGATCCTACAATATGCTGCCTACAGGAGAATCATTAGATAGGAAAAGACATACACAGACTGAAGGCAAAAGTTTGGCAAAAATCATACTACTCACATAAACCTTGGAAGCAAGCAGGTGTGTCCATATTGATGTCAAATAAAGGAGATTTCTAGCCAAAGTTTATCAAAAGGGATAAAGAAAAATCCTACACAGTGCTCAAGGGAAACATAAACCAACAAACATAACAATCTTTAATATTTATGCCCTAAGCCATGGTGCAGATATGCTCATCTAATAAAGTCTTCTCAAGTTCAAGAGTCAAATAGACCACTGCACAATAATCATGGGTGATTTTAGCACACCTCCCTCATCACTGGGGACATCATATAAACAAATTTGAACAAAGTAACTACAGAACTCAATAACACAATGAATAACTTAGACTTAATTGACATATATAAAATATCAAGCAGCATCAAGTGGATACTCTGACTTCTCAAAGCACATGAATCCTTCTCAAACATACATCCTATATATTGCCACAGGGCAACACTTAGCAAATAAAAAGAAGTAGAGAGTCTACCATGATTTTATCACATTATAATGGAATGAAATTGAAAATCAATGATAAAATAAAAAAAATCCCTTCATCACATGGAGAATGAACAATATTCTACTGAATGAACAATGGGTTACAGAAGGCATAAAGAAGAAAATTTAAAAATTCTAAGAGGTAAATGAGAACACAGACACAACACATCAAAATTTTTGTTAAACTATGGAAGCAGCATTAAGAGGAGAATTAATTGCAACAAGTTTATTTCTTAAAAGAAGAAAGAGTCAAAAAGTAAATGACTGCAAACTACACCTCAAAGCCCTAGATAAAAAAAATGAACAGCAAAAGTAGTAGTAGGAAAGCAATAATTAAAACCAGAGCTGAAGTCAACGTAATCAAAACCAAAGAAACATTTGGAAAAATTGACACAAACCAGAGTTTGTTCTGTGAAAAAAATACATAAGATTGACAGAGTCTTAGCCATGCTAATGAAGACAAGAAGAGAGAGCACAAAAATATTAGCATACTGTAGTTGATGATGAATTCAATATCAAAACAGACACTACAGAAATACAAAAGATAATGAGAATTTATTTTCAAACCATAACTCTAAAATATAGAAGATAGTGAAGGCATGAGTAAATTCCTAAAATAATATGACATGCCCACAGAAAGCCAGGAAGATATATACGAATTAAAGAGACCAATAGCAAGTGAGGACATAAGAAGCCATCAAAAGATTATCAACCAAGAAAAGCCCAGGTCAAGACCGATATACAGCCAAGATTACAAGGCCTCTCAAGAGGAACTAATACAAATACTCTTCAATCTCTTTCAAGAAATAAAAAAAATAAGGAGTACATTCAACTTCATTCTATGAAGCCAATATCAATATGATTCCAAAACCAGAAAAAGACAACTCAAAGAAAGAAAACCTTCAGATCAATATCTCTAATGAATATAGATGCAAAAATCCTCAGTTAAATTCTGGCATGTTAAATACAAAATCATATCAAAAAGATGGTGGACCATGATCTGGTGGGAGTCATCCCAGGTATGCAAGTTTGATTCGACATATTGAAATCAATCAATGTAATTCAAAACATCAATAGACTTCAAGATAAGTAACATATGACCTCTCAAAGGCAAAGGAAAAAGCATTTGACAAAATACAGCACTCCATTATGTTCAAAACACTGGAAAACTAGGGATAACAGGAACTCATCTCAACATCATAATTGCTATCTACACTAAGCCTCAGGCCAACATCATACTAAACACAGAAAAATGGAAGGCATTCCCAGGAAAAACTGTAACAAGAGAGAAATGCTCTGTTTTATCACTTCTATTCAACATTGTTCTTGAAACACTGGCTAGAACAATTACAGAGACAAAAGAATTCAAAATGATATGTATAACATAAGAAGAACTTAAATGAGCATTATTTGCTGATGATATGATTCTATACAAGACCCAGAAAACATTTAGAACTAGTAACTGCATTCAGCAAAGTAGCTGGATATAAAATCAACAAGAATAAATCAAAGGAATTTCTGTATATAAGCCTATGAGATGGAAATGAAAAACCAAATTAAAAACTCAAATGAGCATGTCACCAGCAGAGTAGGCCACTTAGAAGATAGGACATCAGACAACAAAAACAGAGTATATCATATGGAAGAGAACATAGACAGCAGGAAGGCACTAAAGGCTATCTATTCTAAGCCTCAGGCCAACATCATTCTAAACACATAAAAATGGAATTCATTCCCTTGAAAACCTGTAACAAGACAGGAATGTTCTGTTTTATCACTTCTATACAACATAGTTCTTGAAATACTGGCCAGAGCAATTAGAGAAAAATAAAATCAAAGGAATATGTATAGCAGAAGAAGAACTTAAATGAGCACTATTTGCTGATGATATGATTCTATACACACAAGACCCAGAAAACTCCATCAAAACACATTTAGAAACAGTAAATGAGTTCAGCAAAGTAGCCAGATATAAAATCGACACCAATAAATAAAAGGAATTTCTACATTAAGCCTCTGAGATGGAAATAAAAAACAAAATTAAAAACTCAAATGATATTGTCACCAGCAGAGTAGACCACTTAGAAGATAGGACATCAGACAACAAAGACAGAGTATATCATATCAAAAAGAATATAGAAGGCAGGAAGATACTGACAAGAAGCCAGGAAAAGAATATCAAAGAAATGTGGGATAGCATAATGAGACAAAATGTAAGAGTTATTGGAATGGAGGAAGATATTGTGGTCCAACCAAAGGAATGAGCAATCTGTTCAATGCAATAATATTGGAACTCTTTCCAGAAATACAGAATTAAATGAAAAACCAAATCCTAGAATCCTACAGGATGCAGAATGCAAAAATATCCACAGAAAGACACATTATGATGAAAATGCCCAAGATACAGAAAAAGAAAAAAAATTTAAAATCTGCAAGAGAAAGGAAGCAGATCACATATGGGGTATAACAATTTGGTTTAAGACTGATCATTGAACACAGACCCTGAAAGCTAGAAGATTCTGGAACAATATATTTCCAACTCTAAACAATACTGTGCTCTAACCAAGAAAATTGTATTCAGCAAGACTAAGCCTCAGGTTTGACAATGAAATAAAAATCTTCCATGATAAACAAAAGTTGAGAGAATTTGCAGGTAGAAAAGCGGTGGGTCAACACATTCTTGGCAAAATTTTTTATGACGAGGAAATGAAAAATAACAATGAAAATCAACAGTGGGAGGGAATACAGTAAAGGATAAACTAATCAAAGAAAAACATCAAGTCAACTTAAATAAGAAAAATAAACAAATATGGTTGGAAATACAAACCATATCACAATATTAACTCTAAATGTTAAGGTCTTAAACTCACCTTTTAAAAGATATAGGGTAGTAGACTGGATTTAAAAAAAATCCTGCAATATGCTGCCTACAGGAGACTGTTTAGAGAAAAAAACACATACACAGACTGAAGGTGAAAGGTTGGGAAACATCATAACGTTTAAATGGACCTAGGAAGCAAGCAGGTTGGTTGTCCAAACTCACATCAAATAAAGAAGACATCTAGCCAAATTTTTTTAAAAGAGATAAAGAAGGATCCTACACACTGCTCAAGGGAGCCATACACCAACAAGACATAACAATCATTAATATATATGTTTCAAGCTGTGATGCAGTTATATTCATCAAAAAACTCTTCTGAAGTTCAAGAGTAAAATAGACAACAGAGCAATAATCATGGGTGATTTTAACACACCTCTCTCACCACTGGCGAATCGTACAAACAAATTTGAATGAAGAAACCATCAAACTCAATAACACAATTAATATCTTAGACTTAATTCACATATATAAAATATCAACAAATATCAAGTGGATACCATGTTTTCTCAGCAGAACATGGATCCTTCTCAAACATAGAAACTATATTACACCACAGGGCAAATTTTAGCAAATACAAAGGAGTAGAGTTACTACCATGCATTTTATCAGATCATAATGGAATGAAATTTGAAATCACTGATCAAATAAGGAAGAAAATTTTCTTAATTATATGAAGAAAAAACAAAATGCTACTGAATGAACAATGGGTTACAGAAGACATCAAAAGGAAAGAAAATTTAAAAAAAATTGAGGTAAATGAGAAAGCAAACACAACATATTAAAATCCCTGGACACTATGAAAGCAATACTAAAAAGAAAATTCATTGCATGGATTTTATTCCTTCAAAGAAGTTAGAGTCAACAAGTAAATAACCACACACTACACTTAAAAGCCATAGAAAAAAAGAACAATCCAGCAGCAAAAGCAGTAGAAGGCAAGCATTAATTAAAATCAGAACTGAAATTAGTGAAATCGAAACTAAAAAAAAAATTGCAAAAAATTGACAAAACTCAGAGTTGATTCTCTGAAAAATATAGCAGATTGACAAGCCCTTAGCCATTCTATTGAAAAGATGAAGAGAACCCAAATTACTAGCATATGTGATGAAAAAGGCAATATCATAAGAGATACTACAGAAATACAGTAGATAATGAGAAATTATTTTTAACATGCAGAAATCAATCAATGTAATTTATCTCAATGTCACAATGGCTATCTACACTAAGCCTCATGCCATCATCGTAAACACAGAAAAATGACGGCACTTTCTCAAAAAACTGCAACAAGACAGGAATGCTCTGTTTCACGGCTTCTATTCAACATACTTCTTGAAACACTGGCCAGAGCAATTATCGAGACTGCCACAGTCTGGCTGGGCACAATTCAGAAGCCACTTGTCAAAAGAAGCAAATTTTATTTTTAGAACACACGCTAAACCACACAGCTCCTCAGGAAAAAACCTCAGAGCCCAACTGCCACCACCAGCTTCCCACAAGCCTCTTAACCTCCCGACTCCTCCTGCTCTTGAGGCTGATTGGCTGGGTTGTGTGGGTGGAGCCAAAAAAAATCACCCAATGAGCAGCTCCGTGTCTGAAAGGGCGGGGAAACAGCCCAATGAGCATCACCGCAGAGCAGCTAATCAGTTGGCAGCTAGAAGTTTGCTGGGGCTGCTGTGAGCCAATCATCAGCTTGTAGCTGGAAGTTTGCTGGCAGCTGGAAGTTTGCTGGGGCCGCTTAGGCTGTGGCTCTCAAAATCTCCCCCTCTCTATTTAAACATCAAGCATGTGGCTTAGGGACCATTCCTGCCTTCGTTTGTCTAATAGTACATATGGTCCTTACCCGTTATTGGATGAGCTGACCTCAAAGCATCAGCCTCCTGTCTTAGGTTGGTACCATTGCAATTGGATCTTACCCATCACTGACTACTGGTCCAGCATACAGCCAAACATGTGGATAGGTCCTTGTACCAGCATTGTGGTGGTGAGGTTCTTTGCCTCACCTCTGTTGGCCCCCAAATTTTAGCTGAATGACCATCACAAGCAAAAGGGTGGAGGATACACCAAGCCAATTATGGACCGCTCCTTTTGGAAAAATTGTACCACCTATGACACCATCAGCAAAAATACCCCAACACTACCACAAGTCTCTGCACCAACAGATAGTTCACAATGCATACAAGTGAGTTCACAATGCATACAAGTTATACATAGGCCAGGCAAGTTCTGCAAGCAGTTCAGTGATGGCTATTGCAGAAGTTGTAGATTGGTTTTATCTTTGTCTTCACCAGCACTGGGATGAAGATAGGAATTCTGGCAATAATGGCTAAAGAATAAATTATGTAACATTTCAAAAGGCACTAAAAGAAAACAATTTTCTTAACAATGTACCTTGTCTTGAACAGAATTATTAAATATAATGAAAAGGAAAGGTGAAAGTAAATAAACAGATCTGTTAACCTCCTTTTTTGTTCATATATTAAAACAGTCCTCAACAGCTGTTTACCCAATTTAAATTAAAACATTAAAATCACGTGAAAAAAAATTTGGATCCATTTTTTCATGAGTGCTCATCATATATGATATATGGACATACGTACATATAAAAATATAACACAAAACGTGCACACATAATATAATACAAACAACACATAACATAATAGTAAAGGCCTTATAACTTTTTTACAGGTGAAATCTCCATTGCAATGTTTAAAAACTCTATAGTCAAAAAATAGAACTGATCAGCAAAACATTAATCTAGGTCTGTATGAGCTCAAAAAAACAAAATAGAACTTCATGATGTGGGAAAGGGCAATAATAAAATAGATACAGACCCCCGACTCCAATCACTGTGTCAGGACTTAGTTAATCTGTCTGGAATCCAAATCTGCTGCTGTTCTCCCTGTGGAAACACACAAACAGACCCCCAACTCCAGACAATTACTGGGTCAGGACCTTTCCATTTTCCTGTTAAAATATCCTTCCAAAGTACCTTGGGCTCATGCACATTTTTTGGACACATATGCCTTTCTGCAGAACTAAGTCCTGATGAATCCAAATTTAAAAAGTTTAGAGTAAAAAGGGTTATTTTAAGTTTATCTTTTGGGAATATATACCCTTTCCAATTCCATCTTTTTGCTTTAATAAGTACATTTTAATAGTTTAATGAGCTCTTTCAACTATGCCTTGTCTCTGTGGATTGTATGGGCCTCCTGTTATATGAGTAATGCCAAATGATGAGCAAAATTTTTTAAAAGAGGTAGTATAACCAGGGGCATTATCTGATTTTAACTGTTTTGGAACGTCCACAGTGGCAAAATTTTGTAAGCAATGAGCTATAATATCTTTAGTTTTTTTCTCTGGTATGAAGAGAACCCATCAAAAATCCAGAAGAAGTATTAACTGTAACATGCAAATATTTTAATTTTCCAAATTCTGGCAAGTGTGTAACGTCCATCTGCCAAATATGGTTAGGTATCAGTCCTCTAAGATTGACTGCAAGATTAACTTGTGGTAAAAAGGTCACACAATTTTGACATTGTTTTATTATTTGTCTAGCTTGTTCCTTAGTTATTTTAAAATGCTTTTGTAATGTATTATCATTGACATGGAACTTTTTATGAAAATTTATAGCTTCTTCTAGTGTAGAGAAAATATGTATGTCATGTGTAGTTTTATCTGCTAAATCATTGGCCAAACTAAGGGCTCCAGGCAATCCTGTATGTGCCCTGATATGTCCTATAAAGAATGGATCTTTTCTGTCCCAGATTAAACTTTGTATAGTGGAAAACAAAGAGGAAACAATAGAGGAAGAGGAAATCCTACCAGCATCTTCAAGGGATACTATAGCATTAACTATATACTGACTATCGGAAAATAAATTAAATACAGAATCTTTAAACATCACAGAAGCTTGTAATACTGCATTAAGCTCTACCTTTTGAGCTGATTGTTTGGGTACTAAAAATATAAATGTTTGATTAGGTGTAACTATTGCTAGTGTACGATTATTTGACCCATCAGTGAATATATTTGGAGCATTCATGATAGACATTTTTCTTGTCACTTTTGGAAAAATTACAGGATGCAATGACCAAAAGGACAATAAAGGATTAGATGGTAAGTGGTTATCAAATGAAACATTAGATTTGCACATGATTATTGCCCAAGTACTTAACCCATTAGCTAAATCATCAATTTGATTCATAGTATACGGAATAATAATTTTATTGGGAGAAATTCATAACACTCCCTTTGCTGCTTTTATTCCTTTGAGTATTAATTGTCCTACAGCCTCAGGATACCTAGTAAGAATAGTGTTAAGAGAATAAGATAAATTTATCCATAATAATGGACCTTCTTGCCAAAATGTTCCTGTAGAAATATTTTGTTGGTAGTAGAGTAAATAATAAAGGCAAACATATTAATTCTATCCAAATGCATATTTTATATATATGTTTCAATGATTTTTAATGCCTTTCTTGCTTCAGGCATTAACATGCGGGGTGAATTTGGATCTGATGGACCTTTTAGGATATCAAATAAAGGTCCCAACTCTCCTGTTGGTATATCTAGATAAGGCCTTATCCAATTTATGTCTTCTAGTAACTTTTGAAAGTTGTTAAGTGATTTGAGTTGATCTACGCATATTTGAATTTTTGGTGGACGGACCATGGTTGAGGATAATAGAACTCCTAAATAATTAATTGGAAAACTTAATTGTACTTTATCTATTGCTATCTCTAGATTATAATTTTTTAATAAGTTTGTAAGTGTGGCATAACATTCTAACAATGTGTTTTTATCTTTGTATGCTAATAATACATCATCCATATAATGAAATATTTGTAGTTCAGGGTTTTGATTTCTAAGTGGCTGGATTACTTTGTTAACATGAATTTGACACATAGTTGGGCTGTTAGCCATCCCTTGAGGGAGTACTTTTCATTCATATCTCTGATCAGGACCTTCATGATTCAGTGCAGGGATAGTAAATGCAAAACGTGGAGTATCCTCAGGATGAATTGGAATTGAAAAAAAAAATCTTTAATATCTATAACTAAAATATATCAGGTTTTTGGCAAAGCAGAAAATTGAGGAATCCCCGATTGAGCAGGTCCCATAATAACCATTTCATTATTAATGGTTCTTAAATCTTGCAATAGTCTCCATTTACCAGATTTCTTTTTGATGACAAAAATGGGAGTATTATGGGGAGATACAAAAGGATGTATATGTCTTTCCGCTAATTGTGGTTTGACCAGGTCATGGGCTGCTTGTATCTTTTCTTTAGTCAGGGGCCACTGAGGAGCCCATACTGGTCTTTCTGATATCCAAGTAATTTTTATTGTCTCAGTGGCCCTTTGTGAAAATCCAACCCATGTCTGTCTATTCCTTGATCTATTTGTATTGGTGCTGCTATACCTTGTTCTTGTTTTTCTAATCTTTTTCCTTTCCTAAAACCTTGTCTAGTCATAATAGTGGGTACATTTTGGTTGATGTTATTTGTTAATGTCAAACCTAATTGATCTAAGACATCTCGTCCCCATAAATTTACGGGAAGATGATCCAATGGATATGGCTGTATAGTTCCTTCACATCCTTCAGGATCCTTCCAATCTAATACCATTGCACTTCTGTGGGGATTAGTCACCACTCCTAGGCCTTGAAGCATTTGAGTGGCTTGTTGTAATGGCCAATGTTTTGGCCATTCTTTTTTTTTAATTTTTATTGTTGGTTGTTAAAAACATTACATAATTCTTGATATATCATACTTCACACTTTAATTCAAGTGGGTTACGAACTCCCATTTTTACATCGGTTACACATCCATTGATTTACATATTGCCATACTAGTGTCTGTTGTATTCTGCTGCTTTTCTTATCCTCTACTATCCCCACTCCCCTCCCCCCTCCCCTCTTCTATCTTTACCCCCTCTACTGTAATTCATTTCTCCTCTTTGTATTTTTTCCCCTTTCCCCTTTCTTCCTCTTGTATGTAATTTAGTATAACCCTGAGGGTCTCCTTTCATTTCCATGCAACTTTCAATCTCTCTCCCTTTCCCCCCCACCTCTCATCCCTGTTTAATGTTAATCTTCTCCTCATGCTCTTCGTCCCTACTCTGTTCTTAGTTATTCTCCTTATATCAAAGAAGAAATTTGGCATTTGTTTTGTAGGGATTGGCTAGCTTCACTTAGCATAATCTGCTCTAATGCCATCCATTTCCCTGCAAATTCTATGATTTTGTCATTTTTTAGTGCTGCGTAATACTCCATAGTGTATAAATACCACATTTTTTTTATCCATTTGTCCATTGAAGGGCATCTGGGTTGGTTTCACAGTCTTGCTATTGTGAATTGTGCTGCTATGAACATCGATGTAGCAGTGTCCCTGTAGTATGCTCTTTTTAGGTCTTTAGGGAATAGACGGAGAAGGGGAATAGCTGGGTCAAATGGTGGTTCCATTCCCAGCTTTCCCAGGAATCTCCATACTGCTTTCCAAATTGGCTGCACCAATTTGTAGTCCCACCAGCAAAGTACAAGTGTACTCTTTTCCCCACATCCTCGCCAGCACTTGTTGTTGTTTGACTTCCTAATGGCTGCCAATCTAACTGGAATGAGATGGTATCTTAGGGTGGTTTTGATTTGCATTTCTCTGACTGCTACAGATGGTGAGCATTTTTTCATGTACTTGTTGATTGATTGTATGTCCTCCTCTGAGAAGTGTCTGTTCAGGTTCTTGGCTCATTTGTTGATTGGGTTATTTGTTATCTTATTGTCTAATTTTTTGAGTTTTTTGTATACTCTGGATATTAGAGCTCTATCTGAAGTGTGAGGAGTAAAGATTTGTTTCCAGGATGTAGGCTCTCTATTTACCTCTCTTATTGTTTATTTTGCTGAGAAAAAAACTTTTTAGTTTGAGTAAGTCCCATTTGTTGATTCTAGTTATTAACTCTTGTGCTATGGGTGTCCTATTGAGGAATTTGGAGCCCGACCCCACAGTATGTAGATCATAGCCAACTTTTTCATCTATCAGATGACGTGTCTCTGATTTGATATCAAGCTCCTTAATCCATTTTGAGTTACCTTTTGTGCATGGTGAGAGAAAGGCTTTCAGTTTCATTTTGTTGCATATGGATTTCTAGTTTTCCCAGCACCATTTGTTGAAGATGCTATCCTTCCTCCATTGCATGCTTTTAGCCCCTTTATCAAATATAAGATAGTTGTAGTTTTGTGGATTGGTTTCTGTTTCCTCTATTCTGTACCATTGGTCCACCTGCGTGTTTTGGTACCAGTACTATGCTGTTTTTGTTACTATTGCTCTGTAGTATAGTTTGAAGTCTGGTATTGCTATACCGCCTGATTCACACTGCCTGCTTAGCATTGTTTTTGCTATTCTGGGTCTTTTATTTTTCCATATAAATTTCATGATTGCTTTCTCTATTTCTATAAGAAATGCCGTTGGGATTTTGATTGGCATTGCATTAAAACTCTAGAGAACTTTTGGTAATATCGCCATTTTGATGATGTTAGTTCTGCCTATCCATGAACAAGGTATATTTTTCCATCTTCTAAGATCTTCTTCTATTTCTCTCTTTAGGGTTCTTTCGTTTTCATTGTATAAGTCTTTCACCTCTTTTGTTAGGTTGATTCCCAAGTATTTTATTTTTGTTGAAGATATTGTGAATGGAGTGGTTGTCCTCATTTCCATTTCACAGTATTTGTCGCTTATATACAGGAATGCCTTTGATATATGCGTGTTGATTTTATATCCTGCCACTTTGCTGAATTCATTTATTAGCTCTAATAGTTTCTTTGTAGACCCTTTTGAGTCTGATAGGTATAGAATCATGTCATCTGCAAATAGTGATAATTTAAGTTCTTCTTTTTCTATTTTTATGCCTTTAATTTATTTCATCTGTCTAATTGCTCTGTTTTGGCCATTCTTGTCAAGAGATGATGCTAAGGTCTGCACCTCTACCCAGTAGCCCTTTCAATTTATGTCCTTGAATATTTAGTTTTAGCATGGGGCAAGAATCTAAATTTAAAGAAAGCATAGCCCAATCTACACCTGTGGAGCCTAATCCCTTGGAACCTCTTTCTACTGTAAGACGAGAAAATTTATCATGTAGGCTGGGTATCATTAGTAACTGTGCTATTCTATCTCCTGGTGAAATTACTGATATACCCTTTGGAGAACTGGCTATAATTTTTATTTCACCTCCATACTCAGGATCAATTACCCCAGGAATTATCTTAAGTCCTTTTAGAGTAGAAGAGCTGTGTCCCAATAATAAGCCTACTGTTCCTTTGAGAAGAGGTCCTTTTACCCCTGTGGGAATGATTTGAACTTCCATCTCTGGAGTTAGTACTGCTCTGGCGGAGGCGCAGATGTCCAACCCTGCACTCCCTCTGGTTTGTCTGATGAGAGAGCTAATGGACAATGTAGTTTCATGTATTTCAATGTAGTTCCTGGGAACTACCCTGATGGGGTTGCTGGGTTCCTCCAGTGCTCCGTATATTTGTGGTTTTGGGCCCCGGAGCATTGGGCCCCCCTGTCCATTTTTTGGCAACGGAGCCCAATGCCTTTCTCCACGATATCATGAATAAACACCTGGTCCTTGTTCATTTTATGATAATGGAGTACCCTCTATGGTGGTTTGAGAATGGCATTAATTAGCCCAATGTCTCCTTCTATGGCATCGTGGGCAAATACCCAGTATTCTACTCCTTTGATACCTAGTTTTGTTAAACCCTCCTCCTATGGGGCAATTCCTTTTAAAATGTCCTGTTTGTTCACAATTGTAGCATGTTCTTGGCCTGGCATATAAAGCCTGTTTTACTGCAGCTGCCATGACTTGCCCTTGTTCTAAAGCCTGTTTTACTGCAGCTGCCATGACTTAATCTTGTTCATTAATATCGCTACATAACTTAATATATGTGTTTAAATCTTCATGTTTCCATGGTCTAATGGCTTCTCTGCACCAACGATTCACTTGCTCATAAGCCAGTTGTTTTAGTAATGGCATTTCTTGTTCTGTATTCCCAAAAACTCTGGTAGCTGTTTGAATAAGCCTATCTACAAATTCAGCATAAGGTTCATTAGCTCCTTGTGTTACCTTAGATAATTGACCTTTTAAATCTCCATGACCTTGTAAAGTCTTCCATGCCTTAACTGCATCTGCAGGAATTTGTGCATATACACCAGGATTATATGCAATTTGTTGCTGCTGATCCATATAAGGTTCCTTTTCTAACAACGTATCTAGATTTCTCTGAGGATAACCAGCTGCTGCATTTCACGTAGCCATCTCCTTGCAAAATTCCTCATTGGCAACCTTCCATAACAGGTATTGACCTCCATTTAGCACAGCTTTACACATATTAGTCCAGTCTGCTGGCGTCATGTTCAAGTTGTTAATGGATTTGACCATGCTTATAGTGAAGGGTGCTTGAGGACCATAGGTTGTTACAATCTCTTTTAGCTGCTTCACTGTTTTGAAATTTAAAGCATGGTGAATTTGCTGCCCTCCTGCCTCAAATACAGGGCATGTTAATACTTGAGATCCTGTCTCAGGATCCTAACTATCAACTTCAGGGGTTGGGGGGCCTTCCAAAATATGGAGGTGGTGCTGTTGGTTGGACAATTATGCCCTCTGGTGATAGAAAGGTGTTAGTAGCAGTCTCCTGTTGTAACTTTTCCCCTGATGGCTTTTTCTGCTCTAAACTTTCTTCCTCTGTCTGACTAGCTTGAAAGATCTTCTCTTTTACTTGAATCTTTTTGTCTTTCTGACTAACTTGAGAGACCCTCTTTTTTACTTGAATCAATATGACACTTGGAAATGAACTTTAAAAAAGAGGTGAAAGATCTGTACAATGAAAACTACAAAACCCTATTGAGAGTAATGAACAAAGACCTTAAAAGGTAGAAAGATCTCCCTTCTCTTGGCTTCACAGAATTAATTTTATCAAATTGGCCATGCTACCAAAAACACTAAACTGATTTGATGTAGTTAAAATCAAAATCCCTATGACATTCCTCTTAGAAATAGAAAACCAGATGAGATTTTTAGGGAGAGAACCAAGATGGCAGAGTAGAGGAGATATCGCATCTGGGGGCTCTGTGCATGAACGTGAGAAAACAGTCAAAATGCTTCTTCACCAGGTCCTGCCATGATGGAAAAACTACATCTCAGAGCATGCGACAGGATACCATACAGTGAAGCTTTTGCAGATTCCACCAGAGTGGTGAGCATGACACAGAACACAGAGGCTTTGCTTGCTGGTAAGACTCCAGAAACCAGCTGCAAAGCCCACAATCTGAATAGACACACAGACCACAAATGGCAGATCAGAAGTATAAAATCAGCAACACTACACAACTCTAGATTGCCAGATTATTTTCCACTCCCAAGCAGGTCACCAGACTGAGTTCTTTCCATAGCACAAGGTCATCCCAGCACCCACACCTCACAAAACTCCCCATGCCAGAATCTTGGTGTGCATGGTTACCAGTGCAGTTCTGCTGCTGACCTCATACCTGGTTCCCAACTTCCCCACCCACAGATGTGATAACTCAAAACCTTTCTCACAATCTTTTGGGGGTCATGGCTATCAAGGCAGAACTGCAACTTTACAGGCACCTGGTTTCCAACTCACGGAGACTAAGAGCAAGGAGCCTCCAGGCAGAAGCTCAAGCCCTCTCACACTCCTTACCATCACCACCCAAAGGGCAGAGACTCAAACTTGGAATAGACAACAGCACCTACTGGAAGAAAAGAAAACAAAATTTTAGGAGATATTTTTTTCTCTTATCATCCATTCTCCTCTACCCTTTCCACTCTGGTCCTCACAATGAAAAACTTATGTGAAACCAAGAACTCTGCATGAGATATGACTTTAGGTACTTAATCACCATAATAGTATGATATAGGGTAATTTCATAACCCCCTGATTTTTCTTATTTCCTCTCTCCCTTTTTACTATTCTTTTAATTTTTCTTCCTCCGTCTCACTTTCAACCTTCTAACTTTTACTATTTTTACTTTCGTTAATTTACTAAATACATACAGGTGTTTGATTTTATGCATTCTTCCCTAAACTACCTCCTGTATATTAATTAGACTTCTTCTCCAAAGGGGATAAGAGAGATTACACCCATACCCTCACACTTTTTCCCCTTAACATAACATCCTAAGAAGCTTGGTTTACTGAGAATGTAGAAATAGACCCATGGGGTATATTTATATCAAACATACCTCTACATAGAACAAAAGTGTGCATACAATTTTCAGTAAACTTCAATGAATATATTAGAACATTTTCATTAATTAATTAATCTTTCAATTAGTGGACAACTATTACATTACAAATGTAAGATTTACCCTTTAATTTCCTCACATTTCCAGCATGCCACACTAGATTTAACTGAATAGAAAAGAGAAAAACACTGTTTAAATACATTGGACACTCTAAACCTTGTGTTTATGAGAAAGCAATGGCCACACTGGGCATCTCAGCTAGGGATTTTAGCTCTGTGCAGAACTATGAACACCATCTTCACCACTACTTAAAAACCTGTTTTTTTTTTTGTGACAGTAATTGTAGTGAGCAAAAAAGAGGAAGCATATTATACTGGTTTCTCTTATTTATTTATTCATTCATTCATTTTCTTATTATTTTTGGCAGAAAGTCTATGTAGTGTCCTTCATGAGTTAAGTTTGTGGAACTATCATTTGTGTAGGCCTTGGTTTTATTTGGATGTGATGTGGGTATAGAGCTAATATAATACTCTTTAGAGCTGACAGGGGAAAGAATGTTAAGAGTCTCCATACTCCATGTTTTCAGGGATGTGCTATAGGTAGAACCATCAAATACTTGGGTGCCATGGTGAATTTTAGTTGATAACCTACTTTGCTAAAATTTACAAGATGCAGAATATGAAGGGGATAATTACAGGTGGTTGGGTTCAAGTTGACTGAATTGAAAATAAGATAGTGGATAGGGTTGGTTGTAGATTTCAGCTTATTGAAATTAGCATGTGTGGGTCCTGAAAGACTGTCACAGTATCACTCTGAAAATACGTGTTTTGCTAGTTTGGGGAAACGGGAAACTAAAGATTATATATAGCACAAGGCAAGTATCCATGTGAGGGTTCTCAGAGCAGGAAACACATAATATAGGGAGCCTAGGCAGAAGGGATTGACCTATGCTCCCATATGTATGGGAGGGTTTTCTGTATAGGAGCCAAGTCACCTAAAATTGTCAACCTCTTTAGCTGTACTTTTCCTAAATTGCCCTCTCTTGACTCCATCTGCAAACCTATACTATACATTCTCTCGGTTGAACTATGAATATCAGTGCACATTCTTTTCCTACACACATCTCTCTTTTTATAATCTCTCATCATCGTTGAATTACACTGTGCCCTGGGATAGAGCAGCTCACTGCAAACTCTCCCACACAGTAGTCTCTACTCATCCTACACTCACTATCAGTAACGTTTTAGCAGAAAGACAGTACCTGTAAAGGCTCAGTGCTTTCACTGGACAACACTTGCATATTCAAAGTAAGTCATTCTATCAATGCAAAAAAAAAAAAAAAAACTCAACCACCAATGTCTACTTCTGTCAAATACTATTACCTTTGAATGTGATGTTTTAACTTATTTTAAAATGAATTATTAAATTTATAAGAAAATCTTTATGTATGAAAATATGTTGGAGATTGCTTAAATTAGGAAACCACTTAATGACCTAAAAATCACTGTCTGATTTTTTTGTATGTATGTATTTCTTTTTTTTTTAAATTTAATTTGTTATATATAACAACAAAATGCCTTAAAATCCATATTACACATAAAGAGTACATTTTTTTTTAATATCTCCGGTTGTACACAAAGTGAAGTCTTATCCTTTATGGCTTCATATATGTACTTAGGGTAATGAAAACCATCACATTCCACTGCCTTTTTTACTCATATGCCCCCTTCCTTCCCCTCCATTCCCTTTTCTCCTTTGCCTTATCTGGAGTTTAATTAATCCTCTCATCCTGCCCCCTCCTACATCATGTTATGAATTAGCATCCTTAAATCAGAAAAATAATTTCTCATTTGTTTCTTGTGGATTGGAAATTTCACTTAGCATTATATTCTTCAGCTCTATCAATTTACCAGAAATTGTCATAATTTTATTCTCTTCTAATGGTAAATAATATTCCATTGTGTATATATACTACATTTTCTTTATCCATTCCTCTAATGAAGGAAATCTATGTTGGCTCTACAGTTTAGCTATTGTGAATTGTGCTGCTGTAAACATTGATGTGGCTGTGTCCATGTAATATTCTGTTATTAAATCCTTTAGGTACAGAACAAGGATTGGGATAGCTGGGTCAAATAGTGGTTTCATTCAAAGTTTCCCAAAGAATCTCCATACTACTTTCCAGAGTAGCTGCACCAATTTGAAGTCCCACCAGCATTGTACGAATATGTACATTTTACCCACATGCTTACCAAAAACTATTGTAGTTTACATTCTTAAATTAATAGAGCAAGATGAATTCACAGAATAGTTTTAATTAGCATTTCTCTAAATGCTAGGAATGTTGAACAATTTTTCATGAGTTTATAGATTGCATATCATTTTCTCATCTTCTGAGAAGTATCTGTTCAATTTCTTGGTCATTTTTCGATTGGGTTATTTCTTTTTTTGGTTATTTGTTTGTTTTAAGATTTTTGAGTTTTTTATATATTCCAGAGATTAGTTGTATATCTGATTTGAATGTGGTAAAATTGTGTTTCCAATTACTAATCTCTGTATTCACTTCACTGATTATTTATTTTGCAAAGAACAGTTTTAATTTGTATTCATCCTATAAATTGATGTTTAATATTAATTATTTTGCTATGGATTCTTATTTAAAAAGTGGTGGAATAAATAGATATGATGGAGATTCGGGCCTACTTTTTCTTCTAAGAGAAATAGTATCTCTGGTATAATTTTTAGGTCCTCAATTCAATTTGAGTTGAGTTTTGTGCATGGTGAGACATAGGGGTTTGATTTCATTTTATTGCACATAAAATTCCAATTTTTCCAGCATCACTCTTTGAAGAGGCTATCTTTTCTCCAATGTATATGATTAATGCCTATGTCAAATATAAGATAATTGTAATTATGGGAGTTAGTCTCTGTGTTATCTTGTTATCTATTCTCTACCATTGTTATACAAGCCTATGTCAGTGCCAACAACTTACTGTTTTTGTTATTATTGACCTGTAGCATAGTTTAAGGTCTGGTATCATGATGTCTGCTTCACTCTTCTTGCTCAAGATTGTTTTAGTTATCCTGTGTCTCTTGTTTTGCCGGATAAATTTTATGACTGCTTTCTCTATTTCTATGAGGAACGTCATTGGAATTTTGATTGAAATTGCATTAAATCTGTATAATGCTTTTGGTTGTATGAGCATTATATAACATTAATTCTGTCTATACAAAAAAAGGTAAATCTTTTCATCTTGCCATGTTTTATTTGATTTTTTTTTAAGATTCTTTAGTTTTTATTGTAGAGGTCTATCACCTCTTTTGTTAAGGTGATTCCCAAGTATTTTATTCTAAATGGGATAATTTTTCTCATTTTCCTTTCAGTGGATTTGAAACAAATATAAAGAAATGCCTTTGATTTATGAGTGTTGATTTTGCAGCCTGTTACTTTTCTGAATTGATTTACTAGTTCTAGAAGTTTTCTGATGAAATGTGGTGGGTCTTCTAGGT
Source organism: Ictidomys tridecemlineatus (assembly GCF_052094955.1). Lineage (NCBI taxonomy): Eukaryota > Metazoa > Chordata > Mammalia > Rodentia > Sciuridae > Ictidomys > Ictidomys tridecemlineatus. The sequence goes on along the minus strand of NC_135486.1, from coordinate 100,032,372 downwards.
ATATAATTATATTGTCAGCAAATAGTGCTAATGAGTTCTTCTTTACCTATACATACTCATTTAGTTTCTTTCATCTGTTTAATTGCTCAGGCTACTATTTCAAGAACTATATTAAATAGAAGTGGTAATGGAGGGCATTTCTTTATTTTTCCAGTTTTTAGAGGAAATGCTTCCATTTTATGGATTTGTGTTCTAGAATAATGCTACTTAACGTTGTTACCATGGCCATGTAATCCATCAAAGGAACAAACTCAGTTCTTTTGTTGTAGGAACTGTATGCCAAAATATCATTTGCTTGAAGCTACAGATTAGAGAGGAAAGGTAAAGAACATTTCCATAATAGCAAAAAAATATTGAATGGTGATGTTCTATAAATTACCAGGTGCAAATACTATGGATAGATAATATGACCGATTTAGAGTTCAGATCTAGTATTTGCCACAAATTCATAGTGGTAACTGTGTTCTGATATAAATTTTTGCCAAAAAGAATTAATAAATAAATAAAATAGAGTGGTGTGGATACAGCCATCAAGTGCTACTTTTAAGAATTCTGTTCCAGAGAATCTACCAGGTTGTACCTGAACTCTTTCAATCACAGGATTCCAAGCACCTCCCTGGGAGACACCCTCCCATTATGGTAAACACCAGAAACTCTTAAAGTGTCCATCAGAATGTCTCTTACCTTCTAGGCTAATGAGGGAAATGGCCTGGTAGTTGACCACTGCCACTCCAGATAAGTTCTGTGAATGGGCATTCATAGACATTCTATGAGTCTGAATCTGCTGGCACTGGGACCACACTTAGAGAACCTCTGCTCCAGCAGACTCCAATATTTAGGAGATTGGGCTAGTTTTAGAACAAGTAATAGAGAAACATGACTCACAAGCCAATTGTTTTACAAGTAGGGGATGTTGGTGAAATAAGACACATACCACCACCATCACCACCACCACCAGCAACAACAACAATATAAAGCCCTCAAATTGGTTATTGCAGAAATAATGGGGAAACAATATTCCAGGTTATTTTTAACTACTGACATCACATTTTTAAAATTTTTATTACCTAAGGCTTTATAAATCTCTCAATCTCTCTCTCTCTCTCTCTCTCTCTCTCTCTCTCTCTCTCTCTCTATCTATCTATCTCTCTCTCTCTTTCTCTAAATCTCTCTCTCAATCTCTCCTCAATCTCTCTTTGAATCTCTCTTTCTCTCCCATCCTCTTCCTCCCCCTCCCTCCCTCTGTCTCCCCCTCCTCACTCCCTCTCCATGCTCATTCACACCCTAAGAAGGGGCCAAGAAAAAGAAGGTCATATCAACACTCTGGCCAGCCAACTTGGACAGTTTCCTCATGGGAATTGGTCCTGGTTCTGACTGTATTTGACAGAATGTTCCAACCTTTTAAATTAGTTTGCAAAGTCTCTCTGCAAATGGCCTGAGTGCTAAGGTTTCCTCCTGGTTTTAAATAATGCCACCAAATGCAGAATGGCTAGGTTTTCAATGGCATAACTTGAGCTGAATATTACAAGGACCCCACCATGCATGATGATATTTATGGCAGGAAGCAACAAAGGCTACAGTCCCAGCCCTAGCATGACATGTGTTTTAATCATACTGATATGTACTTGAGAGATGGATGATTTCCTGCCGCTATTATTTCCAATTGGGGGCTGGAAATGTCCAGAATAACTGAATAAACATAAAATCACAGGTAAAAGAAGTCATTTCATAATGACAGCTCCATTAACAATGCCAGGCAATTTCAGCACAATATTCTAAAAGATTTGTAAAAATTCCTTAGGTTTTTCTATAACACTATGATGTGGATGTACTATTTCTTTTCTGCAGATGAGGAAACTGAAGCACAGAGAGATGATGCATTTTGCACAACATCATGCACCTGGTGAGTTAGGGTTGGAAGCTGTGCAGCTGTGGCCCCAGAGTGTGGCTGGTGTCTCAAAGTAAATAATAAGAATTGGGAGTATCCTCTGATGGCTGTCTCTGCTGGCAGCTCCTCTTTTCACCCAGGTGCCACCTCTTCCCACTATCAGTTTAGGAGTTTCTAGTGCCTCATTTTGGGGTGAAGCCCCTAGCAGCACCTCCCCACCCACAGGAATCTTCTAGGCAGAGTCATGGAACTAAGGCCAGGTGATTATATCGGATGTCAGGACTGCTGTGGGGAAGGCAAAGATGAAGACATGCTGGACTTTCATTTCACTGGATTTGAACTGGAAAGAGGCAGTTTTGGAAGTGCCCACATCTTGTCCCCCCAGAAGGGGACTGGCTACTGGAATGAGAATGAAATCTGTATTGAGAATAACCAGAACTGCAAAGTGTGTCCTGGTGGCATCCAAAAGCCTAAATCAAGCTGGGCCTGCTACTGAAACCTGTGTTTCCACATTGCACATTTAGAAAATCTTTCCCTTTACTGTTTAAGTTGGTTAAAATCTATCTTCTATCACTTTTAATGGAAAGAGATCTACCTGAGAGAGGCTGGCCCACAAAAAAAAAAAAACATGGTTTGGTCCAAATAATTACTCAATGCCACCCATAAATAAAAGCCCATCTGCATGCTCCATATGCTCCATTCCCAGTGACACAAATCCCAAAGGCCATTTCCTGGCCAAAACTTTCTCAGGATGCACCAGCAGAATAACCTGTCACTGCTCTTGGTTGTCACCATACAAAATTTGTAGCTACTTAGTACTTATTTTAATCTACCTTGAAATACATCAAGGTATATCTAAAACTAATTCATCAACATTTATCAAATGTTTCTGATGTGCTACATCTTCTTTAGGGCACAGAAATTTGGGCAAAATAATGTCAATCAATATCTGAGTCTTACTAAGTGTTGGGCACTCTGCTTGGGAACAAGCAAGCATCAGTGATGTCACTGCATCTCTCCCAAATCCCAATAGATAAGAAGGGTCATGCCTGAGGAAATAACTGTGGGGCACCAGGATTTCAAAGGTGCAAAAGCGGCAAGTTATTTATCAAATGAAGATGTAAATTTCTACAGACAAAGCTTTAGAACTTGTCTCACTGCACAAATCCTGCCAGTTTCACAAATTCCTAGTCCACAAAGAGGATATAAAAGAATCTATGGGAATTAGAGTATTTTACAAAACATTTTTAGACTGTTATTCACTTTCTGATGAACACATAAATACATCAAAATTGGAGATGTTTTATCTATTTCTGTACCTCTAGTCCAGGTTCTTTGAGAGACTGTGAAGAGTTTGATACTCTGAGGCTGGAGAGATGGAGGCACGGGCACTGTGTGAAATTTCTCCTGAGAGTAGAGAAGATTAGAGATCAGTGAGTAAGCTGCTATGGCTTAGGTCTGGAATATCTACCCAGTGCCCATGTGTTAAAGGCTTAGTCCCTGGCTTGATGCTATTGGGTGTTGGTTGTGGAGCCTTTGAGTGGTGGGACCCAGCTGAGTTTAGGGGAGACTGTAATCCCAGCTATTATGGAGGCTGAGGTAGGAGTATCAGATGTTCAAGGCCAGCCTTGGTAACTTAGCATGACCTGTTTCAAAATAAATGTCAAAAAGCATATATCTAGTATATGCTTATATCTAGTATATGGTGTATATCTAGGTGGGTAGAACACCCTTGGTTTTAATCCATATTATGAGACAGAGAGAGAGAGAGCCAAGTAGGCATTGTAGGTAACTGAGGTTGACCCCCCAAAGGATTGTAGAAACTCAGTATTTTCCTGTGTGCCTCTGTTTCACTTGGCCTTGAGCTGAATAGGTTTTCCTAATACAAGCTTCTGTCTTGATGTCCTCCCTCACCACAAGCCCAAATGCAATGGAGCAACCAGTCATGGACTCCAAAACTGTGAGCCAAAAGAATCCTTTTCTTTCCAGGAGCTGTGGTGCATGCCTATAATCCCAGGGGTTCAGGAGGATGAAGCAAGATGATTGCAAGTTTAAAGCCAGCTGCAGCAAAAAGTGAGGTACTACACAAGTCAGTGAGACCCTGTCTCTAAATAAAATAAAAAATAGGGCTGGGGATCTGGCTCCATGGATGAGTGACCCTGAGATCAACCACTGGCATCCCCTGCAAAAACAAAAGCAGAACAATAAAACAAAGAAGTCCTTTTCTCTTTATAAATGTATTAACATAGGTATTTGTTAGAGTTGAGGAAAGCTGACTAACACAAAAACGAATGTGAATTTGTATGCTGAAACCTGGTCTTGACAGAGTATGTTTCCTGCAGACAGTTTTGTGATGTGGACCATCTTAGATATGGTCTCCTGGGATAATCTAGAGGGTATGAATCCCCATAAGACACATGGGAAGGTGGACCACCAGAGTCTGCAAAGAAGGAAGGAATTCTTAAGGTGGCCAGAGCTGCAGCTTCCTCAGGGCTGGTGGCTCCTTCTGTGCCTCCTCCTCCTCCTCCTCCTTATTATTATTATTATTTATTAGTAGTTGGACACAATACCTTTATTTTATTTATTTGTATGTGGCAAAACCCCTCATACCTGGGTGAAGGGGGAAGATCAGATATGGCCACAAAAAGGGTTCAGAAAATTCCCCCATGTAGGGGCAAGACCCCTGGAAACTTGGTGCTGGGGTGAGATAAGGTATGGCCTCACCCAGGATCCAGGGAACTCCTCCCTATATGGGCAAGACCCTTTGAACCCGCCTGGGGGGGGGCTCCCACCGCATCCAGGGTCAAGGGGACTCCTCACCCAAGGGGAAGACCCCTCGAACAAGGGAGCCGAGGGAGACCACTTATGGCCGCACCCAGGGTCCAGGGGACTCTACCCTCTAGGGTAGAGAGGCCTGGAACCATATGCTGGGGGGAGATAAGGTACGGCAGCTCTCAAGGTCCAAGGATCCCCGCTCTTCGAGGGCCCAGTCTTCTCATACCCAGATGCCAGGGGTAGATCAGGTAAGGCCACACTCAGGCTCTAGGGCACTCCCCATTTTATGAGCATCTCGAACCAAATGCCAAGGGTAGATCATGTATGGCCGCACCCAGGGTCCAGGGGACGCCCCTCTCTAGGGATGAGACCCCTTGAACAAGGGTGTGGGAGGGGGATAGGGATCAGGTACGGCTGCATCCAGGATCCAAGGGACTCCTGCCTCCAGGGGAGACTCCTCAAACTGGGTACTGGGGGGGGGGGACCCAGTGTCCAGTGGACTCCCCATTCTTGGGTGAGACCCCTCAAACCTGATGTGAGAGGGAGATCAGGAACGGCCACACCCAGGGACCAGGGGATGGCCATTCTAGGGGTGAGACTTCTGGAACCCGGGGCTGGGGAAGATCAGGTACTGCCACACTCAGGTTCTGGGGATTCCCCCCTCTAGGGGCGAATGCCTTCGAACCTGGGTGCCGGAGGTAGATCAGGTACACCAGCACCCAGGGTTCAGGGCACTCCCCCCTCTAGGGATGAGACCCCTTGAACCTGGGTGTCGGGGGGGAGATAAAGTACGGCTGCACCCAGGGTTCAGGGGACTTCCCCCTCTATGGTAGAGAACCCTCGAACCAGATGCCGTGTTAGATCAGTTATGGCCATACCCAGGAACCAGGGTATGCCCCCTCTAGGGGCCAGAACACTCAAACCTAGGTGCTGGGGGTCATCAAGTACGGCTGCACTCAGGGACAAGGGGATGTGTCCCTCTAGGGGTGAGACCCCTGGAACCCAGGTGCCAGGGAAGATCAGGTACTGTCGCACCCAGTGTCCTGGGAACTCCCCCCTCTAGGGGCTAAACCCCTCGAACCTGGGTTACTGGGAGACCAGATATGGTATTGCTGCACCAGTGTCAAGGGGACTTTCCCCTCTAGGGACAAGAACCCTCAAACTCGGGTTTTGGTGGGAGATAAAGTATGGCCACACCCAGGGTCCAGGGGATTCCCCAATCTAGGGGTGTGACCCTTGGCAATCAGATGCCAGGGAAGATCAGGTAGGGCCCCACTCAGAGTCCAGGGTTCCCCCTCTTTAGGGGTGAGAACCCTCATACCCAGGTGAAGGGGGGAGAGCAGGTATGATGCACCCAGGGTCCAGGGGACAACCCAATCTAGGGGTGAGACCCCTCAAACCCAGGGGAAATCATTTACCACCACACACAAGGTCAAGGGGACTCCCCCTGTAGGGGAGAAAACCCTCGAACATGGGTGCCTGGGGGAGACCAGGTAAGGTACAGCCCGACCTAGGTTCCAGGGGTCTTCCTCTTTAGGGGCAAGACCCCTCGTATGCAGGTGAAGGGGGTAGATCAGGTACGGCTGCACCCAGGGTCCAGGGAACTCCCCCTCTAGGGGTGAAACACCTCGAACCCATGGGGAGATAAGGTATCACTGCACACAAGGTCGAGGGAACTTCCACAAATAGGGGCAAGAAACCTGGAACCCTGGTGATGGGGCGGGATCCCGTTCCACAGCACCCAGGATCCAGGGGACTCCCCCATCTAAGGATGACACCCCTTGAAACCAGGCGTCGGGGAAAGATAAGGTACGGCCATACCCAGGGTACAAGAGCTCCCCCCTCTAGGGGAGAGACCCCTCAAATCAGGTCCCGCGGAAGATCAGATACGCTCGCACCCAGGGAACAGGGGACCCCCCACCTCTGGGGACAAGACCCCTAGAACCCGGGTGCAGGGGAAAATCAGGTACAGCCACACCTAGTGTCCAGGGAACTCTCCCCTCTAGGGGGGAAACCCCTTGAACCTGGGTCCCTGCGGGAGATCAGGTCTGGTATGACTGCACGCAGGATCCAGGAGACTTCCCCCCCTATGGACCAGATCCCTCCAACCCGGGTGTCTGTACAGCCGCACCCAAGGTCCAGGGGATGTCCAACTCTACGGGTGTGACCCCTGGAATTCGGGTGCTGGGAAAGATCTGGTAGGGCCCCACCCAGGGTCCAGGGATCCCCCACTTTATGAGCGAGAACCCTCGTTCCCAGGTGAAGGGGGGAGATCAGGTAAGGCTGCACCCAGGGTCCAGGGAACTCCCCCCTCTAGGGGCGAGACCCCTCCAACATGGTGCCAGGGGGAGAGGAGGTACAACTGCACCCAGGGTCTAGGGAACGCCTCCCTCTAGGCGCGTGACCGCTTGAACCCAGGGGAGATCAGGTACCACCACACACAAGGTCAAGGGGACTCCCCTTCAAGGAGCAAAACCCCTCGACCTGGGAGCTGCGGGGAGACAAGGTATGGTATGGCCGCACCCAGGGTCCAGGGGTACCCCTCTTTAGGGTCGAGATCCCTCGTACCTGGGTGAAGGGGGGAGATCAGTTACAGCAGCACTCAGGGTCCAGAACACACCTTCCTCTAGGTACGAGACCCCTGGAACATGGTGCTGGGGGGAGATCAGATACGGCCGCACCCAGGGTCCAGGGGACTCCCCCCTCTAGTGGCTTGACCCCTCGAACTCGTGGGGAGATCAAGTACCACTGCACACAAGGTCAAGGGGACTTCCCCATATAGGGACGAGACCACTGGAACCCGAGTGACAGGACGAGATCCAGTTCTGCCGTACCCAGGATCCAGGTGACTCCCCCCCTCTAGGGACCAGACTCCTTGAACACAGGTGTCCGGCAAGAAAAGGTACGGACATACCCAGGGTTCAGGAATTTCCCCACTCTACTGGCGAGACCCCTGAAACCAGGTGTCATGGGGAGGTCAGGTACAGCAGCACCCAGGGTCCAGGGGACTCCCGCCTCAAGGAGGGAAACCACTTGAACCAGGTGCCGGGAAGAGATCAGAGAAGGCCGCACCCAAGGTCCAGGGGATGCCCCACTCTAAGGATGAGACCCCTGGAAGCGGGTGCCAATAGAGACCAGTTACTGCCGCACCAAGGGTTCAGGGAGACAATCCAACTAGAAGAGAGATCCCTCGAAGCTGATGCTGGGTTGAGATCAGGTATGGCAGCAACCAGGGTCCAGTTGTCCCTCCATTAAGTGGCGAGACCCCTGAAACCCCTCGAACCCAGATGTTGGGGAGAGATCAGATACTGCCGCACCCAGGGTCCAGGAGACTCCTCCTCTAGGGACGAGACCACTCGGACCAGGTGCTGGGGGGAAATGAGGTACAGCCGCATCCAGGGTCCAGGGGCACCCACCTCTAAGTGCAAGACACCTTGATCCTGGTGCCGAGGGAAGATCAGGTACGGCTGCATCCAGGGTTCAGGGAAATCCCCCCTCTTGGGACGAGACCCCTGGCACTCGGTGCCTAGAGGAGATAAGGTACTGTTGTACCCAGAGTCCAGGAGAATCCCCCCTCTAGGGACAAGACCCCTCGAACCTGGGTGTCAGGGGAAGATCAGGTTCGGATGCACCCAGGGTCCAGAAGATGCCCCCCTCTAGGGGCCAGATCCCTCAAACCCTGGTGCCAGAAGATCAGGTACGGCTTCACCCAGGGTCCTCTCTTTAGGTTCGAGACCCCTCGAACACGGGTGCCAAGGGGATATCAGGTACGGCGGCCCCAAGAGTCCAGGGACTCCTCTCTCTAGGGACCAGACTCCTCGACCCTGGGGGAGACCAAGTACCGCTGCACACAGATCGAAGGGACTCCCCCCTCTAGGGGTGAGAACCTCGAACCCGGGTGTCTCCGGAGTTCCCACCGCAGCCAGGGTCAAGGGGACTCCCCACTCTAGGGGTGAGACCTCTCGAACCTGTATGAAGGGGGAGATCAGGTAAGGAAGCACCCAGGGTCCAGGGACGCCCCCCTCTAGCTACGAGACTCCTCCAAACTAGATGGCGGTGGGAGAGCAGGTACAGCCGCTCCATGGTCCAGGGTACTCCCCCGTCAAGGGGCAAAACCTCTCAAACCCAGGTTCCAGGGGGAGATTAGATTCGGCTTCATCCAGGATCCAGGGGACTCCCTTCTCTAGGGATGAGACCCCTTGAACCCGGGTGTCAGAGAGACATAAGGTATGGCCGCACCCTGGGTTCAGAGGACTCCCCGCTCTAGGTGCGAGACCCCTAGAACCACGTTCCATGGGAGATCAGTTATGGCCGCATCCAGGGTCCAGGGGACTCCCTCCTCAAGGGGGGAAACCTCTCAAACCAGGTGCCGAGAGGAGATTGGGTATGGCTTCACCCAGGGTACAGGGGATGCCCCTCTCTAGAGATGAGACCGCTTGAACCCGTGTTCCTGGGGAGATCAGGGACTGCCACACTCAGAGACCAAGGGATGCCCCTCTATAGGAGCAAGACCCCTCGAACCCGGGTGCCGGGGGGAGAATAGATATGGTGGCACCATGTCCAGGGGGACGAAGGCCCTGGAACCAGGTGCCGGAGGAGATCAGGTACTGCCACACCTAGGGTCCAGGGGACTCCCCCCTCTAGGTTAGAGAACCCCCCGAACCTGATGCCTGGGGCAGATCAGGTATGGGAGCAACCAGGATCCAGGGGTCCCCTCCTTAAGGGGAAAGACCCCTGGAACAAGAATGGAGGGGGGAGATCAGGTACAGCCGCACCCAGGCCCAGGGGTCTCTGCCCTATAGGGGCATGACCCCTCAAACAAGGTGCTGGGGGAAAGCAGGTATGGCCGCCCCCAGGGTCCAGGGGAGCCCGCCTCTAAGAGCCAGACTCCTCGAATCCGGTGCCGAGGAGAGATCAGGTATGGCCACAGCCAGGGTCCAGGGGATGCACTCCGATACGGGTGAGACACCTCGAAACTGGATGCCAGGTGTAGATCAGATATGGCCGCATCAAGGGTCCAGGGGATTCTCCATTTAGGGGTGAAACCTCTTGATCCAGGTGTTGGGGCAAGAACAGGTTCAGCCACACCCAGGGTCCAGGGGAAGCCCCTCTCTTGGGACGAGATCCCTTGAACCTGGGTGTAGGGGGGGATCAGGTATGACCGCACCTAGGGTCCGAGGGACTCCCCCCTTTAGGGGAGAGACACCTCGAACCTGGGTGCCGGGGGAGATCAGGTACGGACGCACCCAGGGTCCAGGGAACTCCCCCCTCTAGGGGAAAACCCCCTCTAACCTGGGTACTATTGGGAGATCAATTATGGCTGCACCCCTGGTCAAGGGAACTCCCGCCTCTAGGGGAGAGACCGTTTGAACCTGGATCCTGGGAGACATCAGGTATGGCTGCACCCAGGCTCCAAGTGACTCCCCCCTCTAGGGGAGAGACCCCTAGAACCCAGGTGCCTCGGGGAGTTCAAGTACCACAGCACCCTGTGTGCAGTGGACTCCCCCCACTAGGGGCGAGATTCCTCCAACCTGGTGGGGGGGTGGAGATAAGGTACCTCCATACCCAGAGACCAGGGATCGCCCCCCTCTAGGGTCGAGACCCCTCCAACCTCTGCGTTGGGGGCGGAGATCAGGTACGGCAGCACCCAGGGTCCAGGGGACCCCCCCTTTAGGGAGAGACCCCTCGATACAGATGCTGGGAGGAGATCAGGTACAGTAGCTCCCAGGGTCCATTGATGTCCCCCTTTATGGGCGAATCTCCTTGAATTAGGATGCTGAGGTAGATCAGATAAAGACGAACCCAGGGTACAGGAGACTCCCCACTTTAGGAGCGAAATCTTTCACACCAGGTGCCAGGGAGAGATCACGTATGGCCTCACCCAGGATCCAGGGGAAGCTCCTTTCTAGGGACGAGATCCCTTGAACCTGGGTGCTGGGGGAGATCAGGTATGGTCACACCTATGGTCCAAGGGACTTCTCCATTTAGGGGAGAGACCCCTCAAACCCAGGTGCCGGGGGCGGAGATCATGTAAGTTACAGCTGCACCCAGTATCAAGGGGATGCCCTTCTCTATTGGCAAGACACCTCAAAACTAGGTGCCGGAGGGAGATCAGGTACTGCCGCTCCCAGTGTCCAGGGAACTCCCCCCTCTAGGGTCGAGAACCCTGGAACCCCGTGCCCAGGGGAGATGAGGTATGACCGCACCCAGTGTCAAGGGGATGGCCCCCTTTGGGAGCAAGACACCTCTAACCCGGGTGCCATTGTGAGATAAGGTACTGCCACACCCATGGAACAGGGGTCCCCCTCTTTAGGGTCAGGACACCTCAAACCCGGGTGCCAGGGGCAGATCAGGGTCCAGGGAAGTCCCCCCTCTTGGGTGAGACCCCTAGAACCCGGGGGGAGATCAAGTACCACCGCACACAGGGTTGAGGAGACTCCTCCTTCTAGAGGTAAGACCCTTGAACCCGGATGCCAGGGAGAGGTAAGGTACAGCCGCACCCAGGGTCCAAGGGAATCCCCCCTCTAGGGAAGAGACCCCTCCAACCCGGGTGCCAGGGAGAGCTCCTATCCCAGCCAGTGTCCAGGGGACTCCCCACTTTAGGGGCAAAACCTCCAGAACCAGGTGCCAGGGGAAGATCAGGTACAGCAGCACCCAGGGTCCAGGTACTCCCACCCCTAGGGGAGAAACTTCTCGAACCAGGATGCTTTGGGGAGAAGAGGTATGGCTGCACCCAGGGTCCAGGGGACTCCTGCCTATAGGGGTGTGACCCCTCTAACCAGGTGCTTGGGGGAAATCAGGTATGGCCGCACCCAGGGTCCAGGGGCCCCCGCTCTAGGGTGAGACATCTCAAACCCAGTGTGGGGGGTACATCATGTATGGCTGGACCCAGGGAACAGATGACGCCACCCTTTAGGGGCAAAACCCCTTGAACCTGGGTGCTGGGGGGCCTTCAGTTACGGCCGCACCCAGGGACCAAGGGCACCCCCCTGTAGGGTGGAGACACCTGGAACCTGGGTGCTGGGGAAGATCAGGTACTGCCGCACCCAGGGTCCAGAGAACTACCCCTCTAGGGGCAAAACCCCTGGAACCTGGGAGCCTGGGGGAGATCAGGTATGGTACAGTCGCACCCATAGTCCAGGGGACTCCGCCCTCTAGGGACGAGACCCCTCACACTCACGTGTCGGTAGGACATAAGGTATGGCCGAACCAACCGCCAGGGGATGCCCCCGCTCTAGGAACGAGAATTCTCGAATGAGGTATGCTGGGGGAAGATCAGGTATGGCAGCAACCAGGGTCTAGCCGTCCCCTCTTTAAGGGGCGAGACCCTTGGAACACGGATGCTCAGGGAGATCAGGTAGGGCCACAACCAGGGACTAGGGGATGACCCCCACTAGGCGCGAGACCCCTCAAACCCGGGTGCCCAGGGAGATTAGGTGCAGTGGCACCCAGGTTCCAGAGGACTCGCCCCTTAGGGATGAGACCCTTGGAACATGGGTGCCGGGAGATACGAGGTATGGCCACACCTAGGTCCAGGGGAATCCCCCCTATAGGGGAGAGAATCCTGAAACCTGATGCTGGGGGAGATCAAGTATGGAAGCAACCAGGGTCCAGGGGTCCCCCCCGTTAATGGGCTAGACTCTCGAACACAGATGCTTGGGGGAGATCAGGTACGGCTGCACCCAAGGTCCAGGGGGCTTCCCCCACAAGGGGCAAGAATCCTCCAATCAGGTGTCATGGGGAGATCAGGTACAGACGCACACAGGGTCCAGGGGAATCCCCCCTCTAGAGGCAAGACCCTTGGAAAAAGGTTGCTCTTGGGAGATTAGGTACCATGGCACCCAGGGTCCAAGGGACTCCCCCCTCTAGGGACAAGTCACCTGGAAACCAGGTGCCGGGGAAGATAAGGTACAGCTGCACCCAGGGTCCAGAGGACTTCCCCCTCTAGGGAAGAGACTCTTGGAACATGATGCCATGGGGAGATAAGGTACGGCAGCAACCAGGATCCAGGGGTGCCCCTTAAGGGGCGAGACATCTGGAACACGGATGCCGGGGGGAGATCAGGTATTGCCGCACCAGGGTTCAGGGAACTCTCCCCTTTAGGGGAGAAACCCCTCGAACCTAGGTGCCAGGGGAGATGAGGTATGCCCACACTCAGGGTCCAGGGGACTCCCCCTTCTAGGGTAGAGACACCTCGAAACAGATGCCGGGAGGAGATCAGGTACGGCAGCACCCAGGGTACAGGGATGCCCCACTCTATGAGAGAGCCTCCTTGAAACCGGATGCCAGGGATAGATCAAATATGGCCACACCCAGTGTCCAGGGGACTACCCACTTTAGGGGCAAAACCTCTCAAACCAGATGCTGGTGGAAGATCAGGTACGGCGGCACCCAGGGTCCAGGGGAAACCCCTCTCCAGGGATAAGACCCATTAAACCCGAGTGCAGAGGTAGATTATGTACCGCCGCACCCAGGGTCCAGGGGACTCCCCCTTTTAGGGTAGAAGCCCCTCGAACCAGATACCAGGGGTAGATCAGGTACGGCAGCACCCAGGGTCCAGGCATGCCCCCCTATAGAGGCGAGACTCCTCGAACCCGGATGCCTGAGGGAGATCAGGTACAGCCACAGCCAGGATCCGAGAGACTCTTTCCTCGAGGGAAGAGACCCCTCGAACCCGGGTGCCAGGATGAGAGGTACCACGGCACCCAGGGTCCAGGGGACTCCCCCCACTAGGTGCGAGACTTCTCAAACTCGATGCGGGGGGAGATCAGATATGGCCGCACCCTGAGACTAGGGAACGACCCCCTCTAGAGGCGAGACCTCTCGAACTTGAGTGTCAGGGGGAGATTAGGTAGGGCCGCACCCAGGGACCAAGGGACACCCCCCTCTAGGGGTGAGACCCATGGAAACTGTATGCGGAGGAAGATCAGGTACTGCCGCACCTAGGGTCCAAGGAACTCCCCCCTAAGGGGCAAAAGCCCTAGAACCTGGGTGGGGGCTGGAGATCAGGTATTGCGGCACCAAGGGTCCAGGGAACTCCCTCTTCAGGGGAGAATACACTTGGAACCCTGGTGACGGGGGAAGATAAGGTACTACCGCACCCAGGGTCCAGGGAAATCCCCCCTCTAGGGGAGAGACCCCTCGAAATAGATGCAGGGAGGAGATCAGGTTTGGCACCTTCCAGGGTCCAGGAATACCCCCATCTATGGGCGAGTCTCCTCAAACCCGGATGACGGGGGTAGATCAGATACAGCCACACCCAGAGTCCAGAGGACTCCCCACTTTAGGAAGGAAACCTCTTGAACCACGTGCCAGGGCGAGATCAGGTATGGCCATACCCAGGATCCAGGGGAAGCCCCTCTGTAGGGAGGATATCCCTTGAACCCGGGTGCCGGGGGAGATCAGATACGGCTGCACATAGGATCCAAGGGACTCCTCACTTTAGGGGACAGACCCCACGAACCCGGGTGCCTGGGGGAGATCAAGTAAGGTACAGCTGCACCCAGGATCCAGGGGATGCCCTTCCCTACTGACGAGACCTGGGTGGCATGGGGCAATCAGGTACTGCCACTCCCAGTGTCCAGAGAACTACCCCCTCTAGAGGTGAGACCCCTGGAGCTCGGTGCCCAGGGGAGATGAGGTACGACCGCACCCAAGGTCCAGGGGATGCCCCCCTCTAGAGGAGAGACCTCTCTAACCTAGTGTCCTTGGAAGATCAGGTATGGCCACACCCAGGGTCCAGGGGATTCCCCTCTCTAGGTGCGAGACCCCTCGAATCCTGGAAAAGATCAAGTACCACCACACACAGGGTCGAGGAGACTCCAGCTTGTAGGGGCGAGACCCTGGAACCCAGATGCCAGAGAGAGATAAGGTATGGCTGGACCCAGGGTCCAAGGGACTCCCCCCCCCTCTAGGGTAGAGACCGCTCAAACTTGGGTCCCAGGGAAGATCAGGTACAGCCGCACCCAGGGTCTAGGTGACTTCCACCTCTAAGGTAGGGACCCCTCAAACCAGGTTCCATGGGGAGATCAGTACAGCCGCAAACATGGTCCAGGGGCCTCCCCACTCTAGGGCCGAGACCCCTCGAAGCTAGGGAAAGATCAAGTACTGCAACACACAGGGTTGAGGGGACTCCTTCCTCCAGGGGATAGACCTTTGAACCCTGATGCCAGGGGGAGATCATGTACAGCCGCATCCAGGGTCCAGGGGACACCCCTCTGTAGGGAAAAGACCACTTGAAGCAGGGTACCAGGGGAGAACAGGTAAGGCTGCACCCAGGGTCCAAGGAACTACCCCCGTAGGGGAGACACCACTCTAACCCGGGTGCCAAAGGGAGATCAGGTACTACCACACCCAGGGTCCCATGGACTACCTCCTCTAGGGACGAGACACCTCGAAACCGGTGTGAAGTGGAGATCAGGCATGGCGGCAACCAGGGACCAATGGACACACCCCCTCTAGGGGCGGGAACCCTCAAAACTAGGTGCCAGGGGGACATCAGGTAAGGTTGCACACAGGAACCAGGGGACGCCCCCTCTAGGGGTGAGAACCCTGGAACCTGGGTGCCGGGGAAGATCAGGTACGCTCGCACCCAGGGTCCAGGGCAAGCCCCCTTCTTTGGGCAAGACCACTCTAACCGGGGTTCAATTGAGGGGTAAGGTACGGCTGCACCCAGGGCCCAGGGGTCCTCCTCTTTAGGGTTGAGACCCCTCAAACCCAGGTGCCAGGGGCAGATCAAATATACCTCAACCCAAGGTGCGGGGGATTCCCCCCTCTAGGGGCGAGAACCCTCAAACCTGGGGGGAGATCAAGTACTGCCGCACACAGTGTTGAGGAGATTCCCCCTTCTAAGTGCGAGACCTTCGAACCTGGACGCCAGGGAGAAATAAGGTATGGCCTTACCCAGGGTCCAAGGGACTCCCCCGCTAGGGTAGAGACCCCGCCAACCTGATGCCAGGGCAAGATCAGGTACCGCAGCACCCAGGGTCCAGGGACGCCCCCTCTAGGAGAGAGAATCCTCACACAAAGATGCTGGAGGGAGATCAGGAACAGCCACACCCAGGGTCCGAGGGACTTCCCCCTCTAGGAGAGAGACCCCTGGAAACCTGGTGTCAGGGAGAGATAAGGTACCACCTCACCCAGGGTCCAGTGGACTTCTCCCACTAGGGGCAAGACTCCTGGATATCTATGCCTATGAGGTGGGTCTCTTGGAGATAGCATATCGTTGGGTTTTGTTTTTTGCCAGCATATGTCTTTTGATGAGTTGATTCCATTAAAATTCAGTGTTATTATTGAGAGATTATTTTTATTTCCTATTATTTTGATTTATTTCTACTTTTCACATTTTATATTCTACTTTAACTATTCTTTAGTTGTAGTTTTTCTCTCTGTTGATATATGCATATATATTTATATATAAACACATATATATTATTTTTCTTCACAAAAGATTTTATTAAGTATGTTTTGTAATGCCAACTTTCTAGTAATGAATTTTTATAACTTATTTATTTTGGAAGGTCTTACATCATATTCAAATCTGAACTAATTTAGTATTTTTGATGTAATCTGGGTTTTTTTTTCCAGAGTTTGTCATATATTATTTCAAAACCTCTAGCTTCTAGGGTCTTGGTTGAAAAATCAGCTGAGATCTATATTTATTTGCCTTTGAATGTGACCAGTCATTTTTCTCTAGCAGGTTTTAAAATTCCATTCTTATTCTGTAAGTTAGGTGTTTTCACAATGTTGTGGCTAGGAGTGAGCCTGTTGTGATTCTATATATTTGGAGTTCTACATACCTCCTGTGTTTGTTTTTCCATTTCATTCATAAGATTTTGGAAATTTTCTGTCATTTCATTGAAAAGATTGTTAATTTTTTGGTTTGAAATTCAGTGCCTTCTTGAACCCCAATGAATCTTAAATTTGATCTTTGCATATATTATTTTGAAAGTTCTGTTTATGGTCTAGTAACATCTTTTCTCTATGATGAACTTTATTCTCAAGAATATGTACTACTTCTTCATTACCTGAATATCTACCCTTCAAGTCATCTATTCTTTTGATGATGCTTTGCATTGAATTTTTAATTTGGTTTGTTGATTGCTGCATTTTGAGAATTTCTGATTGATTTTTCTTTACAACTTTTATTTTCTTATTGAATAGTCTTTTACTTTTTATGTCTTCATGTGATTTCACTCCTTACATCACCTTTTATCTGATAGATAAGTTGAACTATAAATTGTATGAATTTCTTCTCTGACATTTCCACTGTGGTTTTTGTGGAATCTGCTGTTGAGTCCTTCTGGTTTGTTTGGGATGCTTTGCTCTCTTGCTTGTTCATGTTGTTGGGTCTGAAGCATCAGAGCTTCTAGTCTATGAATTTCTTGTGATCTTGTAGATATCCTGTGCCTCACAGGTTAGGGGGGAGCCAAATAATTGCAAGCAACTCTTTGTACAATACATAGCACTGACTTTAATACTTATTTTTATTTTTACACAATGTTAATTGGCACAATAAACAAAAATATCAATTTTTGTCAGTAAAGACAGTAAGTAATCATGAATTATATCTTTCATAAAATCAAAGAATAGACATTTCCAGTGGTTTCAATTGTATTACTTGTTGCTGTGGTGGCATCTGGAGTTCTATAAACCAATTAGTGTTATGAGAAGTTAAGAATAGAGTTCATTAAGAGGAAAGAAACAATGGGGATTTGTAGTTATTTCAGTTAAATATTATTTTTTTTTCTGTTGACAGAAGCAAAAATTCAGAGAATTTCAGAAAATTAAGGAATTTTAGCAACTAGTCAAAGTACCCTCTAGTCTTTCATCATGTATTTGACAGGCTGGCCAAATAATAGATTTGAGATTGATTCTGAAACTTAAAGATATGAAAGGGACTTTTCTGGGTACAGAAAGTGGCAGTAATGAGAATTGAACTCTGGTTCCTTAATTCTAAGCTCAATACTTTTTTTGGTTATCATTTTGAAGGTGAAGTTTTCATAATTGAATCGGGATTGACTGTAGGAACTCCACTGAAGAGGACAAGACTAGAATTATTAAGTGAACACAGTACTAGAGGATCAAAATGTAACTAACAAAGGAAAAGGATATTCTGAAGAGTAATAACACTATGTTAGATAGGAATAAGAGTTTTAGAAAGGAGACCAAAATCATGGGGTTTAGGATCAGTTCGATGAATACAAAACAGGAATTATGGACATAGAATATTTAAAGCTCTCTATAAAGGTGTTCTAATACAGTATTTAGAGGAAGTCCTGATAGTTTTTCTCCTGTTTGCATCCCTGTAATGCAAGAATGGATTAGAGACTAATGAACCAGGCAATAATATTTGTTAGAATAAATAAATCTATGGCCCAAAGTGGGTATCTATTCACCTCCACTTTCTTTCCAACTTGCTGATGTCCTTTAAATGTATGTGTAGTTTGGGGCCTAGAAATGATTAGCAGGCAAAGCCATCCCACAGCTTCACTTGAGTAAATTGGTAAGGAATTTAGACAGGCCTGTGGTTGAGACTACATTTAGTTTAAACTTGTGTCAGAAATCTGCATGTTTATGGAATGTAAATTTCAAATTGGGAGACTGTCACTAAGACCTGCAGGTGAGGGACTGGTAAATGGATTCCCAGAGGAAGGAGGACATTTAGAAAAGATTCAGGGAAACAGAGGTATAAATACCAAGACTCTGCTTTTTCTGACAGTCTTTCTCTTTGAGTGTCTGAGTGCCTGTAAACATTTTAAAGTGCTTGCTAGTTTATGTGGACCTGAATAATGTTTGAGTTAATATTTTCAGGATATTGACTTCTGTCAGAAAAGTAGCTGGCATAGATTTTCTCCCATTCTGGAGGCTACCTCTTCTTACTGTTGCGTATTTCACTTACTATGCAGTTTGATGAACTCTCTGTTATTCATTGTTTCTATTATTTCTTGAGCTGTAGGAAGCTCTATTCAGGAAGTAATTGCCTATGTACTGAAGTGTTTTCCATATATTTTTTCCTAGCAGTATTAAAGCTTCTAGTCTGGTACATATGTCTTTAACCCTTTCTGAATAAACTCTTGTACAGTGTTTAAAAATAGGCATCTAATTTTCTTCTTCTACACATGTATGTCTAGTTTTTCTAAAACTATTTCTAAAATATCTTTTGTCTTTCTCCAACATGTGTTTTTGGCATCTTTGTCTAGAATCACATGACTATACCTGTGTGGGTTTGGCTCTCTGACTTCTCTTCTATCCATGGGTCTATGGGTCTTTGCACTAGTGCCATATTTTTTTATTACTATGGCTCTGTTTTATATTTTGAAATTAGGCATTGTGGTATATCTGTTGTTGCTATTATGATCAGCACCACTTTGTCTTAAGTTTTTTTTCTTTCATTCAAACTTAGAAGTAGTTTTTTCCCCATTTCTCTGAAGAATATCATTATAATTTGAATGGGAATACATGGAATCTATAATTCACTTATGGTACAATAGCCATTTTCACAATATTAATTCTGCCTTCCCATGATCATAGGGGATCTTTCTACTTTCTATTGTCTTCTTTAACTTCCTTTTTAATCAGTCTGTTATTTTCATTGAAGAGGTCATTCACTTACTTGGTTAAGCTTATTTGTAGCTATTTAGCTATTTGAATGAGCTATTACCCTTGCTTCATTCTCACCAGTTGTGCTATTTATATATAGAAAATTTATTCTTATATGTTTATTTTGTATCCTGTTACTCTGATGAATTCATTCATCAGAAGTAGAATTCTCATGATGTAACATTTATGGTTTTCTAAGAATAGGACTATATCATTTACATATAGAAATAATTTAACATTTTTATTTTCCTATTTGAATCCATTTTATTTTTTCCTCTTCTCTAAAATTTTAAGTACTGTGATTAGTGATATGGGTGGCAATGAACATCCTTGCCTTTTTATGATCTTGGAGAAAATTCTTCTGTTCATTATGCTATTGGCTTTGGGTTTGATATACTTGTTCTTTATTGTCTTATTATAAGTTCTCCTATGTCTAATTCCTCCTGGCTTTGTCATGAAGGGCCATTAAATTTTGTCAAAGGCTTTTTTCTGTAGATGTTTAAATGATCATGTAGTTCTGCCCTTGATTCTAAATGTGGTGTATTAGTTTTATTAATTTGCATGTATTGAGTTATGCTGGGGAAAAATAAGTTTCATCATCATATATGGATTTTCTGTGTGAAACTTGAGACTCAAACCAGGAGCACTATACCACTGATCCACATCCTCAGCCCCCTTTATTGTTCAGTTTGAAACAGGTCTCACTAAATTGCCCAGGCTGGCACTGAAATTACAGTGTGCCTGAAACAACCTCCTTCATTTCGGAGAATATAGACATACCACAGTGCCTGACATTGCATGTTCTTTTTTAATGTGTTGTTGAATGTAGTTTGCAAAGATTTTATGAGAAGTTTTATACTATATTCCTGAAGGATGTTGGTCTCTATTTTTTTTCCTTGTTGGGTCCATATTCACTTTTCCAATCAGGGAAATACTTTGCAGATTTGATTAAGAAGCATCTTTCCTTTGCTCTTACATGTAATGGGAAGATTAATATTAGTTCTTCTTTAAATATCTGATAAAAGTCAGTCATGCTTTCACCTCTGGTCCTTGAGGCTTGTTGTTATTGCTTGAATCCAATTGCTTGTTATTAAGCTATTTGTTTATCTCTATCCCTTTGATTCAAAAATTTTAGGTCATATTTCATCAATGTCTTCTAGATTTTTTTCATGTGTTGCAATTTAAGTCTTTAAAATAGTCTAGATTTTCTCATTTATTAAAATATAAGTTTTTCAAATAGTCTCTATATATCCTCTGTATTTCAGTGGTATCTGTTGTTATATTTCTGTTTTTTCTTTCTAGCTTTATTAATTTGTATCTTCTTTCTCTTTTTTTATTTTTAGTTACCTTGGCTAATGGTTTATCAATTTTATTTACCTTTTCAACAACCAATTATTTGTTTCATTATTACTATGTTTGGTTTTTGTTGTTGTTGTTGTTGTTGATGGTTTAATTTTCTACTTTATAATTTTGGTTCTGAAATTTATTAATTCTTTTTTTAGTATTGGTTTTAGAATTGATTTACTAATGTTTTTCTTAGATCTTGGGATGTATCATGAGGTTTTTAAATTTGAAATATCTCACATTTTTAAATGGAGATAGCCATTACTAAAAACTTCCCACATACATCCACTTTTGGTGAATTAGGGGAGGGACATGGGAAAGGAAAAGAAAGGTACTGGGTAGTAAAATTGGTCAAAATATGTCATATTTATTTCTGTATATGATATAATGAATCCCACCATTATGTATACATACAATGTCTCAATAAAAGAAAAGAAGAAGGAGGAAAAAAAAGAACAGCTTTTACTGTATTCCATACATGTGTGGATGCTGAGTTTTTATTCTCATGTGGTTCTGAAGTATTTTTTGAAATTTCCCCCCTGATTTCATCAGTGACCCTTTGATTATGCAACTGTATTTTTCATTCCTTAGGTGTTCATGCAGTTTCTGTAGTTTTCCTCACTGTTTACTTCTTTTTCTTAATTAGATCATTATTTTCTACATAATATTGAGGTTCATTTTTAAATAATTATATAATCATATATTTTTTTTCAGTGTGGTTCTCAGTACTCTCCCTTTTAATTTTTGTTACCTTTCTTCTATTCCACTGATCTTTCTTGTATTTATTTGTAGTTGTTTTAATTAGTGCATCATTGATATACATAAAGATCAGATTCAGTGTGATATATTCATAAATGCACATAGGAAAATTTGTTCAGATTCGTTTCACCACACTTTCTTTGGCAGTCCCTCCATCCCTCTCAATATTCTTCCTCTGCTTCCCTGACTTCTCTTCTATTTTTATGGAGTCTCCCATATCCCCCTTATTTTTATCTACCTTTTTAATATGAGGAAAAATATGCAATCCTTGACTTTTTGAATCTGAGTTATTTCACTTAGTTGGAAGTGTTCCAGTTCCATTCATTTACTAACAAATATCATTTTTTATTATTGAATACTTACTGAATAGAACACTATTGTGTATATATTCCACATTTTCTTTATACATTCATCTGTTGGTTGGCACTTAGCCTTTTTTTATAGCCTGTTTATATTTAATAATGCTTCCTTAAACTTTGATGTGGCTGCATCCCTGTAATATGCTAATTTTAAATCTTTTGAATATGTACCAAGGACAGGGAGATCTGGGTAATACATTACTAGAGTTTTGAAGAATCTGTATTGCTTTGCAGGATGTTTGTACTAATTTGTAATCCCACCAACAATATACGAGTGTACCTTTCTTCTGCATTTTCATCAATATTTACTTTACTTGTGGTATTGGTGATAGCTATTCTGAAGAGAGTCAGATAAAATCTCAGTGCAGTTTTTATTTGTATTTCCCAAACTACTGGAGATTTTGAACTTATTAATATACATTTATTTTACATTTGTAATTCTTTTAAGGAGGATCCCTTTAGTTTTGTCCATTTATTCTGTGGGTTACTAATTTTTTGGTGATAAGGTTTTGAGTTCTTTATATATTCTGAATATTAACCTCCATTGCTTGATCAGATGACAAAGATCTCCCATTCTCTAGGCTCTGTCTTTATGCTCTTGTTTCCTTTGATGTTCAGAAGTATTTTATTTGATGTAATACTACTTAGTGATTATTGGTTTTATTTCTTATGCTTTAGGAGTTTAGTTAGGGCAATTGATGCTGTGTAAATATGTGGAAGAATTCAGCTCACAATTTTATCTAGCAGTTGAAAAGTTTCTTGTGTAATTCCTAAATATTTGACCCACTCTGAGTTGACTTTTGTGAAGGGTGAGAAATAAGGATCAAATTTTGTTCTTCTTAATGTGTATATAAATTTTTCTCAGACCCACTTGTTAAAACTGCTGTATGTTTTGTTTTCTAATAGCCATCCATTGTGATGTGATAAGGGGTGAAATGAATTATTTTGGTTTTGTATTTACTAAGACTTGCTTTGTATCCTAATATATGACCTATTATAACAAAAGTTGTTTGTATTCTGAAAAAAAATGAGTTTTGCTCTTGTCAGATGAAATAGTGTGTAGACATTATGTGAAGTAAAAGTGACATCTAGGAACTTTCTTGATGGTTTGTCTATGTAACCAGTTGCTGATTAAAGTAGTTATAAAAGTCACCCACACTTATGTTTTTTAGTGGGTCTTATCTGTCCCTTTAGGCTTAATAGTGATTATTTTATAAAGTTCATTTCACTGCCATTCATGGGTAAATAGTTACAGCCACTTAACTTCTTGTTGGATTTTTCCCTTTAGCAGTATGTAGTAACCTTCTTTGCCATTTTTGAGTAATTGTTGCTTGAAGTCTCCTTTATCAGGTTTGCAAATAGCTACCACTTTGCATTTATTTATTTATTTATTTATTTATTTATTTATTTATTTATTTATTTATTTATTTTGACTTCCATTTACATGCAATATCTTTCCATCCTTTCATTTTTATTCTGTGAACATCTTTGTAATTCAGATTTTTTTAGGTCTTGTTTATTCATTGAGTATTTCAGTCTATGTCTTTTAAGTTGGTAATTAATACAATGTGAATTCAGTGTTAGAATATTGAGGTGTGTTTCTTTATAATATAGGGTTCTCTCTTAATTCCCATTTTTTCATCCACTCTTTTGACATTTATTCTCTTGTATTCTCCTATGATTTATTTTAATCTTCTTCTTGTGTATATAGAATTCCATTGTGAATCTTCTGCAGTGTTAGTTTAGTTGTCAGAGGTTATTTTTGTTCATTCTTTTCTTAGAAGGTCTTTATTTCTACTTTTATTTCTGAAGAGTAACTTTGATGCAGATACCAATGTAGACCGGCAGTACTGAAGTAAGACAGATGAGACTGGACACCAGAGGAATTAGGATGGAGCAGATTTATTGTCTGCAGCCTGCCCAGTGGAGGCATTCACTTAAAACAAATTCACCCTCTAAATACCAAGCCTAGACATTTGTTGAGCCTGACACACGTGGTATGGAGAGGGGAGTTTGGAGGTGTACATTTTTGCAGGGGTCTAAATTAAAGTATTTTTTCTGCAAGTTTTCAGAAATTATCTATTATTCCATTTCTTAGAACAGTCAGGGATTATATGCATTATACCACAATAGCAGAGTATATTCATTAAGTTCATGGGTAAATTTATTTATCTGAAAGACACAGCAGAGCAAAAGGAAATAAGAGTGTCTAACCACATTTTTGCCATTTTGTAGAGATCATTTCTCATGTTTTGCTAATGAGAAAATTGTGGTGAGTCTTTGTGGAAGCTTAATGAAGATCCATTGGTGGAGGAGAGGGTGCCCCTATAGTATTTGTTTTAGTGCTTGAAATATATTTGCATGTACTACTGGGCCTTAGAGTTATCCAGATGCATACCATTTATGAATGACTTGAATTTTTACAAATCTTTCTTTGCTCTGAATTTTGGCATTTTATCCAAAATATAATGTGTACAGTTTCTTTTTTGGCAAAGTCTGTTTGCCTTCTAAATGCTTTCTGTGCCTGATATTCATGTTATTTCTGCAATTAAGAGTTATTTTTCTGGTGTTAGTTCACTGAATAAGTTCTCTTTGCCTGTAGTCTGTATATACATTCCTTCCTTCAGACCTTAGTCTCAACTGGTGTTTTAAAGTTGTCCTGGAATGCTTGTATATTATTTTTAAAGTCTCTATTTTGATTACTGCAGAAAAGTTTTATTTCATCTTCCTTATCTTCAAGACTTAATATTCTTCCTTCTGCCTGATGTAGTATATTGGCAGTATTTTTATTTGAAATTTTATTTGAGTTAATAAACTTATTACTTCCAAATTTTCTGCCTTTTTTTCCCCAAAACTCTATATCCTTTTGGGGATGTTCTTTCAAAACCTGGATTGCCTTAAATAATTTATTTTTTAGTTTTTTAGTTCCTTAAATTATTTTTATAATAAATTGTTTAAATTCCTTGCTCACCACATCTTACACATCAATGTAATTGTATTTAATTATTGAGTATTTAAACACTTTGGGTAGTGTCTTAGTTCCTTGATCTATCATGTTTCCTGTTTTAATATGCAGAGGTATGAGCAGATGTTCAAATAGATTTCTATTCCCCTCTTATATGTGGGTAATATTTTTGAGCAGACTTCTCTTTGGATATTCTCTGAACAGAGTATATGTTCTATTTTCAAAGCCCCAAGTCATTGACAGAAGTTCTGGGACCACTAATCCAAAGTACTTTAAGAGGAAAGACTAACCACCAGTAATATAAAAAATTTATAAGATAAGCACATGTTGATATATAATCAAAGTAAAAACATTTAAAAATGATCTCTACAATTCCAATAACCAATGAAGAAATGGTAATAATAAACAATGCCAAAAATTTTAGCATTAGTGATTCTAAAATAAATCCTAAAATATATAGAAAAAATGGTTAGATGGAAAAAAGAAGAAAAAGAGAAATGAAAAAGGAAAATAGTGTAAATACAAATGAAAAATAAGAAAACAAGTACAAAGAAAATAAAACAATTAAAAGATAATGTAAGTTAGTGAAAAAAATAAATGATAAAGAAAAGCCACTTAAAAATGCTGTACCAAGAAAAGTATATGATTTCTTTATCTGATATAATTTAAATATAGACACTTTCTTCCCCTAATTCTAGTTTTGAAATTCACCATTTTGGGAGTGTTTCTGGGGGGCAACTATAATTGTACTGGTTTCCTCTTAATTCTAGCCCAAACAGTCAAATACTGGTTGTGGAGTCTTGAATGTGGAAAAGCTCCATCCATGCTTATGAGGAAGTGTTATAAGATCATTTTCATATGAAGAGGTAAATCATTCATAATATTGGTTTTTGTGTACCTGGGAATTAGACTCCGGCTATAGTAGGAGCTGTCAACAAAACTCTCACACATGGATCCTGTGGGTCAGTCTGTGCTTAAACCCTCAATTTCCAACTTTTTTCAGTGAGCTCAGGATCATGCAAGACTCCAAGTCTTTGGTCCCACTTTCTCTAAGCATAGTAGAGATAGATTGCATGCAGGATGTGTGCTCGGTTGGGGGAGATGCAGGAAACAACTTTATAAAGGACTTTCCCAGGCACTCCAAAAATGTTCTACCCCACAAAATTACACACAATCCATCTTCTTTACTGTTACTAATCTAAAAACACCAGTTTTAACAGGGTGATGTCCCCCATTGCCCTTCATTGTATAAGGTGACCAACCAGCACACCATGCTTCCTGCTAAGAAGAGTTTTCAACACATCTCTGGTAATCTGGACCAAAAAGGTGGGTACCCACAATTCCAGTAAAGAGAGGCATCCCCTGTGTTTTGGAGATGTAAAACATGCAAAAGATTCTGATCTCTGAAAGACAGAGTCCTAGCAATGGGACCTTCTAAAGGGGGAAAACCCTCTGTTAATCACCAGGGAAGTGATTGTAATTGTTTCAGTTGAAGAAGTGGGGTTTCTTTTTTCACATGCCTCTGAACATAGTGAGATGGCCAGACCCAGGAAATCAGCTCTCCTTTCTGGAGATTGTAGTAGGAAGTTTTCTACCAAAATCAATCCTGACACTCACTGTCACATAGTTCCTACAGGCACATCCAATTGAAACTTACCTCAGTTTCTATCCATTGGATGACCATGTAATCATGAGTACAGCTTTCCAGAGCTCCTTACAGGACTCCAAGTGAAAAAGTATCATGGGTAGTTGCTTATTATTCTTTTTTTTTCTGCTTTTACTGTTTTATTTTTAATAAGACATATAAGAAAGTAAGATAATAATAATTGGATCTACATACTCAGAAACATAAAAAATTGGTAAAACTTTTGTGATAACTTTACTCCATTTATAAGTCACTCTAATGACTGCTTTGCTTCTCAGTAATTTTCCATTTGTAACATTTTATACCTGGTTACACAAATGTAATACAATTGAAAAAGAAAACAATTATCTGTCTGGTGGAAATAATGTACTTATCTCATTGAAACAATTGACTTGTTTAAAAATACACAGAAGTTTTAGTTCTGCTCAGAGTGGGGTTGCCTGTAATTTGTAACAAATTTCCAGGAAGAATTAAAATGCTCTGATGTAAATGGATCAGCAAGCTTATTATTCTTCTGAGAAGAATCTGCAGTGCAACTGTCCTCCATTGACATCTCACAGAATCGAACTGGTTGAACTCTTTACTGGAATTTAAAACATGATTTTCTTGAGATTATGGAGGGTGTGAGCCTACCAGAGAAGAGCTTCCACCTAGTCAGAGAGGAAAACTGCTGCAGTTAAATTGTTTTATGAAACTTTTCTTACTCTAAGAAAAACATATTCCTGTTTTTATCTGTTCATTGGCTCTCACTAATTGAATTCCACTGCTTGACCATTCCCAATGTTTGTGCAGTCGCACAACAATTGATTTAACTCAAATTCAGGATGCAGTCAGTAAACACTGTATTCATCTACATACATGTTTTTTACCATTGTATGATTTCTTCCTTATTTTTTTCTTGAGTGGAAACTGATACATACTCTATCCCATATATTGAAAAAAAAGGAAACTTTCTTTAAAACAACCTTATTATATTATTAAACCAGTTTTTCTATCAGTAAAAGTTTTACCAAAAGATATTTAGATTTCTATTAGCCCTTGCTTACCTGAATGAAAGAGTGAGAATGTGGCTTCTTTTCTACTTTATGTGACATAATTCAGGATCTATAACAAAATATCTTAGTTTAACACTAAAAGTTTATAATTAGAGTGTTTTAAATGTTTAATGTGTACAAACATATATATATATATATATATATATATACACATATATTTATGTATATGTGTATTTACACACACAACTTACACAAGTTATACATATTATATATTATATGTGTTATACATGGTAGAAGGTCTGGCAGTGAATTTGACCTTTATGTTTATATATAAAGAACTGATTTTTAAAATTATAAATAAATAGAAGAAAGACCAGTAGAGTAGAAGGGAAACAGGAGGAAGGAGAAGGAGAGGAGAAGGGGAAGTATTGGGAACTGAAGTAGAGCAAATTTATTCCATCCTCTGCAAGACTTGGAAATGAAAAACTATCCTGTGATAAGCTTCACCCTTTCTCTTCCAATTAAAATCTGGCTTTAATCAAGGTAAACACAGTTAAGCATATTGCTTGTTTTTTTTTTCCTTTTTTTATCTTTTACGCTGAGCAGAGAATGGGAAAACTCTGATTCTTGATTTATCTCCCCTCTTCATCATCAATTCTTTATTTATTTTTTGTTTATTTCTGTAGTTGTAGATGGACAGAATGCCTTTGTTTATTTTTATGCAGTGCTAAGGATTGAACTCAGTGCCTCACACAGGCTAGGTAAGTGCTCTGCCACTGAGCTACAGCCCCACCCCTCCTCCTCAGTTTCTTTCATTACAAATTTGTTTTTATGGAAAAAAAGAATAGTGCTTGATACAGCCAAACAAACAAACAAAGAAACAGGGAAATGATTCAAAATAAGAATTACATGCCTTTGAAGTTAGGTAGATAGAGTTAGCATAAAGCTAAGAACAAGAGTTTGAAATGAGGTAGGTTTAAGTGTAATTCCAGTTCCATCATGGTAGAACTGGATGTGGTTACTTAGGCTCTCGAAGTTAAAAATCTGTAAAATTGTATCTGTCACTAACACTTGAGGCAATTTTGAGGATTTAGTAAGCTGATGTGCCTAAGATGTGCCCAACAGTGCTTTGGCATCTGGTTGGCACTTAAAGAGTAGATGACGAACTTTTTCAAAAAGGTCTGCTTGCTTTAGATGTTATAGTTAATTCCTTTTTCCTGACAAGAGCAAAAATGTTGATTTAAGAAACATTCATCATTTTACAAGGGAAAAAAGAAATCCTGAAATACCAATGGTCAGTAAATTATTTCAAAATTGCATAACTCTTACCCAGTGAATGCCAGTCTAGGAATGCAAATTTGATTAAATGCTAGGTTTTAATTTAAAAATCCATTTGTCTGACTCTTTTAAATCAGAAACATTAAACACTGTAAAATTTCTCCCTTGAAAAATGTGAAATCAATAATATGTAAATGATATAATAAAGCACACTCGAGACTGCTCACTTTAGAAAGGTTTACCAGGTTGTTCTTCCTGGGAGGCTCATGCTTTTGAATTCAAGTGTCTGGGAACCTGAGATCTAAATATTTCTATACCTGATATACAACTTCATCTAAATGATACAAGCTGCTTAATGTGCCTAGAGTGCACAAAGTGTGATTCTTGATAAACACCTTCTGAGAGTCATGCATTTGGGTCCATTAAGCAAAGGGTGCTAAAGTAACCAACCTAATAAAAACCTTTAGCACTGAGTCTCTAATGAGTTTTCCTAGTAGACAACACGTGTGACAATTTGATGCTAAAGAAATTGTGCCTGAGTCTGCTTTGTGTCCTGTTGCTGTAATAAATCTAAGCCATAATACAACTATATGCTGAGTCCTGTGAGTTCTCCTGAGGAATCACCAAACCTAGGGTTGGTCTTGGGAACCCCCCTACATGAACTAGTATGAAATAATATTTGTTTATTAGAGAAAAGTCTTAGAGATATATAGAAAATTATCTGTCTCTTACACACACATATACACACACACCACACACTTGGCTTTGTATAAAACCTAAACATGCAGATACTTCATTTTTCACCAAATATTAATTGTGCATTTACCAGTTTCTAGCCATTAGAAACTGTAAGAAGTACAACAAATAAAGCGTCCACAAAAAATTACCTCAAGTTAAAAAAAATAATTATAATTATTTATCAGTAGGAGACACTATGAGTTGCTGCCCTGTTCATGGGTCAGACAATATGTGAGCATAAAATTAGAAAGGAAAAGAGTTCATTTACAGCTGTACTGGTTACTGAAAATTGTATTTGCATTTCAGTTGAGCATGCTGGGAGGATGGATTCGCATTGACAAGAAAGTGAAGTGGGCGGACAGATGAGCAAGACACTCATAGAATTGGTCTAGATCATCCTGATTCCACAGAGTTCAGATGGAGCAAAAGCAGAAAATTAGAAAAAACCTTTGAATGCCATTATAGTTTGCTTTCCACTGCTCATAGGATAAAATTCAAGCTAGGATTCTTGAACTGAGTTGTAGTATGATTAAAGTGATATTTGAGCTTCCTGGGAGGCTCATGCTTTTGAATTCAAGTGATAATAGATGAGAGGAGGAGACAAATTAGGAGCCTACTAAAATAATGCAGGCAGGAGCTAACGATATCCAGAACTCAAGTTTCTCATATGAGTGACTGATAAATGAAAATGCTGTGATAGATCCCTTGATGCCAGGAGAGAAATAAGGAAGTCCAGAAAATTCTTTGTTTTGTTTAAGGGGAATATTGTATATGGTTGTAGAAGATATGAAGACTTAAGTTGATAACATGATAACATGTTACATTTGGAGGTGACAGTGAGTCTGATAAGCAGTTGAAGTCACATTTATTGTGATATATGTGTTTCTTAAATTCTAGTCTATGGGAGCCATACAAACCTGCTTATTTCTCATTTAGTCTTCCTTATACTGTTTTGGCCTTTTAGTGATTGTTAGTGAAAATTAATTTTAGAAGGATCCAGTTTCTCCAGTGAATGTTTGCTCAGTGAAGAGGTTAAAAAGAAATAATACTAAAATCTATTTATTTGTAATGAATGATGTTTTTATTATGATTTTGGTACTGGGAATTTAACCCAGGGGTGATTAACCACTGAGCCTCATCCCCAGCCATTTTTATGTTTTATTTTGAGACAGGGTCTTTTTAAGTTGCTTAGAGCCTCACTAAATGCTGAGTCTGACTTTGGACTTGGGATCCTCCTGCCACAACCCCCACACCCCCAGTCATTAGGATTACAGGGGAGATCTACAATATCCAACTACAACTGTTTTTAAAATGGTCAGGGTAAATGGTTAAATTTTACATAACCATAATTATTATAACATTTGGAAAATACCTTGTACAATTATATTGGTCTATTCAGCTGAAGCCAAATTCTTGCATAATAAAATATTTTCAAATATTTCTTAGACAAAATATTATATTTTTAAAATTATTTTAGAGTTCTTTTTTTGTAAACATTTAAATCACTTTTGAAGTTTTATTAAGACTGTCAGGATACATTTAATTTTGTTCTGTTTAAATAAAGGAAGAAATTTTTTTCTACATATTTTAATACAATTTTTTCCAATGTTTTCACCTGTGTGAGTGGGTGGGTGCTAATAGGTAAAGTAATTTTTCAGATTTCACATGAGTTTTTGGCAAAAACTCATGTGAATTCAGGGAATGTCCAGGAAGCAATTGAGCACTTCTGTTTATTATATTTTTTACTTTGTAAACAACCTAAAAAGATTTCTCTCTTTTTTGTCAAAGACTGTCATTATGTTTTCAAGATTTTATTTGTTTAACTTGTATAACAAACATTTGTCTATTATTTTAACTAAATTATTTATTCTAATTTGGTATACATGATGGCAGAATGTAGTTTATTTCATATGACACATATAGAGCACAATTTTTCAAGTCATTAATTGTACACAAAGTATTTCACACTGTTCGTGTCTATGTACATGTACTTAGGGTAATCATGTCTAACTCATTCCACCATCATTCCTACCCACCGTTCCCCCTCCCTGTTTTCAAGGTTTTAATTCACTGCATTATTTATTTCTTTTTACTAATTTTTCCATACTTCAAAAGTAATATAGACTCATTTGGAAAACTTAGAAAAGCAAAAAAAAAATTGCCCATATATGAACAATCCAGAAATAAACACTATTACTGATATTTTGGTGAATGACTTAGGAAACTCTATCAATTCCCACATATACATACATACATAGATGTATATGCCCAACCTCTCCACAATCATCATTTTTTTTTTAAAGAGATCATAATGTACTTAATACATTTTTACTTCTATATCATTAAATATTAAATGTTAAAGTGCTTTAAAATTAGCATACTATAGGGATCCATGCATTCCAATTTTTATACCAGTACAGTGCACAATAGCGGAGTAATGGATCCAGTCTAGGTGCACATTAACAGATGAAAAGATAAAGAAAATGTAATATATATAATGGAATTCTAGTCAGCCATGAAGAGGGATAAAATCATGGCATTTGTGAAGTAAACAAGACTCAGAAAATCAAGGGCAAATGTTTTCTCTCATGTGCTGAAGCTAGAGCAAAATAAGGGGGAAAAGGAAGGGGGCCCATGCAAATAGAAGGGAGACCAAAGTAGTAGAAGAGGAGAGTCTGAAGGGGAAGGAGGAGGGACTGTAAAGGGGAGGATGCAGAATAAATTGACCAAATTTATGATCTGAACATATATGATTGTACCATGATGAATTCCACCTTCATGTGCACGTATAAAGCACCAATTTAAAAAACAATAAATACATAGGAGGAAGATCAGTAGAGTTGAGGAAGGGAATAGAGACAGGGAAGAGGAGAGGGAAAGAGGAAGTATCTGGGACTGAAATGAAGCAAATTGCATTCTAGTCATGTATGATTGTATCAGAATGAACTCCACTATTATATATAATTATAATGTGCTAATAAAAATGAAAATGGTTTAAATAGATGCATATCATTCTATTTTATTAATTTCCATGATTTATTGTACCAACGTTTTTTGTAGCAGTCAGATTCTTGTTGTTTTGAGATGCTGGGTATTGGACCTCTACCTCTGGTCCACGTCCCCAGCCCTTTTTTCCTTTGTAATTAATATTTTTTATAAATAAACCACCATAAGCATCTATAAGGCCAATTTTGTGCATGATTATTTAGGATTAACACGTAGAAATGGAAATATCTAGTAATGCATGCATGCTTTTAAAACCTTTGACATATACTTCCAGTTTACCCTTTTGCATTAAACTGAGTTTTGCTGATGGAAAAAACACTAATTTAAGTATTAAATATCAAAAATAACCAACATTAGAAAATGCTGTTTTACCATATGGCAGATAATTGTTTACACCCTGGTTCTAGCAATCACCTTCTGGGTATACAGCCAAAGGCTATTAAATCAGCATTCTGTGGAGAAGTCTGCACTCCAATGTTCATTGCAACACTATTTACAATAGCCAAGACACTGAATCATCCTGTCTGTAACAGATGAATGAATATTTAAAATGTAGTATATCCAATGGAATAAAATTCAATCTTTAAAAAGAAATAAATCCTGTCATTTGTGACAAAGTGGATGAAACTGGAGAACATTATGCTAAATGATATAAGCCAGGCATAGACAGTGCACATGTGTAACATGAAAAAGGCCAACTTGTGGAAGCAGAGAATAGAATGGTGGTCTCCAGAGCATAGGGGTGAAAGGTATGGGGAATTTCTAATTTCTGTTAGAATGAATAAGTCCCAGAGATATATTGTATATCATAATTATTAGAGTTAATGTACATTTAGAAATTGCTGAGAGTGGATGATAAATGTTCTGACAACAAAAAGCAAGTGAATTGGTGAAATTATTAATTTAATTGAACCATTTCACAATGTACACATATATCAAAACATCATTGTATACCTTGTAATAACACATTATTTAATAAACATATAATTGAGTGCACAACTTTTGTGTGTCAATTATGTATTAATATAAATAAAAATATAAGAAGAACTCTTTATATCCTCACTGGAAATGGAATCATCAATTCACATTATTATAATAGCTATAATCTAATAGTAGCTAACACTTATTTGAGCACTTTCCTGATATATATATATATATATTTTTTCAATTAGATTATATATATATATGATCATGTGTATGTATAAAAGTACACATTGCTCATTCACTAAACACCTTCTGAATACCTATTAGGCACCAGACATTGGGAAGGATGTTAGGAATCTATAGTAATGACGACATTGATACTGCAAAGGTAACAGCAGAGTTTTCTCTGGAGCCTTCTATGAGATAGGCATGGAACAGGAATCCTCCACCTGATTTAGTTCCCATTTTATAATTAAAGAAAAAAGAATTAGAGAAAATGTATAATGCAAATGATCTTCTCTACTTGCAAAGCAGTCAAGTAACTTATGGTCTGTTAGGATCAAAAATGTGTCCAGCTACGTCACACTGACCTCATAGAGAAGACAGATCTACTTTCTCTGAAGATCAAGGGTCACAAAGGACAGTAGATGTGCAGACAGTGAGGAGACACCATGGTACATGCTGTCCTCCAGCAGGAACTTCATAGATCTCTAACAGAGAAGGGTCAGACCTATACTACAAGGTTCATGGATTTTCTCGTGCATATTTTCTCTGTCTCCAATGCTTTCTTTTTAAGTCCCTTCCTCTGGGACTGTGAGGTTGACTCAGTCAGGTTGCTCTGGCCTGCAGGTCACAGGTGCAGAGGCCTCAGGACTCACTTGGTGCGTGTGGCTTGAGGCTGCCCCGTGAGGGAGTAGGGCAGAAGAGCACACACCTACTCAGCGCACCTCCTAGCTGCGCTGCCACCAAGCCAGACCAGACTCCCTCACAGTGGGATACTAACAGAATGACCAAGAGTCAGAGAGGGCGGAGTCTGTTTGTTTGGCCAGCAGCACCCCAACGGAATAGACCACTTGTTTCTGCTGATCTCATCTTTTCATCTCTTCCAAGACCTGATAAGTTTAGTTTTCTTTAAGTTGTGTTTATGTTAGTCACAAGCAGTGGCTGTTGGTGACCAAAGAACCCAGTTAACAGAGGGCATCTATGTGCTGGGGCAGCCAAGTGCTCCACAGGGGTCACTTCCTTTAATCCTCAGCAAAAGCAGATGCGGTAGAAAGGAAATGATGGACCCTACTATTAGAGTCTGTAAAGAAGTCAGGATGGTGCCTGGCAAAAAACCAGAGGGCGTGGTTTTTGAAGTAAGGCCAGCAAGCCATTAAGTGTGGAGATTCCTTATTGGTTGACTGATGTATCTAGTTTTTGCTAATTAGATAAGCTGTGTGGAATGTATAAATACCGCTCCTGTCCTACAATAAATGGCTTCCACTCCTGCTATATCAATCTACACAAGTTGTTCGTCACTCTCTGGTTATTTTGCTACAGCTGGACTGTGGCACCCTATATGAGAAAGGTGGGGCACAGAGATGTCAGGTCAACTTCTCCATGCCACACAGCTAGGCAGTGTTGGAGCTGTGACTCAAACTGGGGTTTTTCAGACCTCCGAGTTCATATCCAGAGCCTTCCTGCAGCCACCACCTCAGTGAAATGTGATGTGCACACAGTGCTGTGGGACTAGGGAGATGGATGTAGTCAACCCAGCTTATGGGTCAAGAGGGACATTGCTGCCCAGCTGAAATCCATCAGATGCAGCCACAGAGAGGGGACAAGTGAGCCAAACACACTAGGTGACTAAGTTAGGAAGGACATCGCAGGCAGAGGGCCTGTCCACGAGACCAGGTCTCTTGCTGGTCTTCCAGAGTCCAGGAAGATGGATGGCGCAGCACTAGTTGATTCGTGGCTCACCCCCTCGGAATGAGGTTCTGCATTCACTTGGCTTCTGAAGTCCCACCCTGACTCTTGGTGTTTCAGCAAGCAGTCCCACCTCTCAGTGACCTGTCCTGGTGCCTGCTTTTGCCTGAGCATAGTTGGATCCCAGGCTTGGTGCTAGAGCCAGCTGCTCTGCTCTCTGTGTTCCTCCTACTCTGGTCCACGCCCCAGAGAAAGGAGTAGTGTCTCCGATGTGCAGAACCTGATGGCAAGGTGCAAGGCGGCTGGGCCCGGCTTCTTGGGCAGGTCATGGTCCAGAACTCGGTGGTCCAACTGCAGCCAGTTCTGCTGACCAGTGTCCTCTATGAACAAAAAGTACTCTTTTGTTTCAGGTTGAAGTGTGAAGCCACCAGATCCAGCAGCTCTCTTGACAGAAGTTTGGGCTGAACCAGCAGCTCCAGCCTTCTGTCATCCAGAAGGTGCACCTGACAGTGCCTGTCCTCTGTCAGCAGGTACACATCTCCAGTCTGCACATGTCCACAGCACCTGGTAGCAAGGCAGCAGCCGCTTTGTAGAGCATCTACAGAGCGTTTACACTGTCAGGTTTCACATGAAGGGGCTGCTGATGAACAGCAGGTACTCCACGCCGCACACTTACACTGTGGCCATCCTCTTAGCTTGGGTGCGGGGTCCCCACCGCCATACCAACGTCACCTTTGCGGGCAGCTGTGTCAAGCCTGCCTCCTGGCCGGTCTAAAGCTCACGCCCCGGCCAGTTCTGGGCAGCATGCCGCGGGATTGGGCACCAGCCAGCCAAGGGTCGCAGTTGGCACCAGTGGCCTGAGTGCGCTCAGACCCACTGGAGGCTGCGCTAAGCTCCGCCAGCTCCTAATATATTTTTAATTCTTTATGTTACTCCTCAAAATAATCCTATGAGGAAGTACTATTATTTTCTCATTACTATTGCTATTATTACCATTGTTGTTATTATTACTCTGATTTTATACCTGAAGAAACAGAAGCACAAAGAAATGTTGAAAGTTAGTCAGCTAGCAAGTGCAGAGCCAGGAGTCAGGCAGGCTCCAGGGTCCATTTTTAATTACTAGACTTTAATGGTTCTTATGTTTTGGGTTGTATGCTTTCTCAGCTTTATGTTTTAGAAAACAAATACATAAGTCGATGTAGTATTACTTTTCCTGAATGTTAGTTATAGGAAATTGGTTCCAATATGTGATACTAACAAATGGGTTAATAGACATGGACCATTTACATTTGCCTCAAGATAATCGTATATAAAGGATAAGAAACATAATACTCATGCATATACTCTATTTTTTAAGCTGTGGCTTTCTAGTTCTAAGTTTGCAGAATTCAGTCTTATTACTAGGTATTCATGCCTTGTAAAACTTTTGCTAATACCATTTTATGCCACTAAGTTAATATTCACTATTATATCAGTAAGCCATGCACATAAGGCAGGAGAATCTCAAATTCAAAACAAGTATGGGAAACTTGGAGAGGACTCAAAGTTTTAAAAAGGGCTGGAATGTGGCTCACTGGTAACATACACCTGAATTCAGTTCCTCATTACAAGAGAGTAGGGGAGAGATGAAGGTTTTCAAATGCTGAGAATTGAAAAAATATATATATATACACACACTCACACACACACACACACACATACACACACACACACACACACACACACACATATATATATATATATATATGCTTTTTAGTATATAAAATAAAATATGCACATATAGTCCAGCATATATATATATATATATATATATATATATACACATACTATATATGCATATATATGCATGTATATTTTGCTTTCCTAATTTTACTCAATTCTTACAAAACCCCTTTAACAGAAGTAAAAAACCATTGCTACTCTTCTTGGATTAGGAGATATGTCATAACACATTTTTAATTTTTTTAATGTTAAGGAAATTTATTATCAGTATAGGGGCTTAGAAAAATAAAAATATTCAGAAAAGGCCATGCATCCGATTACATGAGAGATAATTGAAGTGCTAGATAGTTTAGGAACTACCTCATAGATCTGGGGCTGGGGTTATGGCTCAGCAGTAGAGCCCTCACCTTGCACATGGAAGGCTCTTGGTTTGATCTTAAGCACCAAGTATAAATAAATGAAATAAAATAAAGTTTACAAAAAAAGAAAAAAAAAAGAAGTAGATCTGACTTTACTGTCACAAGAGCACAAAATGAGGACCAATAAGAGGGAGCTCCAGGGGAGTAGGTTTGTAATCAACCTAAAGGAGAACTTCTTAATGTTTTGTACTGACTCATCATTGAATGGGTTTCTTTGAGAGGATGGTGGAGTCCTAATCATTGACTGAATGACTATTTTGGGAACTGTTGAAGAGAGTCTTTGGAAGTTGTTTTTTTAAATACTTTTTTAGTTGTAAATGGACACAATATCTTTTTACGTATTTATTTTTATGTGGTGCCAAAGATCGAACCCAGTGCCTCACAAATTTGAGGCAAGTGCTCTATCACTGAGCTACCACCCCATCCTAGAATCTTTACAAGTTTCCTAAGTATTCTGTTCTTTTCTCTCTGCAGTAGATTAAATACCTGTGGAACTCAGAAGTGATCATATAAATTTCTCTGACCAATGAGATGTGAACAAAACTGATATATGCCATTTCTGGGCAGAAGGTTTAAGAGAAATGATGCAATTTGCTGTGTCTCTTTATCTTTACCACAAACAGCTGTCCATGTGTGGCCAACCTGGTCACCAAATGAATATGGTATGGGGCAGAACCTCAGGTGACCTCCACTAGACATTAGATAAACAGAAACAAATCCTTGGATGTTTTTTGGACCATCAGAATTGGGGGGTTGCATATTAACTGAAGCATAATGGACCCTATCCTGACTGATACAGATTGTTTTTTGATTTAGGTGACCTCTAAAACCACTTCTACACCTGAAGTTTCAGGATATGATATCATCTGAAGTATTTTTTAGTTGTTTACTTCCTGTATTTCCTTATAATTGAGTTGTAATTGTCAAAGGTTATAGAGTCAAGAAAATATATTATGAATTGTTGGGTTGTAACTCAGTAGTAGAATGCTTGTCTTGTAAGCATGAAGCCCTGGGTTTTAACCCCAGTATACCTCCCCCACATACGCAACACACATGAATCATGGATTGTCAAAGTTACCCTTGAAAATAATGAGAAACACCCACAAAACAAAAACAGTAAATGCATATAGCACATGCATATCTCTGTTAGTATCTTACATAAATTTTCACTGAAGTTGCTGGATTATGTTTTTTAAGGATCATATTGCACAATAGCACATATCTTTAAATTCTAGAATTATATTTTTGTAGCAAGATGTGCATGTTTTACTAGTTACAAGGAAACTAAGGACAATGTAACTGAAGAAATTAAAATTGGTGTCTCCCATTTCATGCTGACTGGGGGCTTGTGCTCTCTGAGTGGAGTGGTGAATGAGACCCTGTGCTCTTTTTCCCCACTATGACTCTAAGTGTTATGTTCTGTATGTTACATGTGCCATGCCATGGTGCAATTGTACAATAATTCTTTTCTTCCTTATAGTTTGAGTATTAAGGGCTAGGGTTGTTGCTCAGTGATAGAGCTCTCGCCTAGCACATGGGAGGTCCTGGATTAGATCCTCAGCTCCACATAAAATAAAATAAATATACTGTTTCCATCTACAACTAAAAAATAAAAATTTCAAAAAAAAATCAGTTTGAGTATTAGAAGCTAGCTTAGGGCATGAAGCAAATTTTCATGTGACCAGAGATAAGAGGAGATCAACAAATTTGGACAATATGTTCTTGTGTTATAACACACTTATTTTTAAAAAATAAAAAGTAGATTAAACAAAAGAGAAGTTTATTTCTCTCATATAAAGTCCAAACTGGCATGGTAGTTCTGCCTTGTCAAGTTGTCAGGGGCTTGGTCTCTTATTATCTTGTTTTCAGGGTATTGTGCTCATTCACAAGGATTAAGTTGGCCCACTCTACATCCAAATTCTAGCCCCAACCTTTGGGAATGAGGAAAGGGGGTGAGGAGGTCTTTTCTGCTCAGAGTCCATTGACCAGAACATAAGCAGAATATCACATTCAATTGTCTGCAAGGATAAAAAATGTAATCATTGCTGTGTTCCATATACCTGGAAAAAAATCTAATTATAATAAATGGAGTAGACAGCAGATATCTGGAGACAACTAGATTCTGTAAACCTCTTTTTTAGAGATGAGAAAGCTGATCCTCAAAAAATTATTTGTTCAAGGCTGCAAATAACTAAGATATTTGAAAAACTGGCCCATATAGAGGATATAGAGTTATGCTGGGTACATCAGAAGTCAGAAGGGAGACATTAAAGAAGGCATGTTTCTATACAGTTAATATAAGAAAAAATAATTTTCAACATTTAGAAGAGTACAATAATGAATAGGCTACCTCAGTGTTACTACCAATTGAATGGCCTTGTGCATTTTTCAGGGACATCATTCTTACGTAGGCACCATACCTGTAATCCCAGCACCTTGGCTGAGGCAGGAGGATTGAAAGTTTGAGGCCAGCCTCAGCAACTCAGACTCTCAGTAACTTAGCAAGACCCTATCTTAAAATTGAGATATATATATATATAAATATATATATATATATATATATATATATATATATATATAGAGAGAGAGAGAGAGAGAGAGAGAGAGAGAGAGAGAAAGAGAGAGAGAGAGAGCATTTTTCATTAGGAAGATGGGTCACTTAGGTGACTCTTAAGCTTTGTTCTAATTCCAAGAGTCTGTTTTTGAGCTTTCAGTTTTATCTCCTAATGCCAGTGTTCCTAAACCTTTCTTATTTTAGCCAGGACGAGTCAGCTTATATTAGCCAAATATGTATGTGTTTGTTTCCTTGGTAATCTATCCTTTCCCTACCTCTCCTTCAAGCTTCTTTTAGTTGATTCACATTCCAACCTTTCTTCAATATCTAGATATAATTTAATGTGTCATCAGTTTGATTGCTATACCTGTCCCAACCTACAGCCTATCCACTTGTTTCTTTCCAACCCTTGGTGTACATACTAAATATGTTGATAATTTAGTATGTATATGTTGTTGTATGTATATATGTTGTATGTATATATGTTGTATGTATATGTATATGTATATGTTGTTGTATGTATATGTTGATATTTAGTATGTACACCATCCTTGATAATATATTATCAACATATTTAGTATGTACACCATCCTACTTTGACTTCTCACTCACCATCCTACTTTGACTTCTCACTCAGTTGTTATAATTCTTGTTCCTACCAGTCTCTTCACACCAAATTTGTTCTTCAAATTACCTTTATGGATAATTACCATGCCATGTAAAAATTGCAGTAATACAAATAAGAAGAAGGAGAAGGATGAGGAGGAGGAGGAGGAGGTGAATGAGGAGGAGGAGGAAGACGAGGAAAGTAAGAAGCATTTAAGTGCTTTTTTTTTTCCTTTTTTCATTGAGGGGAATTAGGAGACATGGAAGAGATTTCTTTAGCAAAGTTTTTTTTTGTTTGTTTGTTTTTAAAGTCTAACTGGAGGAGGAAATGGAGTGGCAGAAGAAACAGCATACACAGCAGCCTGAGCAACATGGTGTGTTGAGGGCACAGTGAGGATACTGGTATTTTATGCTGCCACAGAAAGATAGTGAGAGGAAGTGGTTTTTTCAAGGAGTCTAGACTTGTATGCATTCTGTATTTAGGGAGCCAAAACCAGAAGAGTGACTTAAACAAAGTGGTAGG
The DNA here is from genome assembly GCF_052094955.1 of Ictidomys tridecemlineatus. Classification (NCBI taxonomy): domain Eukaryota; kingdom Metazoa; phylum Chordata; class Mammalia; order Rodentia; family Sciuridae; genus Ictidomys; species Ictidomys tridecemlineatus. Next base: position 99,991,363 of record NC_135486.1, on the reverse strand, counting down.
TTGGCTTTAGGCTGAAATTGAGAGGAATTCTCATTTGACAGACCACTTTAGCTTTCTCAGCAATTAAGAAATGTAGACTAAGGTATGATAAAATATCAGAAAAGCTTCTGCAAGTGATGGAATAGGAAGTAGAACAAAGGCAACTCCAAAAGGCCCCACTGAAATTTTAAAATATGAATTGTACTAACAGTACCATGCACATTTATACAGTTTCCTCCAGGAATGCTCATAGGTTAGGTGTAGGAGAAAATGGATGGTAGATTTGATTCAAGTTTAGAAGTTGATAGCTAGATGGAAGGGTCAATAGGCAAAGGATTAAGAGTGTTGAAAGAAATTTAAGGAATCAATTATGGGATCCAAATTGCATAAAGAAGAAAACCAGTTCAGGAAGATAGATTTGGAAAATATAGAATGTTTGGAAGATGAAGGCCTCAGTGATGTCAAAGAAGGTGTGTATTTAAGCAGTAATGTTGTGATGCTGGATTAAGCTGGAGGAGAGGGAGGGATTCAAGAGTGGGTTCTTAAAGCCTGAGATTCCTTCAGTAAAGCAGTGTAGAGTGGGCAAGGTCAAGGGCATGGGTGTTGCTGAAATGGCATAAAGGCTTGGGTAGGGCAAAGAATGCTGAGCCTAGTGTGTTAGGTTATTTGTCTAGTGTTAGGGTAGCTAGTATGATTGCAGGTGTTGGGGTGAAGAGAGAGAGAGATTGCAAAACAGATATTTCAAATGTAGTATCAACTAGGAGAAGAGCATGACATAACCAGACATGTTGTACCTTCAGATATTGAGTCTTAAGGTTGAAAGTAGAAGGGTGACAACCTGCAAGTGACAAGATGCTGAAAAGTGCTGGTGCTGCCTGGACCTGTGGGAGATGGACGTGGAGAATTAACCTCCTACCAGCAGGGGCATAATTTCAGTGATATTCTCTTGAGGTAGCCAGGTTTCAGTTAGGCAGTAAGTGGAGGGTTAATGAAAAGACTGAGAACGTGAGGGTTTGTTGAATCCTGGAACAAAGGTTTCAGTTGGTGTGAGAGAATGAGAGGAAAGAAATTTACAATATGAGAATGAATCAGAGTGAGGTTATGTGTAGGAGAAAATGGATGGTAGGATTGATTCAGGTTTAGAAGTTGATAGCTAGATGAAAGGGTCAAAAGGCAAGGGATTAAGAGTGTGGAAAGAAATTTAAGCAATTAATTATGGGATCCAAATTGCATAAGGATGGAAACCAGGCCAGGAAAATTTTTTAAAAATCCAAAGTGAAGAGTGAGAAAAGACAGAGCACATTGGGGACTGAAGGAGAATAGGTGACCAGGACTTCCATTTTTATCTTCTCCTGTGGATTGTGAAGATGAAAGGCATAGGTACAACAGAGGACTGAGGATGTCCAATATCGACATGAAATAATTTATATCAAAGGCCCCAGAGATACAAGGCATATCTCTCACCCCTCTACCTATGGACTTAATCCTCATCACCATCTGCCTATTAGCTCTCATTTCAGAAAAAATAATGTTCCTCCCATTCCTTGCCATTTCTATATCTTTCACTCAAACCAAACCACATCTTATTTCCTTATCCCTGTTTTACTATTCAATTCTGATCCAAATTTTGTGAAAAAATAATCTATATTTCCTATTTCTCAAGCATTCTTTTTCTCCCTTTAGCCCTTACTCAGTCTTGCTGTACCATTTGACTCAAAAATTGTTTTTGCTAATATCATCAGTCATCTCCAGTTGACATAACTAATCAATTTTTTCTCATTTGTACCTTTGTGCTCTGCTCAGAACTCTATTATTACCTATTTCTTGAAACTTGAATATTGAACATGAACCATATTCTCTAATTTTGCATCCCACTTCTTTATTTCCTATACTAAATTCTCTGAGGGTGTTACTTCTCCCCATTTAAAAAAATAATTTTATTTCAAAAACAAATACATAGTTTCTATATACCTCCTGTGCTCCCACTCAAAGAGCCTTCCCCACCATGGTCATCCAGCGTTTGTTACAGTGGTATACTTGTTACATTCAGCAATCCACACAGACACTTCATTGTTCCCCAAAATGCATCATTTACAATAAGGATCAATCTTGGTGTCAGGTATTGTATGAGTCTTGACAAATGTGTAATGACATGTATCCACCATTCTAGTATAATACTAAATAATTTCACTGCCTTAAAAATCCTCTGTAGGTTTCCTATTTTCCCTGTCTCCTGAACCATTAATCTTTTTACTTTCTCCATGTTTTTTTTTTCTTTTTTTTTCAGAATCGAATCTTTTAGTTAGAATCGAACAGTATGGAGTCATTTCAGACTGGTCTTTCACTTAGTAATATGCATTTAAGTTTCCTCTAAGTCTTTTCATGGCTTCCTAACTTTTTGTTTTTGTTTTTCAGTGCTTAATAATATTCTGTTATATAGATTTCAATTCATTTGTTTTCATTAGAACATCTTGATTGCTTCCAAGTTTGGGAAATTATGAATAAAGATGCTATAAACATGCATAGTTAGGGTTTTATGTGGATATGTTTTCAATTCACTGGATTAAATACCAGAGAACATGACTGCTGGACCACATGGGAAAGTATTGTCCACACTTTTCATAGACGAATGGTCCACAGGAGGCCAGTCATTAGTATTCTGCTTTGTAAACATGTAACTAAAGGTCACAAAAGATAAATGACTTACCCAAGGATTACACAGTAATAAGTGATAGAGCAGGTCTAAACTTTGGGATTTTTCCCTACTGATCCAAGACTTTTTACTATCTTAAGTGGCTTCCTCATTACATAAGAGAGAAAAGTTTAGATTTCTTACCCAGGGCTCTAAATATAAAATTATCACACAGCTCAAAAAAGACTGCAGTAACATCATACCTAGAACTGGGTGGAGAAAAAGTACAAGCTATAAATGTGTAATATTTTAAGGCGTTCAAGAGTGATGAGGATATTAAAGCTTCTAAAAATCCAAGAGTTTTATTTATATGTAAAACATGTTTATAGTGAAATTACAATTTATGGGTTGGAAAAAAATATTTACAAATCACATGTTCCATAAGGGTTTAATATCCAGAGTTGAGCTGGGTTTTGGCCTAATGGCAGGGCACTTGCCTAGCATGTGTGAGGTACTGGGTTTGATTTTTAGCACCACATATAAAAATAAATAAAATAAAGTTATTATGTCCAACTACAACTAAAAATATATATTTTTAAATACCCAAAGTCATGGGCTTGGATTGTGGCTCAGTGGTAGAGTGCTTGCCTAGCACATGCAAGGCCCTGTACCACATAAAAATAAATAAATAAAATAAAGGTATGTGTCCACTAGAACTAAAATATTAAGTATTTTTTTAAATCCAAAGTAAATAAAGATCTCCTTCAACTCAAAAACAATAAAATTGGATTAATAAATGGGCAAAGGTCTTCTCCAAAGAAGTTGAACAAATAACCAATAAGCACAAGATGCACAGCATCATTTCTCATTAGGGAAATGAAAATCAAAACTGCAAGTAGGAACTACCTCACACCCATTAGGTTTGGCTACTATTCAAAAATAGTAATAATGACAAGGGTTGACAAGGGAATGGAAAAATAGGAAACTTTTTGTGTTGTTGGTGGGGTAATGTAAAATAGTACAGCCACTATGGAAAACAGTATGGAAGTTGCTGAAAAACCTTAATAAACAATTCCACTTTCAGGTATAAGTACCCAAAAGAATTGATAACGAAAACCGAGCAGGTATTTGGACACCCATGCTCATAGCATTATTAGCAATAGCCAAAAGTTGTAGGCATTTTAAGTGTCCATCAAAGGTTAAATGAGTAAACAAAATTTGGCATACACACACAGAGTAGAATAGTATTCATCCTTAAAAAGGAAGGTAATCCTGATACAACATTTTTGAAATTTAAGTATACAATGCTATGTGAACTAAGGACAAATGCTATATACTTCTACTTAACATTAGTTAATCTGACCCAGAGTAGTAAGATTCATGGAGATAGAAAGTTAGATTGGTGGTTGTCAGGGATTAAATAGTGGAATGGGGAGATGCTTAATGGAAATGGAGTTTTGGTTTGTAAAGTTAAAGAGTTCTGAATATTGGGCACACAACTGCATGACTGTAATTAACCCACTGAACTGAACTGTACACTAAAAATGGTTTTGGTTGTGAGCCTTATGTGTATTCTACCATTATTTTAAAATAATGAGTAAATATTTTGACCAAGTCTTAGATTTTCATAAGGCTAAGTTAATTATTTATGTGTTATTATTTTCAAGTAAGTACATGAGTATAAAAAAAGATTTTTTTTTCAATACTTAATTTTTGATGAGTCCAGTCAGTCACTCTACTAACTAATATGATTTAGTAAACTATAGACATATAGGTTTAGAATTATACAGTGATTAACTTTTATTTGACACTTTTGGAAAGTTCCTCCATCATAGTATAATGTTTAACTCTGAGGCATTTCCAAGTTGTTTTTCAAGAGGCTGCATTAGGAAAAGCTTTCTTTACAGAAACATGAGTGCAAGCAAATGTGATTCAGGTTGACTCGGTTCTGGGATGCTGGCTTCTACAAAATTTAGATTTCAATCCAAGGTACTGGTAGAACATGTGAATTTCAATGCCAGGACTGTGAGGGTATAGGAGGGGAACATGGAAGGTGCCTACAGGACCCTCAGCAGAATCCTCACCATGGATGGGCACTGAGGACATGAAGCTATATAATGGTGCTGTGATGTGCCTGGCCTCCTTTTAAGATAGAGAAACTGTAAAAGTGCTGGTGGATCCACAATGTAGAAATGGCTCCAAAAGTCAATTTATTTTTTATCATTCCTCAGTATGGGGACTGGAATCCAGAAACATTCTACCACTGAGCTGTATCCCCAGCCCTTCTTAAAAACTTTATTTTGAGACAGGGTCTTCCTATGCTAAGCTGTCTAGGTTGCCCTTCAAACTTGCAATTCTCATGCCTCAGCTTCCTGAGTAGTTGGGATTATAGTAAGGTTCATTTCTGTTTTGTTTGTTTGTTTGTTTTATTAGTTGTTCAAAACATTACAAAACTCTTGACATATCATATTTCATACATTTGATTCAAGTGGGTTATGGACTCCCATTTTCACTTCATATACAGATTACAGAATCACTTTGGTTACACATCCACGTTTTTACATACTGCCATATTAATGTCACATTCTGCTGCCTTTCCTATCCTCTATTATCTCCCTCCCCTCCCCTCCCCTCCCTTTTTCTCTCTCTACCCCATCTACTGTAATTCATTTCTCTCTTGTTTTTTTTCCTTTTCTCCTCACTTCCTCTTATATGTAATTTTGTAAAACAATGAGGGTCTCCTTCCATTTCCATTCAATTTCCCTTCTCTCTCCCTTTCCCTCCTACCTCTTGTCTCTGTTTAATGGTAACCTTCATCTCAAGCTCTTCTTCCCTGCTCTGTTCTGAGTTGCCCTTTTTATATCAAAGAAGACAATTGTCATTTGTTTTTATAGGGATTGGCTAGCTTTACTTAGCATAATCTGCTCTAATGACATCCATTTCCCTGCAAATGCCATGATTTTGTCATTTTTTAGTGCTAATATTCCATTGTGTATAAATGCCACGTTTTTTATCAATTCGTCTATCGAAGGGCATCTAGGTTGGTTCCACAGTCTAGCTATTGTGAATTGTGCTGCTATGAACATTGATGTAGCTGTATCCCTATAGTACACACTTTTAAGGTCTTTGGGGAATAGTCTGAGAAGGGGAATATCTGGGTCAAATGGTGGTTTCATTCCCAGCATTCCAAAGAATCTCTATATTTTTTTCCAAATTGGCTAAACCAATTTACAGTTCAACCAGCAATGTACAAGTGTACCCTTTTCCCCACATCCTCACCAACACTTGTTGTTGTTTTACTTCATAATGGCTGCCATTTTTACTGGAGTGAGATGGTATCTTAGTGTGGTTTTAATTTGCATTTCTCTCACTGCTAGAGATGGTGAGCACTTTTTCCTGTACTTGTTGATTGATTGTATGTCCTCCTCTGAGAAGTGTCTGTTCAGGTCCTTGACCTATTTGTTGATTGGGTTATTTATTTCCTTATTGGTTAATTTTTTGAGTTCTTTGCATACTCTGGATATTAGGGCTCTATCTGAAGTGTGAGGAGTAAAAATTTGTTCCCAGGATGTAGGCTCCCTATTTACCTCTCTTATTGTTTCTCTTTTTGACAAAAAAAACTTTTTAGTTTGAGTATGTCTATTTGTTGATTCTTGTTTTAACTCTTGTGCTGTAGGTATCCTATTAAGGAATTTGGAGCCCAACCCCACAATATGTAGGTTAAAGCCAACTTTTTCTTCTATCAGATGCAGAGTCTCTGTTTTGATATCAAGCTCCTTGATCCATTTTGAGTTAACTTTTGTGCATGTCAAGAGAAAGGAATTCAGATTCATTTTGTTGCATATGGTTTTCCAGTTTTCCCAGCACCATTTATTGAAGATGCCATCCTTTCTCCATTGCATGCTTTTAGCCCCTTTATCAAATATAAGATAGTTGTAATTTTGTGGATTGGTCTCTGTGTCCTCTATTCTGTACCATTGGTCCACCCGCCTGTTTTGGTACCAGTACCATGCTGTTTTTGTTACTATTGCTCTGTAGTTGAGTTTGAGGTCTGGTATCGCTATATTGCCTTTTTCACTCTTCCTGCTTAGAATTGCTGTTTCTATTCTGAGTCTTTTATTTTTCCAGATGAATTTCATGATTGCTTTATCTATTTCTACAAGAAATGCCATTGGGATTTTGATTGGCATTGCATTAAACCTATAGAGAACTTTTGGTAATATCTCCATTTGGATGATGTTAGTTCTGCCTATCCATGAACAGGGTATATTTTCCCATTTTCTAAGATCTTCTTCTATTTCTCTCTTTACGGTTCTGTAGTTTTTATTGTATGAAATTTTCACCTCTTTTTTTAGGTTGATTCCCAAGTATTTTATTTTTTTGAGGATATTGTGAATGGGGTGGTTGTCCTCATTTCCATTTCAGAAGATTTGTTGTATTGATTTTATATCCTGCTACTTTGCTGAATTCATTTGTTAGCTCTATTAGTTTCTTTGTAAAACATTTTTGGTCTGCTAGGTATAGGATTATGTCACCTGCAAATAGTGATAATTTATGTTCTTCTTTTCCTATCTTTATGCCTTTAATTTCTTTTTTCTGTCTAGTTGCTCTGGCCAGTATTTTGAGAACTATATTGAATAGAAGTGGTTATAGAAGGCAACCCTGTCTTGTTCCAGATTTTAGAGGGAATGCCATCAATTTTTCTCCATTTAGAATCATGTTAGCCTGAGGCTTAGCATAGATAGCTTTTACAATGTTGAGGTAAGTTCCTGTTATCCCTAGATTTTCTAGTGTTTTGAACATAAAGGGATGCTGTACTTTGTTGAATGCTTTTTCTGCTTCTATCAAAATGATCATATGGTTCTTATCTTTAAGTCTATTGATTTGGTGAATAACATTTATTGATCTTCATATATTGAACCAGCTTGCATCCCAGGGATGAATCCTACTTGATCATGGTGCACAATTATTTTTGATATGTTTTTGTATCTGATTTGCCAGAATTTTATTGAGGATTTTTGCATCTAGGTTCATTAGAGATATTGGTTTGTATTTTTCTTTGATGTGTCTTTGTCTGGTTTCAGAATTAGGGTGATGTTGGCCTCATAGAATGAATTTGGAAAAGCTCCCTCTGTTTCTATTTCCTGAAATAACTTGAAAAGTATTGGTATTAATTCTTCTTTAAAGGTTTTGTAAAACTCAGCTGTATACACATCCAGTCCTGGGCTCTTCTTGGTTGGTAGTCTTTTGATGGCTTCTTCGATTTTCTCCATTGATGTTGGTCTGTTTAAATTGTGTATCCTCCTGACTCAATCTGGGCAAATCATATGACTTAAGAATTTATCAATGTCTTCACTATCTTCTATTTGATTGGAACATAGGGTTTCAAAATAATTTCTAATTATCTTCTGTATTTCTGTAGTGTCTGCTGTGATATTGTCTTTTTCATCGTATATATTAGTAATTTGAGTTCTCTCTCTTCTTCTCTTCATTAGCATGGCTAAGGGTCTGTCAATATTTTTTATTTTTTCAAAGATCCAACTTTTGGTTTTGCAATTTTTTTAATAGTTTCTTTTGTTTCAATGTCATTGATTTCCACTTGGATTTTAATTATTTCTTGCCGTCTGCTACATTTGCTGTTGTTTTGCTCTTCCTTTTCTAGGGTTTTGAGATGCAGTGTGAGCTCATTTATTTTTTGTTTTTTTTTCTTTTTTTGAGGAATGAACCCCAGGCAATGAATTTCCCTCTTAAAACTGCTTTCCTTGTGTCCCATAGATTCTGATATGTTGTGTGTGTATTTTCATTTATCTCTAAGAATTTTTTTATTTTCTACTTTATGTCTTCTGTAACCCATTGATCATTCAGTAACATATTGTTCATTTTCCAAGTGATATAGGATTTTTCCTTCTTTCTTTTATCATTGATTTCCAGTTTCATTCCATTATGATCAGATAAGATGCATAGTATTATCTCCACACCTTCATATTTACTAAGGGTTGTCCTATAGCATAATATATGGTCTATCTTTGAGTAGGATCCATGTGCTGTTGAGAAGAACGTGTATCCACTTGATGATGGTTGATATATTCTATATATGACTATTAAGTCTAGGTTATTGATTGTGTTATTGAGTTCTATAGTTTCTTTATTCAACTTTTGTTTGGAGGATCTGTCCAATGGTGAGAGAGCTGTGTTGAAGTCACCCATAATTATTGTGTTGTGGTCTATTTGATTCTTGATCTTGAGGAGAGTTTGTTTTATGAACGTTGCAGCACCATTAATTGGTGCATAAATATTGATAATTGTTATGTCTTGTTGGTGAATAATTCCTTTTAACAGTATATAATTTCCTTCCTTATCCCTTTTGATTAACTTAGTCTTGAAGTCAATTTTATTTAATAAAAGGATGGCCACACCTGCTTGCTTCTGAGGACCGTGTGTGTGGTATGGTTTTTCCCAACCCTTCACCTTCATTCTGTGTATGTCTTTTCCAATCAGATGTGTCTCCTGAAGGCAGCATATAGTTGGATCTGTTTTTTTAATCCAGGTTACAAGCCTATGTCCCTTTGTTGGTGAGTTTAAGCCATTAACGTTTAGGGTTAGTATTGATATATGGTTTGTATTTCCAGTCATGTTTGATTATTTATCTTTTTAAAAAATTTTGTTTGTTTCTTCATGATTAGCTTTTTTTCCCTCACTCTTGCTTTACTGAGGTACTTCCCACTGTTGGTTTTGGTTGTTGTTTTTCATTTCTTCCTCATGTAGTGTTTTGCTAAAGATGCTTTGCAATGTTGGTTTTCTGGCTGTGAATTCTTTTAACTTTTGTTTATCATGAAAGACTTTTATTTTGTTGTCATACCTGGAGCTTAATTTTGCTGGATACAAAATTCTTGGTTGGCATCCATTGTCTTTCAATGTTTGAAATACATTGTTTCAAGATCTTTACACTTTCAGAGTCTGTGATGAAAAACCAGCCATTAACCTTATTGGTATGCCCCTGAATGTAATCTGCCTCCTTTCTCTTTTAGCTTTTAATATTTTCTCTTTGTGCTGTATATTGGATATCTTCATAACAATGTGTTTTTGTGTTGGTCTACTGTGGTTTTGTATGCTCAGTGTCCTGTATGCATCTAGAATTTGTACATCCATTTCCTTTTTTTATATCTGGAAAGTTTTCTAAAATTATTTCATTCAACAGATTACTCATTCCCGTGGTTTGGTCCTGTATACCTTCCTGAATCCTGATGACTCTTAAGTTTGTTTTTTTATGTTATCCCATATCTCTTGGATTTTTTTCTCATGGTTCCTTACCAGCCTTTTCTGGGTTGGCTAGACTCTTTTCAAGATGATCTATTTTGTCTTTATTGTGTGACTTTCTGACTTCTACTTGCTCCACTCTGCTACTGATACTCTTGTTTGAGTTTTTAATTTGGTTAATAGTTTTCTTCATTTGTAAAATTATCGTTTGATATTTTTAATAATCTCTATCTCCTTGTAAAGTTGCTTATTTGCTTCTTGAATCTTTTTATGTAATTCATTTTAAATGTGTTCTTTCATTATTTGAATTTTCTGTCTCATGTCCTCTTTAAGATTCCATTCCATCTGTATAAGGTATTTCTTGAGTTCTTTATTTGACCATTTTCCTGATGCCTCTAGGTTCTCCTGTAGATTTAGGCTGTCCTGCATTGTTTGTACTCCTTTTCTTCATTGCTTTTTCTTGCTGCTCATGTTACTTCTGGTTCAGTTTGACTGCTGAGTTAGTGTTTACTCTTATAAATTTATTTTGGTTTTGTGTATCTCCAGAGTCTCTCTTTTGTGATGGGAGACTATGACTAGAGATGAAAAATTTTATTGCCCTTTAAAGCAGATTCATTTGTTTCATAAAATGCATATGGATTCTGATGGCATAGAGCTATCTTCAGTTTGGTCTTGGGACTTATGTTTAGGTTGAGTGATATGATGGTATAGAGGTTGGCATATCTTGGCAACCTTGGAAGATTATTCTACTGACAAGGGATATTAACAGGAGAAAAGTCTGGAGTATTTGGGGGTAGCTTGGGAACCTGTAGAACTATATAATGCCTTGGAACATTTACCTATACACATTTAGTAAATCACATATAAACAGCATCATAATGCTTGGGAGGAAAGGTATTAGAAGGGAAGGGAAGAAGTCGCTAAAGAGAATGAGAGTAAACAGGTAGAATTCAAGAAAAGGAGAATAAGGAAATTGAAAAGAAATGAAAAGACAAAAAAATAAAAATAAAAATAAATTAAAATATAAATATTTAAAAATGCAGTCTTAGAGTTCGATTAACTTCTCTTCCAATAGGAGGAGCTGTGCCAATGGGACCATGCTTCTCCTCTCAATACACATGAACCAATCCCTGTGAATTGGCTCCTCCTCCCCCACTGGTTAGCTCTCCAATTCTGGGCACCCAGAGCCTTTCCTGGTCTCCAGTCACGTCCCCACTTTTCCTCCAGCCAGGTCCCACCCACTGATGACGTTCACCACAAAACTGGCTACACGCCTGGTCTGCCGCTCCAGGAACCCTATTTTCTTGAATGACTGGGCACACTCTCTCTGTTTGCCATTCCCCCAGACCCTAAGGTTGTGGAGCGCAGGGCTAGGAACCGTCAGCTTATTCTGCCTGCCCTCCTGTAGCCATGCCCATGGGAGCTGGCACCAGAGACCTCGGTTTTCAGCGCTGGTGGGAGTGGTAGCCAGGGATCATACTCCACTCCTGACTCCCTGGGTCTGACAATCATGCTCACAGGAGAGCTGTTTGGGGGGCCTTTGAGATTTCCCGGCTGTGTGGAGAGGAGGGGCCCGGGGGTCACATACCTGCAGACGCCAGTTTCAATGAAGCTGTCCCCTCCACCGATTTCTGGTGTCGTCAGTTCTCTACGATGGTGGTGTCCATTGCAAGTGAGTGGCTGACAATTCCCTTTGCCAGGTGTTCAATGCAAAGGGTGGGTCTGGTCCATCTCTGCCAGGTCCTGTCTCAATCCTGGGCCTACTGCCTATGAACACTTCGTTGGTATCACCTCAAAAGTTTTACAGAGGAACTGAAGAGTTGTTTCTCTATTCTATGGGAGCTTCTGTAGTGCTGAGTCACAGTGAACTCTACAAATGCCGAAGCCTTTGCTGCAGCAGCCTCTGTAGACATGGTTTCAGGGAAGACAGGTCAGGACTCAGACAGAATGTGGGTGGAGGCATTGGAGCAAGAACTGGAAGGCTGAAGCCAGGTCTTTTACTCACCAGTTTGGTGGCTTTGCCCAGCTCACTTATCCCCTCCAGCCTTTGTGGTCTTATAGGAGAAATGGACACTGGTCACTACCTATCTCCAGGATGCACTGAGTATTCACTTAATTTAAAAATCCCCCTCCCCCAGAATCTTGGGGACAGTTGGTTTCTTCTTTTATCTTGTTTTCTCCAAGGCTTGCTCAGTCTTTCTACAGCTTTACCTTGAAAATTCTCTTCAAGCAACTTATCTTCTACCATTCAGATCCTGCATTTTTTTCAACAGGAACCTTGAGGTTTACTTTGAGTGCTTGCAGAGACTAATAAAATGTTTGGCATGTAGTTGAATGCTACATGAGCTAATGGCTTAAAAGTTCTTCAAGGGGGTGGAAATAATTCTCAAGAATATTCATAGTGTGTGAAATAAGAATTAGCAATAATTGGGCCTATAGAAATTATATCTGGCCATCTGATTGTACAATCTGATTATAAATTCTTATATTTCATATAGGGACACGACTAAGCATTATTAAAAGTGAATTTTTCTTATGCATCTACAATTTCCTCCTTTTTTCATTTCTTGGCAATAAAATTGAGGTAATGAGAATGCTTTTGTAAAAAATGACCGACTGAGACTATTGCACAGTGAAATTTTTTCAGACTCACTACATAAATGAAAGATATTTTGCTTTAACATTTTTTGAGGTTTTATGTATTTATATTTTTTGGAAGTACAACAGTCTCTTTAGGCAAACAATTAAGAAACAAATTTTCCCTTTAAGAAGGATGTCTCAGACTCAACACTGAACTGTGTTGCCTGATGCTATAGTGACATGTCATTCAGAAACTGCAGAGTGGTGTCTGAGGAATGCTCAGCCATGAGCAGATGCAGTCACTCATTTTCTCCTTGGAGAAATGGAGCCCAAGAAAGGGGAGCCACTGAACCTCATTTTTCCAGCAATTAGGCAGAGCACAGAGAGGATGGTCCCCAGCAATGGGTTCACAGTTTCGCTTATGCCTCCTGAGTGTCCATGGCATCTCATAGATATGTACCCTGCTATCAGCCGGTAACTTCACATCAGAGAGGAAAGCATTATCTGAAGCCTGATGCTGGGTCTTCTTCACAGAGTACAGCCTGGGCCTCTCTGGTCACCAGGGATCCCTAAGGGCCATTGTGTCTCATCACCTTTGAGTTCCATCCTGCCCCATGGTGACAGCACACTCAGCTGTCTGAGAGCATCCAGCTCACTGGCTGTACTTCTGGATCTTCTCTGATGACTGCTGCCCACCCCAGCCAGCCCCAGGGAGCACAGGGCCTTGACTGCTTGCTCATGGCCCCTACTTTTAGTGCTCAGTGCACAGTTCTGGTTCCTAGATGCCAAGACAAAAGGCTATTTAATATGAGAGGACATTTTCTCCAAAGTCAATCATGGCTCAATTTAAGGTGCGAAGAGTTGAGTTATGAGCAATATGATTATCTACACATCCAGAAGTACATTCAACCTCTGCAGAGTTAGACATTGGGACTGCAAAAGAAACTAGGAAGGGCCGGTTCTCCTCATCTCTTTAGGACTTTTCATCCCTTAGTTGGTACAGCAATGGACACCAAATGCCACCAAGGCCAGTCATTCCTTTTTCTTGAAAAGGCAAACAATTGGCTCAACTTTATTGCATAACTACCTTTCTTTTGCATGATCATGGCAAGACGGTCTTTCCACCCCTCAAAATACTAGGTGTATTTTGAGCTCTGTATTTAGAATGAGATGGAAGAAGCTTAATATCTGCCAGGAAATATCTCCTGTGGCTCTCCTTTCTCTTATCCTTTTTGGGGATTCCTGATGACCAATGTTGCTTCCCACCTGCACTGAGCACATGAGCTCCTGTGTCTGACAGCCCAACATGGTGGGCCTCCCTTCGTTCTTCTTCCCTCTGAAAAATGCTGCACTGGCTTTGACTACATTTAGAAGGAGATTGGATTTTCCCTGCTCTCTTTGAGTGGTAAAAGACTATCTTTGGTCTGATGTTAAATTCAACAGCAAGGAAACCCTTTTTAACATAGAGGCTGGGATACTTTTTCCTGGAAACACCTGCAGATGGGGTCGTGTGCGGCAACTGTCATTCAGAAGGGCCTGGGCAGGAGCTAACATAGACACATGTTGGAGTGACTCAGGGAAGGGCAACTCCCTTCCAGTTTAGAGGGCAGCACAATTAACATAAAAAATTCACTGATTTTCAAAGCCCAGTCAACATTGAATTTGGAGAGAGAAGTCGTTAAAGTCTTACCTAATTTTGACATATGATTATATTCCCAATAATCATTGGGAACTTCTTATGTTACCAAATACATCTGTAATATATATAAAACAAATTATCTCTCAGCAAACCTCCAAGACTGGGGGGTAGAGCTGTGTGAGTGTGCTTGAGTCTCCCCTTCATAAGTCTTCCCTGACTGATGAATGGCTTCCCCAGGCCCGGGTCAGGACAGCTGGAAGGTCTCTCCAGTCACTTTTGCAGGGCCCATGCAGTGTCCTGACAAGAGTCTTCTCCCTTCCTGGCTTCTGTGGTTGGTCCCAGCTCAGTGAGAAGTGCCCACACCGCCAGGTGTGGCAGCAGGAGTGACCCCAGAGTACAGGGAGGGGCATCTACATAGAAAACCAAGTTGTGCACCTCAGAACTTGCTTGCAAGCTCCTGAGGTTTTCTTTCACCTTTTTAGTGCAACACAAATCTGCCTTCTGTCTTCTTACCCAGGTGCCTCTCTTAGCACCTACAATGCCCTTCTCACTCCCTCACAGTCTCAGGTCCTGGTACCTGAATTATCTGTGTCCTGCCACATGGAGCCCTTTGATTCAGGCCCATCTTGATTGGCAGGAAGCTGTCTGATCATATGTCCCAGCAGCATTCACCTCTGGCTTTACTTGTTGTCTGTCCTCAGCCCTGCAGGTGCTGGGCCTTGGTCCTGGGAGGGTCTGTTCCCAGCCAGGGCCTCTCCCAGGCAGAGCTGCTTCTCTGGGTTGGAAGTCATCCTATCAATGGGCCTCCATGCTCACAGGAAGCTTGTTTTCTAAATGTTCCTTTTATGCTTGTCTTGGATGCCTGCATTTGTTTGGACTTTTCTTTTTTTTTAGTTCTCTCAATTTCTTTCCTCTCCCAGTTGTATCACAGAGGTCCCCTGCACACATCTCCCCAAACCTGGGTTTATCTGAGTCTGGAGACCTTCTCTTCCCTATGCCTTCCAGGCCTCTTGAGCTGTTGGTCTTTTAAAGCTTCACCTAATTCCAGTTTTCTTTCCTCCACATCTTCTTTTCTGGGTTCCCTATTTCAAATATGAGACATGCTTCTGGCTATGAATGCTGGGAACAGTAGGCACCCATGACCTCTGTCTTTCTTTTCCATAATCCCCCACACTACTCTGCTCCTGTACCACTTCTGCCCCTTCCTGGCACAGCCCTGGGGACCCCATAAAGAAATTTGCTTCTAATAATCCCCTGCCTCAAGCCTCTCCCAATGGACTCTTCCTCATAAACATCTGGGAATTTCATTTTCTTTAGTTTCTTAAAACACAAATATGACTATGTCATATCTAGAATCAAGGTTGGCTGATTGTTTATTTCCAAATAAATTGAAATCTTGTTGCTCCATCTAGCATCCAAACCCAGAGAGCCACTTGGCCACTGAGCCTCCATTGCTGCCACTTGGATGCAGATCCACTTGCCTTAGATCCCAGGGAGGTGGGGTTTCTGGGAGCCCTGCATCAGCCCAGCTCTGCCTCCTCCAGGTTTCTACCAGGTGGGGCTTCCATTCAGTGGGTGCAGAGCATGGACGCTTGCTTTAGGGCCTCACATGTGGGGACATAGTGATGGCCTCATGGCCTGAAAGGCAGAGGGTTTGGTTCTAGATGAGGAACTTTTCTCGTGGCAAATTTAACCTGTTTGTTTGAGAGTGAAAGAAGGCATTTATATGGAAGGAGGACTAAGTAGACCTGGAAGTCACAGATGGACCAGGTCTGATATGCAGCTGCCACGTGGAGAAGAGAGATGGTGCCTGCTGCTTCAGTTCTCCCAGCCACTTCCACTGCCCTGCGCCCCAGGTGTCCTTGTTCAGGGTCAGCCATTGCATCCAAACCCACCTCCTGTTGACTTCCCACCTACTCAGACTGGTCTGTGTAGTAGCTGAAACCTCTCCCCACCTTCTCTGTGCTCTCCACCTGCTTTCCCTCTGCCTCCTGCCAATTCCTTCTGATCCCTGGTCCCCATGTCCTCTTTGGCCTTCCTATTAGCCATGGCCTCATCTCCTAAGCCTCTTAGCATTCTGGTGATGGCAAGTCACTATGTCTGCTCATGCTGCTTCTGCAAGGGCCAGACTCAAGTCACAGGGATGTCCTGGCATAACTACAGAAAAGCCTGATAGCCTGCCCACCTGGAGCGCTCTCCCTCCTGTACTCAGAATACAGATGAACACAACAAACCCCACCCACCTGTCCCCAGCATACACCTGTCAGAAGAATCTCTAACCTGAGTGCATTTCTAACGACTGTTTCAGCTAGTCTGTGTGTATGAGCCCCTGTGCATAGAATGCTTGGTGGCTTCAGTGCTGGCCTCCTGGGCCCCCCAGATTTTGCTAAGCTGGAAGGGCACTGCCTGCCCTCAGGAAGCCTCCACTCTCCTGGCTTATTCTCCTCCTTAGAAGCTCTGCTGCTCACTGAGTCACAGTTGACATGTTTGTCTCCAACACTGGAACATGAGCTTGAGAGGAGTGTTTTCTTGTATGTCTAAGAATTATGGTTTCCTGAGTACTCAGCAGCCTGGAATCAAAAGGATGATTAACAAAAGCTGGTTGCACTACTTTTATTAACTGAAATAAATGCAGTAGCAAATGAAGTAAATGCAAATGCACTTAAAAAGATTTTCTTTCAGTCTTCTGATTAGTAAAGATAAATGCATGAAAGTGATTATGAGGTGGTAATTAGAAAACTGTCTATGTCTATATATCAATGTCTATATCATAGATATATAGATATAGTATCTATATATCTATATAATTTTATGTATCTAATATATGCGTGTGTGTGTGTGTGTGTGTGTATGATGCAGACATTTAAAATTCAAGAAACTAGGTGGAAAAATATTCCAAAAATTAATTTTCTATACTGATGAACATAAATTTTAAAAATATTCTGAGCTTCAAATTATTACAAAATAATAGAAATATTTCTTTTCTAGAATCAAACCACATTGCAGATTTAACATTTACAATAATTTGTCTTTTTAAAATTATAATATAAGTAAAACAAAAGTGGTTAAACCTGAAGTCTAATTGCTAAGAGCCATAGCCAAGTAGTATGATGCATGGCATTTTTGGTTGAGAGGTGAAGTCAGCAAGCCATTGAGATAATATGATTATGTTAAGATCTGCATTCTTATGGATATTAGACCCCTGATGTCCACCTCGCCTGCTAAGGGACACCTGGAGAGTTCCCATTGGTTGGGGAAGTTCAGTAGGAGGAAATTCTGGAGGAGGGACTTCCTGTTGGGGTCTGGGAAAATGCCGCATGTGTTGGTCCGCAGTCCTCCCCCCCCCCCCCCGCCCCAGCGTATGGGGCATTGGCAAGCAGTTCCAAAAATAAAGTAAAATAACGTTTGTTCCTGATTGAGTGGCTTGTGATTTTGTGCCCAGCCAGACTGCGGCATTAATTGCAACAAGAAGAATGAATTTCAAATTTCAAAAGGCTCAGTACAGTGGAAAAGCTTTTCTGTGTGATGTTGTGATGTATACAGTAACCCCCAAAACCTATAAAATCTCACTGAACAAAGGACCGGGACTCACTCCCTGGGACCGCTGCATCAGGAATGGTTGTGAGTCCAGGCTTGAGCTTGCAATAAAGACTCTTGTGTGATTTCATTGGATTTGGCTCCTGGAGGTCTATTGGGGTCCCATGAATCTGGCATAACATTAGCAGTTTTAAGATCTCTTAGCTCATTCAAGAGCTCAGAATGACACTCTTGTCCTGCTTCTTTCCAACCCAAATGGCTGTGCAATTTTAGGTAAAAGGCAACTTCTTTGCTGTTTTTCTAACCTCCTAAGACAGTTGGCCTTGAGGCTCAATTCTTGAGCTCCCTGTGTAGATCTTTCCCTGAGGTTTTTTTCAGTCTCCTGACCTTGAATGCCAAGTCTAAAACAATAACTATACACCCAGATTCTTTTTCTAGACCTGTTTTTTTCTCTCAGTCTTTCTTTTATGAAGTATTTTATATCCTCCAATCATGACAGAAAATATTCAATAAAAAATATCACAATTGCCTTATTTTGTAGATGAGGAAAGTGAGGGTTACAGAGAGTAAGAAAGCTGAGTATGAAGTCAAGTGAGAGCCCCAGGTCTGTATTCTTAACTAATGTACCAATTTACCCAATATGGCCAGTGTATGTCTTAGGAGAGGCAGTGATTAATTCTTTTTAGTTGCTGGGAAGAAATTTTCCTCTCCTCTGCACCACCACCCATTTGTTGGCTTTGTCCATTCAGGAAATAATTAATAAATGTTCATGTGTGTTTTGTGGAGCTTGCACTTGGACTGCACTTTTTAGTCTCCAGGATGATCTTTTTTTTCAGAGAAATTATCATAATTATTTTATTTTATTATTATTAATAATAAAATCACTTTTCTTAGCTTCTCATTTTTCAAAATTTATTTTTATTTACGTTTTAAAAAATAAATGACAAAATGCATTACAATTATTATTGTACGTATACAGCATAATTTTTCATAATTTTTCATAATTTCATAATTTTTTATGTCAAGCATATTAACACCTATTCATGTCTTCATACATATACTTTGGATAATGATGTCCATCACATTTCACCATGCTTGCTAACCCTTGCCCCTTCCCTTTCCCTCCCACCCCTCTGCCCTATCTAGAATTCATCTATTTCTAAGATGATCTTACTGCATTATTCCAACTAATCCTAGGGTAGGTAGGGCAGAAATTGTGAGATTTTTTGTCATTTTTATTCTAGGAGGTGTCTGAACCAGCTTCCTTGACCCTCTCAGGAGCTGCAGGTATCTAAGAAGAGGCCTGGGCACTCTACTTCCCTAGGAAGGCCTCACACTTCTCCGTTTCTCATCATGGTCCACCCCTCTGTCCTGTAAACCCTCACCAAAGACACTCAGATCACCTATTGTTTTGCATTCTCCATGCCCATCCCAGGACAACCAGAACTTTGGAAGGTCCCATTCCAGCTCATGGGCAAATCTCTTCCTAAAAGCTGCCTCCATCAACCTCTCTCACTCTGATATGTGTCCTCTCTGCCTCAAAGAAACAAAATCTAACAGCAAATGATGCGCACACTCTCCCCTGACAGGCAGAGTTGGGGCTAGAAGCTGGGTCCATTGAGAGTCCTTGGGGGCGTTTCCAGGAAGGTCTCCTGGAGCAGGGTCCCTGATCTGTGACAATGTCAGATGTTGCTTTACCATGCAAGATATGGCTTGCAGCCTTCTCGCTTAGATAGCTGGATTATTATTCCATTTTTATTTCTAGAGCCAGAGTAGACATGATCAATGTAATTTCAATGCTCTGATCATAAACCTCCATGTTAATATTTCCCCTTTAAATTGAGTATTTATAAGTCCTTTAAGAACCACCTGAATATTGTATCTTAAGGTCCCAAAGTCATTTAGCTGTAAATTATTGAATTTTCTCTTAGACTTTTTTTTTGGTCTGGACTTGATTATTTCTAATGATCATAAATGCCCCTCTAACATTTCAGACATGAACTGTAATAGTAATGCCATCAGCCAGAATTGAAGCAGGGTACAGAGTCACCCCTGTGTCCCCAGCCCAGTGCTGAGAGGTGTAACGACCTTCACACCTTTTATTGTACAGGAGAGAGGGTGAGGAGGATGCTGTGTGAGGGGTCGGATCTCATTGGGTATCTCTGTCTTACCTTCTGGAAACATGTGCTGGCCTCTCACTGAACTCCGTTAGCAGTGCCTGGTGATATCTCTGAAGCCAGTTCCTTATAAACATATTTAAAAGTGGTATGTAGCATTTTCCCCAAAACAATGTGGGCTCATCCTTATCTTCAGAGGTCAGGACAGCTGAATTTTGCCAGGCTGCCATGTAGCCATCACTACAACCTGGTGTGGCTCAGATTCTCTCCTGTGCTGGAGCCAGACCCAGGCTCTCATCCCTACTACTCCTGACACCTCCTGACATGCCTGTCTTCACACAGTTCTTCTGGCAGACTGAGCATCTGCAGATACTGGTGCTGAGTCCATCAGAAGGTGCAGGCTGCCAAAGGACATTTACAGGGAGGCGAGAGGCAGGACAACCTCTTACTGGGCTCTGACCTTTTCTGTGCTGAGCTCTATTCCAGAGCCAGTGACCTGACAGAGCAGTGGCCCAGGCAACCATCTTCTCCTCATGTGATCTCACAAACCAGAGAAGCTTTTCCTCTACTCCCAACTCCCTTAGAAAATCCTGATGTATTTCTGAGCTTCATTTGGCAAACATTTGTGCCTGGGGCTGCGGGCGGCCTGGACCCAGCACTTGCAGCCCTTCCCCTGGGTACCTATCCATGTGCTGTCTAGTCAAGCTGCAGCTCTTGAAGGTTGTTTCCCATCCCCTGGATTATTCCTCCTCCATCCTAAGAAACTCAAATAAATCATCAGCCAGGAGGAGATGGGAAGTCCATAATAAGAAAGCAGAAAAAAGTGAAAAGAAGTTTTTAAGCCTCATTCTGCCTCCAGGAAAGGAGGAGAAATAGGAAGATTTGAACCGCAAGTTAGATTTAGAAACATTTGCCCTTCAGTTTCTTTCCAAATAAAATGTGATAATCTCCAAAAGACCTTTTACTGAAGTCATAATAACGAGGCTTCCTATAACTATGTCATGAATTAATGAAAGATTAAATTTTTAATTTGCTTTTAAATCATCATTAGGTTTATTAGTATTAAAATTACTCTGCTCATGAATACCTTTTAGATGGTTTGCTGTGACACTGTGAACTAAGGAGAAAAATGTTATTTGCTAATGACTTTAGGTGACAATTCAATAGATCCTCACTTTTTGTATAAAAACAGATAAAATAAAACCAAGAAGATGTTCATGGGACTACACCAGCAGTTTGGAAACCTGAAGACAGAGGTGAGTGCAACTGGCCCCGTGGAACAACTCATGAGAACTCTGTGGGTTTCATAGTAAGCATCAATCCTGCTCTCTAGAAAAGCTGTGCCAACAACAGACATGGCAAAAGGAATCAGAGAATGAGAAGCAAAGTTTCCTGAACAGCCCTCTGGGAGAAAATGCACAGATCACTCATTGCTTTTATTTAAAAAAATTTTTTTTTTTGGAGTAAGTATACTAGGGATTGAACTCAGGGTCACTCAACTACTGAGCCACATCCCAGCTCTTTTTTATATTTTATTTAGAGACAGGGTCTCACTCAGTTGCTTAGCATCTCCCTTTTGCTGAGGCTGGCTTTGAACTCAGGATCCTTCTGTCTCAACCTCCTGATCCGATAGGATTACAGGAATATGTCGCCATGCCCATAATCACTCATTGCTTTTAACCTTCTCTTAAGCCATCCAATGATTAACAAATTTTTTCTGCAGCAATGAGTTCCCAGGCGCTGCAAAGCTGGCACATCAAAGGGCCAGGGGTTCCAATCTGCTCACCATTACTACTTATCACAAACTACCTAATCACCAGCTTGAAACCCTGATTCCCACCAGACACCCCTGAGCATCTTCCCCTCTTGGCCTCCACACCCCACAGTCAGCACATTTGCTTCCAAAGGCCTCACCTTTCTCCAAAGCCACCAAAACGGGCATCCAACTGCCTTGTGACTGCCAGCCTGTCCTCTTGCTCATCTGTCCTCTAACCTCTGCCCTGTACTCTTTGTACAAAGCATATCTGGTTGTGCTCTTCACTTGCTTGAAACTAACTTTAAATCAGGGCTCAGACACCTGCAGCCTGAGAGCATCCTGTCTCGCAGGGAGTCCCAAACCTGCAACGAGAACCCCTTGGTGAGCCTTCAGATATGTCCTACCCTAAACTCATTTTAATGCCAATAAATGTGAATGTATGGGGGTAAGATCCAGGCACTAAGAACTTCCCAGGTGACTCCAGGAACTGCCAAGATTTCACAGTTCTATTCTCTGGTCAGATGACTGAAAAATGAGCACAGGTGTGGGAAAGTGCCTCTTCTCAGCATGTGGCCTTTGTTTTCCTCTTCCACCTTCATCCACTGCCACCAGCAATCGATGCACATCATTGAAACATTGATTACTAATTTTCCTATGTTTCAAAAGATATCAGATGCCAAAGATGCAATTGCCCATAACTCACATTGATAACACACTTACATTGTTCATACTGTACTGCTTTTATTAAGTTTTTAGTTGTTTCTCATAAACCTACCTTGAAACTTCAAGTGTAACAGCTTTCATGGAAGTATACACTTTCGCCTGCCTCTTTCCACCTTTAGGAGTCCTTATTCTCTCACTTTTTTTGAAGTTTTATTGCAGCTGTTAGTATTCCTAACATTATATGTATATGTGTATGTGTTTGTGTGCATGTACAACTGCACATAAATGTATAACATTTTAGTGATCCTTTAACAAAAATATTCTGTTGAATGAATCTGCATTCTGTGTAGTCTGGGAAGAGATAAGTAGAGAGAGAATGGGAGAGAGATTAGTTTTGATATGTTGTTTTATCTTATGGGAGCAGACAATCTGAAATCCATGGCACCTGTCAGAAGGATGGAAATTCAGGAAAAAGTAGATGCTGCAGTCTCAAGTCAATTCCATAAGTTAGCAGCTTGGAAACTCAGATGAGTCTTCTGTGTTGTAGACTTGAGAAGAATCCTTTCTGCTTTAGTAACCTCAGTTCTTGCTCTTAAGGCTGTCAACTGATTAGATGAGGCCCACCTACACTATAAAGTGTGGCCTATGTTACTCAAAGTCAATGTTAATCACAGCTAAGAAGTATTTTTCCACATCTAGACTGATGCTTAACCAAACAACTGGGGACCATAACCTTGCCAGCAGGACACATAAAAATAGCCATCAAAGAGTGGTGGTCCTTCAACTCACCCACTGTGCTCACTGGTTTTGACTGGAGCCAGCCTGTGCATGTACCTGGTTGCCTTGTTCAGTCTCTTGCTTATGCACTTTTGAGAGGTCTTCAGGTTTTTTCTGCTCTGAACCTCATTGCTATGAGCTTTAGGCTCAGGCCTCCCTTGTGTGAGACTGTCCTTGTTATATGTTCTGGAATGTGGCTGCATGTCACAGGGCATATGAGAGGTCAGTCCAGGGGTCACACCCAGCTCTCTTCCTAGAAGTAGCATTAGTTGTCACAGTGTCGATAACATGTGAGATGCCCTTGGTCTAGTCTCCTTGGAGGTGTCCAGGCACTTTCTCATGGTCTCTTAGCTGTTGGCAATAAAACTTTCAGAAGCTATTTCATTATGAGGTCTGTATTTATTGCCATTGTTAATGCTACATTCCTTTTCTGTGTTTGATAGTCATTTGTATTCCTTTGTAAAATTTCTGGTCATATATTTTGGTCATTTTTAACTAGATTAATTATATTTTCTTACCAATTTGTAGGTTATATTTACATATTTTTAATTTTCAAGTGTGTTAGTTATATTGAAACTCTATCAGTTATATTGAAAATATATTCTTAAATTTCTAAACATTTTTAGTTTAAGACATCTTTCTTCCCCCAGATAATCAAGCATTGATTACATTATTCTTGTATCCATTATTTATAAATGTAAATGACAATGTGTCTCTTAGTTGCTTTGGGTATATGCGAAAAATTAATCCTTGTGAAAATATTATTAACCATCACACAAAATTGAGTACTACTCAAGTCAATGAACCATAAGTCAAACATCAGCAATATGGTAAAAACTACTTATCTTTACATTCAAAGAAAAATGCATGAACTTCCTATAACAATATGGGCATATAATTTAAAAAACTCATACTCACTTTACATTATTCTGTTGCTAGTAACATCATGAGATGCTTTTAAAAGTCATAAATATTGTACTATTTATAAATACTCTGAATAGGAAAAGAATTAGCTGTAAATTTTATTCTCAAAATTGATCAATCAGGAAGAAAATACTAGTTAGGCAGACAAAATGTATCAAAAAAAGGGTATTACTCATATATTCAGAAGATATGAACAGTATAGATTCATTTCTAGTGGATTCAATCCTATTTACACATTTAAAATACAATATTACATTTCAATCTGTCAAGAAGCTGACCACATTTAGCACCAGAAAAGGAACTTGACTTTTGCTTCTGAGCATAACCTCAATATGGGGGTAAGAAAGATAGTAGAATGAAGCAGACATTATTACTTTATATATATGTGCCTGTATTACCAATGTGATTCTAAAATATGTACACTCAGAAAAAAAGAAATTATATCCCATCTATATATGATATATCAAAGTATATAGGTGAATTCTACTATCACGTATAACTAAATAAAACAAATTAAAAATTAAGAAAAAGAGAGAATTGTGGCTTTGACCAATTGCATTGCCTGCTGCATCTCCCAAAAGAGCAAGAGTGCATGGCTCTCGGAAAACTCCCTCTGCTGAGAAGCCTTGCTTACCTTCAGTCTGGTCCTCACAACTAACCTCTTACACTGTTACCAGGAAAGCCTAATGTGTGCATGGGAGTGGGTATGTCATGAGGAATAGAACATTCAGACATTTAGATTGTATATTGCTTCCATTCTGCATTCTTCTTGCACACTACCCTAGTGTGTAATTTTGCAATGAATTTTCTCTTGTATTTTACTGAACATGTTTTGTTGAGGGCCACAGCCCAGTCGGGATGACACATGGCATTTTGCTGGAAGGCAGTTGTTGAGAGGTTAATCCAGTGAGCCATTGAGATGATGAAGGTTATGTTAAGCTGTGTATTCAATTGTATATAGACCTTTACTGTCTGGAAATAGGGCTGCTCTTGCTGCCTAGGGCACCCTCTACTTTGGAGTTCCCATGGAGTTCTCACCACCTGAGAGAGTGGGGGCAGAGCCAGGTGGAGAGCTGAGAGAGTTCCTGGAGAGTGTGCGTGGAGTGCTGGTGAAATTCGGGCAATAAAATTTCCTGTTTGAAGATACAAGTGCGTTGTGGCGGCTCGGTGATTTGTGCCCAGCCAGACTTCGGCAATTTTTAAATTCTTCAAAAACTCTGTGATTCTAGAATGCTGAGTTGTTTTGTGACCCTCTGTGTTTTCATGCAAAATGAAATGTCTAATTGATAGGAGGTTGCTGTTACATCAAAGTAATTTTGTACTTAATGTAATTTCTACATCTGCACCAGCATTATACTATTTTAATCAGAACAACTTTATAATGACATTTGCTTAATTTATAATAATAATAGCTTAATAGTTAATTGATAGGCTGTTAGACCAGGATGCAAGAAAAGACCACTGACTCCAATTAAAATCAAATTAAAGCAAGCTTATTATTTCAACCAGCTGGGCTGCCATTCCCTCCCAAAATGGCTGGAACAAAACAGCAGCCCCACCTTTCCTACAGCCCACCTTTATAGCCCAGAAAGTTACACAAAAGGGGGGTTACAGATAACAGAACTCTGACATGCATCACACGAATGGTAGTTTACATTTTTTTTTTTTGGCTGGCCCCAACATCAGAATATGAGGACCATTAGAGCCTCAGAGAGGGTTGGGTCTATCAAGGCCAGACCCACTCCAGGTTCCTCTTTAGATTTCTTGGTGTTTTAGCCTTCAAAATACTTGGGTGGGGGAGAATGTAATGGGAATTGAATTTAGGGGCACTCTACCATGGAGCCACATCCCCAGTCCTATTTTGTATTTTATTTCAGAGACATGCTCTCACTGAAGTGTTTAGTGCCTGCTTTTGCAGTGGCTAGCTTTCAACTCATGATACTCCTGTCTCTGCCTCCTGAGCTGTAGGCATTACGTGTGTGCACCACCACAACTTGCTACCTTAAAAATTCTTTTAAAAGTGACCTAGACTAAGTCTTATATTGATAAATGTAGTATATGCCTTTTGAATATCCTCTAATAAAATTTTATAATTTGTTTATAGAAGTCTTAAGTCTATTATTTGATTATTTAGGTAATTTCAGTCTCTGATACTATTGTAAATAGTATATCCTGTTCAATCACAATTTCTAATCATTTGCCACTGGAATATAAAACTTTAATTTTACTTTTATACATCAAGCTTTTATTCAGGAACCTTGACAATTTCTATAGGTATTTCCAATAATATTTCTGGAGATTACATTTTTTTTCTAAATATAAATAGTTTGGGTTTGGGATGTGGCTCAAGTTGTAGTGTGCTCGCCTGGCATGTGGGAGGTACTGGGTTGGATCCTCAGCACCACATTAAAAAAATAAAGATATTTGGTCCATCTAAAATTTAAAAAATTAAAAAAATAATATTAAAAAATAGTCATCATTTGAAAATAATGCAAGTTTAAGCTTTCTATATTTCAGTATTCCATTCTTCTACTTTCTTTTATTCTCACTATATTTTATTCATGAGGATCTCCAATACAAATTTGATTAAACATGGTGATACTGGGTATGATTATTCTGATTTTAAAGTAAGAATTTCTAGGGAGGAGAGATGCTAGTAAGAAATCTGACTAGAAGCCCTACCATCCTTCCTCCCACAAAGACAACTCCCAAAATAAGCAATGCATTTTGGTGAGGGGAAGTGAAGAGAGCCTCAGAGCACATCTAAGGATCAGCAGAAGCCAGATAGAGCATGGGAACCTGGGATGTTCACAAAGAGTATAGGACAACTTAGTGTCTGACATGCCATCAACAGCCAGGAGCAGCTCAGAACAAGGGAGCATCCTCCCTGTGTGGACTAATCAAGCAAGGGGACCCCAGCAGCTTCCACCCAAACCTTAGACACTTCCATACTCACTACTAGGACTCTTGTATTCTCATGCCACTCAGCTCCCCTGAGGGGACTGCCTGGAGTCCACACATCTGAGCTCCCAGAAGAAAAAAAGGTGACTGTGTACCCGACTCTTGTGGCCAGCACAACTATTAGACCATGGCACCTGAGGACTGGAAATATTGCTGGATTGTGCCTTGCTTAGGTGACAAACAGCCATGGCACCCCACCTTCCCTGAGACTTATGCACTGCTAAACCACTCACACTTGGTGGCCTGCCACTCCTGAGCTCAGCCCCTGTCACAGCCTACCCCATGGGGCCAGGCTGCAGTGAAGCCACACATCAGTGCTTCCAGGCTCTGGTGCACCCTTCCCCTCAGAGCCTGGGCTAGGACTGTATGCTGCCTCCCGGAAGAGGCATCTGAGTGCCCACAGCAATCATAACCCACATCTGACTGAAGTTTCACATCAATTCTTGGGACCTAGCTGAGCATCCAGACTTGCAAGGGCTGAGATGAATGTAGTGCCATGGGTTCAGAAAACAGAGCATTGGCTGAGCTGAGTCCTCACCCTACAGGTCAGAAAACCCTACAACTCTGGGTAAGAGCCAGGACCTTGCAATCCTGGAACTGTGTGAGCTTTCTAGACCTTCCAGTCCTAGAACTGGATAGGCCTATGTGGGGGGTTGTTGCTCTGAGTGACCAGCATTTTCCTTCCCTGATTGGTTGCAGCTCTGTCAGTCACTTCCAGTGATCTTGCCACATGCAAAGTGGCCCTAGATGGCTGCCCTGATCCTGAAAGTAGCAGAATGTGTCTTCATGCTTAGGCATTCCTTCCTATAACCACAGGGGTCGAATTACCTTACCTGTCCTTGTAACCCTGCCCCTCTTCACCTTTTTTGGATGATATTTTCTAAAGAATGAGGGTCTCCCTAGTAAAAGTCCACTCTTGGACATGCTCACTCTCACCAGCCCCTTGTGACATTCCTTGCTCTCCCATTTGGGGAGCTTGAGGCAGAGTAGCTGTCCTGGCTGTTTTATTTGGTGTCCGAGGAAATTCACTCAACCTTTAGTTTGGCTGCCTGCGCTGCTGAGCGGCGGCAGGCCTCCCAAGATTCTGCAGTCCTGGAACTGGATAAGAATTCTAGACCCTACAATGGAGTGATATCCCAGAACCCTGCAGTTCTGGAACTGGGTGAGTTTTCTGGACCTCCGCCCATTCCTGGAACTGGGTGACCCCCAAGCTGCTGAGCTGCTGAGCCACTCTACTCCCTAGAGAGGAGTCATTATATATATTTGTTTTTCTTCCCTTCTTAAGTGCAGCACTTTGGGAGTCCATCCTTGAACTGACTGAGTTTACTCCCTGGCTAGGCGTGAGGTGCTCAGACAATTTTGACGTGGCAGAGCTCTCCCCACCCTTCTTGGGTTTGAGAGCTCTTCCATGTGGAGGCGTGTCTCACCACTGCCCCAAAGATCCAATCATTGCGACCAACCTTGCCACATTGCCCCCACTTAACATTCATTGAATGAAATTTTCCCCCGAATTTTTTGTTTCCCGATAAAAGCCCTATCCCTAGTGTGTTCTCTCTCTCTCTCTCTCTCTCTCTCTCTCTCTCTCTCTCTCTCTCTCTCTCTACCCCTTCAGTAAAACCTCACTGCCCCCCTGGGGAGCTTGAGGCTGAGGGTTCAAGGAGCCATCCCAGAGCTGGTTTAAAGGTAAAATGGTGTCTGTGTGTTTAATTTAAACTCCCTGAGGACTTTCCCACGTGACCAAACTGTTCACACCATCTGCGCTGGCTGTGGACTAAACAGCACCAGAAATTCTTTTTGAAATCACAAAATGTAGATCAACTAGGAGTTCCTTTGAGTTTGTTGAGATGAAAAGTGCTTAGAACAGTACCTGACCTAATAAATTTTCAGTACACTTCACCATCACCTAATTAAGATCAAACTTTCTTACTCTCAAAATGAACTTAAATACATTATTGTTTCATTCTAATGACATATATGTTTTCACTGGTTGATAGTCCAGGTAGAAAAAGTATATAAAGTGATTTATAAGTCAAAACATTTCAAACAAAAGGACTTTTTTGGGGGGATAATGGAAATTGAACTAAGGGACACTCAAACATTGAGCCACATCCCCAGTCTTATTCTGAATTTTATTTAAAGACAGGGTTACTAAGAGTTTCACCATTGCTAAGGCTGGCTTTCTACTTGAGATCCACCTGTCTCAGCCTCCCAAGCTACTGGAATTACAGGCATACATCCAAAAGAATGTTTTTAACCAAACCCTCATGATGTCAAGAGAAAATGCATTGAAATTAAAAATATCTTAAGCACGCATTTCTTAAGACCATTATAAGAAACACAAAAAAGGTTAAAATTGACATAAAATTAAAATTTATAAAGATAAAGTTAAGGAGTTGAAAGCTATCAAATGTATTAAAATCATCTAAAGTCAAATAAGACATAATATATCTATATAATTTAAACTATAATATTATATAAATATATTGCATATTATATAATACATATATAATATAAAATAGAAACAATATATTTATATAACATTCTAATTTATATTATATATATTTATTTTATCATATATACATATAATAAAAATATATAAATTATATATATAAATTTTATGTATATTAATATATAAATATATATTCATATTATATATTCATAATCATATATTATATATAATTCATATAATATATTTACATAACATATTTATATATTTATACACAAATTATATATATTTATGTATAATTATAGAAGCATATATATTATATAAATTATATATATTACATATAAAAATATTTATGATTTTTATGTACTTAAAATAAATGTAATATAATACATGAAATACATATATATTACATACACATATAATAGAATAATATATATAAAATAAATATATAAATATTATTTTATTATATATAACATATTTATTATATATCATATAATATATTTAGATTTATATTAATTTATATTATATTACATATCATTGTAAGGTAATTATATAATAATATAATTTCTATAAGATAATAATACAATTATTATATTAGTATAATTTATATTAATACAATATATAAAACATATGGGTTATATTATAATTATATATAAACAACTTATAATATATCATATAGTTATATGTAAATCTATAATATGTTGTATATAATATATAATACATAATATATAATATATAATATATAAATATATTATAATTTAAATTATATAGTTTTGTTATTTTGCTTTAGATGTTTTAATGCTTCTGATACTGTTTTATCCCTTAGCTTTATCTGTAAAAATTTTTATTTTATGACAGTTCCAAACTTTTAGTATTTTTTTTTTAAATAACAAACATTTATTGGTGATACTTATGGTAGAAAAAAAGTTCCTACACCAGATATGCATGACTCAATCATTAAATTGAACATTTATGAAGTGAACACATATTCTCACCTATATTTTTATATCCAGTTTTTTAAGATAGCCAATTCCTCCTCTCTCTCTACCCCAAAACATGTGAGCAACTGCTAATGCAAAGCAGTAAACAGCCACTTGGGCTATAGCATTTTCAACTCCAATCTGTGGTGAAGATTCCAATTACATTCAAGACTTAAGTTCTCTCAGTTTTCTCCTAATGAAAGTTCTGAGTCCAGTATTTACAATATTAGAGCACTAGCAGATCAGTGTCTTCAACTCATCTCTTTCTGCTGTATTCTCTTCACCAGTTGGGGGAGGGCCTACACTTCCATAGAATTTGCTACTAATTGGCTGAACAATTTCTTCTAGTTCCTTCTTCTTAGTTTTGAAGTCTTCAATGTCAGCTTCTTGGCAGCTTTTCCAGGCATTCAATCTTTTCCTCTACAGCTTTTTCCATGGTCTCCTTATCTTCAGAGGAAAGTTTGCCTCTCAACTTTTCTTTATCTCCAATCTGATACTTTAGAGAGTAGACATAGCTTTCCAACTCATTCCTACTATCAGTGTGCTCCTTGAGTCTTTTGTCTTCCTCAGCAAACTTCTCAACATCATTAGTAATCTTTTCAATTTCTTCAAGTGTCAAGCAATATTGGTCATTGGTAATTGTAATTTTATTTTTGTCCTCTGTACCTTTGTCTTCAGCTGTCACCCAAAGAATAGCATTCACATGTATCTCAAAAGTGACTTCAATCTGGGGGACCCCACAGGAGAAATTCTGTGAGATCAAATGTACCCGGAAGGTGGTTGTCTTTTTTCAGGGGTCCTTTACCTTCATACACCTTAATTGGAACAGTAGGTTGCTTATCAGAAGAAGTAGAAAAGATCTGAGACTTCTTGGTGGGTACCACAGTGTTCCTTGGTATCACTTTGGTCATGACAACTCCCACAGTTTCAATACCAAATGTCAGGGGACATACATCAAGCAGAGCAAGGTCACCTGTTTCTTGATCATCAGAGAGTACACCAGCCTGGACAGTGTCACCATATGCAACAGCCTCATCTGGGTTTAAGCCACAGAATGGTTTCTTGCCATTGAAGAACTCTTTAACAAGTTGCTGAATCTTTGGAATTTGACTAGAGCCACCAACAAGAACAATCTCATCAATATCAGACTTCTTCAAGTCAGAATCCTCCAGTACTTTCTGAACAGGCTTCATGGTAGACCAGAACAGGTCCATGTTTTCTCTTCAAATTTTGCCTGAGTCAGGGTTTCAGAAAATTCTTCTCCTTCATAGAAGAACTCAATTTTAATTCTTGCTTAATGTTGGGCAGACAGGGCCCACTTGGACTTTTCTACTTCATGCTGGAGTTTCAGCACAGCTCTGTTTTTTTTCTAACATATTTGCCAGTCTTCTTTTTGTACAGCCTGATGAAATGTTCCATAACACGCTGGGCAAAGTCTTCTTCACCTCGATGAGTATCTCTATCGGTGGGTGGCCATGACTTTGAAGACATCAAATTGTCAATGGGGAGAAGAGACACATAGAAGGTTCCACCACTCAGATCAAACACCAGGATGTTCTTCTTTTCCTCCCTCTTATTCAGGCAATAAGCAATAGCAGCTGCTGTAGGCTCATTGATGATCCTCATAACATTCAGGCCAGCAATATTTCCAGCATCTTTGGTTGCTTGCCACTGGCATCATTAATATAGACTGGTTCAGTAACAACTGCATGGGTAACCTTCTTCCCAAATAAGCCTCAGCAGTCTCTTTCATTTTAGTGAAAATCATAGCAGAGATTTCTTCTGGAGCAAATATGTTAGTTTGCCCACCTCCAATATCAACCTGAATGTATGGTTTATATTTCTCTTCAAACACTTTGAAAGGCAAGAATTTAATGTCTTGCTGCACAGAAGGGTCATTCCCATTGCTGCCAATGAGCCACTGGGCATCGAAGACCATGTTCTCAGAATTGGAGGTGAGCTGGTTCTTGACTGTATCGCGCTGATCAGACATTCTTCTTCAGGGGTGAAGGGCACATTAGACAGCCTGATTCAGTTGCCCTGATTATTGGAGATGATCTCCAGTGGCAATTCTTAAACACACCGATGCAGGAGTAAGTGGTCCCCAGGTCGATGCCCAGCACAGTACCACGTCGATTTTTTGTCATCCTCCTCAGCCGTGCTGTGCAGAGCAGCAGCAGAACCATGGCCACCAGAGAAAGCTTCATCTTGCCCTAGCTGTTGGCCACTTGCTCTCCTCAGCAGACAGCCAGAAGTCCCAGGCAATGCAGCAACAGGCCGCAGCTGAGAGGAGGGAAGTTACATTTCTCTCACACTCGAGATGCCTCAACTCTGTCAGTCTGTGTTGTCTCTGCCAATGTCTCAAACTTTTTAGTATTGAAGTGCATTTTCTTTCTACAATGATATTAATTACCATAAGTAAAAATTGACAAGTAGAATGCTAGTAAACACAGATTTGCAAGCTTTTAGGCCACTATGTAAATATTAAATAGTTAAGTTAATTGCCAATGCTTCCATACATGCTATAATAACACAAGTGGTCAAAGATGCACTAGAACATTATGTGGAAAAATATATATATTCATACCCAATCAAGATTTTTCAGGCACTTGCATTCAGAAGCATTTTATGAATCAGCACCAGTTTTTTTCCAAAATAAAGCTCATTTTCCCCTACTGCCTCTATTTAATGAGAACAATATTATACATTAAAGATGCATTTACATGAATCATTTTATAGAGAAAATTATTTTAAATTTAAAAATATAATACTTATTTTATGCATAACCTCAAAACACAGAATTTAAAGACAATACCAGTGAGGCACTATCATTCTATATGACTAAAACACTACCATTCTATAGGACTAGCAAACACAATTCAAGGCAAAAAGGCAAAATATACACTTTGGCAATCCTATACAAAATGGGTTCTTTCACTGCATTCTTTCATAAAATAAACACAATACATAAAAATGAAACAAGAAAAAGAAAAAGTGAATTTTGTCAACCCTACACAAACTGTGGCATTTCAAATTCAAGGTCTTGACACTCTTCCATTTGTTTTAGCCTGAGTCCCTGGCACATTGGATTCATGTCAGGCAGGCCGAGCTCCTCAGAGTTCTCTTTAGGCTCAGCAGCTGGCTTCAAAGCATAAGCTGATGTGCTGTCTGCCTCTGGAATATCTTTCTCCACATGACTCAGGGGAGTAAGAGCTGTACTAGAAGGCACTGCTGCTGAAAATGAAGCTGGTCTCTCCTCAGTCCCCCTGACTTTGCTGGTCTGGGTAGGTGGTTTGTAAAATGTTTTCCCGAGTTGGAGTTGCAGTATTCTGGGTGCTCTTGCCGGAGAAAGACGGTGAGAATGAGAGGACAGTCTCACTGGTGCCTCTCTTGCTGTACTGACTGGCATGTTGGGCTGTGTGTCATCATTGCAATGGTCACCACTAACCGTGATGCTCATTGTAACATTTTCCTGGAGTACACTTGGCACAATCAATGCACTCATGCCAGTTAAGTTCTTTGGTTCACATTGTTGTTCCTGTGTTTTTTGTGGAATCTGCTGATCAAAATCATTAAATTGGGAGCCAACAAAAGTAGGGGTATCTTTTCTATTAAGCCTTTAAAAGGTAAGATTTTGGCAAAACTTGTCTGAATTGACATTTCCCACATTTCTGCTGTTTTTCTCATTAGAAGAGCTTGCAAGATGGAACCTATCTATAGGCAAACAGAAACATCTGATCTTGGTGCTTGGTATAGGCCTCTGTATATCATTTGTTGTCACATCAGATTTCAGACTAAGTGGTTTCGTGGTTTTACATGTATTGTCCATCTTTTGTGATGGTGATTTAAATTCCTTGTGATCTGAAAAAGAAGAGATTTTTTTTTAACTTCATGAAGCTTGGTTAATAAGAAAGTGTGGTTATTTATTGATGGGCATTCTCTCAAACAACAGAGTCTTACATATTTTTCCAATATTATTTTCTCAGTTATCTATGCAGAGGAATTAAAATTCCATACAATATTAAAGGCACATTTTTAATTAAATAATTACTTTAAACAATGTATCTTAATAGAACCAATAGTCACATATCACATAAAATTAAAAAAAAAACACTTCCTATAGTAACTTGTTTTAATATACTACCCATGAATGAATATTTTCTGGGTTAAGACATTCCTGATTTCAACAGGCAGGCAATGGTAACTGTAGGACAGTAACACTATTCTGTACACCAAGAAATGCCATGTGCTGAATCCCAAGGATGTTGTCTGTCACTTAATATGCTTTCCAGCTACATTCTCTCTATACTGAGGGCAACACGCCAGAGAATGCTTGGATGCTCTCCCAGCTGATCCACTAATACATGGCAAGATCCTCTGAACAAAGGAAGATTTAAGAGCTGTCAAAATTTCCATTGTGCTACTGGTCCTGGAGACTCCAGATTTACCTCCTTCTCTTTCTCCTCTAGTCTGTTCCCAAGGTCCCTGTTTTCTCCCCTAGAACCCTAGCATCTCACACTCTGTCTTTGCTGCATATACCCCAGAAGCTCCTGTTGCTAGAAAAGTGCATCCCTCTG
The DNA here is from genome assembly GCF_052094955.1 of Ictidomys tridecemlineatus. Taxonomy (NCBI): domain Eukaryota; kingdom Metazoa; phylum Chordata; class Mammalia; order Rodentia; family Sciuridae; genus Ictidomys; species Ictidomys tridecemlineatus. The sequence goes on along the minus strand of NC_135486.1, from coordinate 99,956,538 downwards.
GCCATGATCCTCATTTTACTGTTGTGAAACACCAGAAAACTGTGTGCCTTGCCACGGGTCTGATGTCTTTCCAACAGCCCTGTTCATAGCCCACAGTACTCATCCCTGTCACCTGGTCCTTCTCCCATATCTTCGAGCAGTGGTTTGCAGACAGGTGCACACCAGCATCACTTGCAGGTCATCATCTAATCTGACCTCCTTCTTCACCAGAGGCTTCTGGCCTTTCTTCCCTGGTTCCCAGGCAGTGCTCATGTGATTTGCTGTCCTGGGCCCTTCTCCACATTGATAGAAGGGAGCTGAGCCATTGTGGTTGGATGGCAACCACTAGAACATATTTACAGTCCTGCAGAACTTTTAGAACTACTTCTAGCTGCCTGGGTGCTGTCTCAGCCCCTGCTTTAGTTCTTCCCTGGACAAGCCTAGTGCACTAGCCCTACCTGCCTTCTTCTGTCAATACAAACTCCTATGTGGAGATATGATGGCATGTGGTGTTAATGATCTTATAAAGAAAAGGCTCAGAATTACCTGGTATGTAATGAAAATTTCAAATATATTACAATTATTTATTGTTATTACTATACCTACCTGGGAATCCAATTTCATTGGACAGCAAAACAAGATTTCATTTAGGAATGAGAAAGAATGAGGTTCAAATCCTTAATCAACAATAATTTAGAGATATGACACATGGCATTATTTATCTTCCTCAGACTGTTAGCTGTGGCTTAAATGAGTCCAAGGTTCATAGCACAGAAGTGCTAATAAGATCAAATCAGATAAATTGAATCAGTGAGTCCAGTGCTTTTTTTTGCAGAGAGTTAATGGACTGTCTTTGTTTTCAGACTTTCTCAGGCTACACTCATTTTATTTCATTAATTTTATATATCAAATTTAACATTTATGGCTAAAAATTTTTATACTAAAAATTCTGATTTAGCTCTACTAAAGCAGTAATGAATTAAAGTTTTTCAACCCCCTTACAAGAAAACATTCACTGAAATCAAATGGTCAAACAACAGTGAACAAAAAGACTGGAGCCAAGAAAATGGAAGACATGTGTGCTTAATGTGCTAAAGTTAGGCCACAGGTAAAGGAACATCAATGAATTTTAGTCTATTTTTTTGAGTTTCAGGAGTCCATCTTCTTTTTTCTGCTTTGATTTTAATTGATGACAAAGAAGTAAAGGTGAAAACAAATTTCAGAAAGAGAACAAAAATAATTTATGAATTTCAAGATATCTTTTTACAAGAAAGAAACAAAGCATTTTAATGACATTCATTAAACTTTCTCAATGGCTAAAAAAGTTAAATAATAAAACCTTGAAGTTTGAATTTACCTCAATTTAAAACACCTTGTTTTTTTTAAAGGATGAGTATTGTAGATGGACACAATATTTTTATCTATATTTATTTGTTTTATATGGTACTGAGGATCCAACTCATGGCCTCACAGATGCCAAGGTAAGAATTTTACCACTCAGCTAAAAGCCCAGCCCTCACCTTGGTTTTTAATCATGACTTCTTGGCAAGGTTTGAAATATGCAAACATATATGTTACATGACCACTCACCAATGAGAAATGCATCCCATTTTTCCAATGCATTTTGCTTGCATTCTGATTTCTCAAATGATATAGTCAATTCATAATTTTTAATTTCAATATCTGCAGTGTGGATATCCTATTGATACAAGAAAAGTTTTAAACTAAAAGCAAAACACATCTCAAAACAAACAGTTCAAAGACTATTAACTTGTTAATATAAACATCACAAATTTAATACAATTCTGTAATGGTCAAAATTCATTTTCTTTGTAGAAAAATATTGTGACTTTGTGGAATGTTCTGTTGATATTCCAGGTTTGGAAGGAGGGCTTTTACTAGATGAAATATTTTGTGGCTCGAGGGACCCATTGAAGATCATCTGTGCATTGGTAAAGAGGAACTCTACCAAAAGGGCCTGATTGGCATATGCAACAAGGGAGGAGGAGATGGAACCAGGAGTGGTTGTAGGCCTGGGCCTCATCAGATAGGGTCCAAATACTACACCCAAGTTTTTGAGTTCATCAGATTTTCTTCAGAATGGACTACAACCCTTAAAAGAAGAACACATAAAGTGTATGAGATTTGTCTAATAGAGTTCCTTAATTGTAGTTTACTATGACTTGAGAAGGGTGGAGATAAAGTGGGCTATAGAAGACTACAAAACATTTGTCAAGGGTCAAGTTTAGTGGGTATAAGGAAAGAATCCATTGTTTCATTATGATACTTACCACACACCAAACTGAGTTTCAGTGTACTATATTAAAATAAAATGCATGTAAGTAGAAGGAACTACTGAACTCAGTAGCAGAAGGAAGAAAAACACCCCTAAAAATTGCTCCATCTTTGTATGTGGGATATACTCCCCATTTCTTATACTGGAAACTGAAAAATCACTGTCAATTTCTCTTTCACTGCCCAGTTAGGTTTTTTTTTTTAATAATTTTTACGTAGAGATGGACACAATACCTTTATTTTATTTATTTATTTTTATACAGTGCTAAGTATCAAACCCAGTGTCTCATATGTGCTAGGTAGGTGTTCTATCACTAGCCACACTCCCAGCTGCCCACACCTAGTTTTCTAGCCTTAATGATTCTCTCTCCTGAACATCTCTCTGTTCTATTGACACTATCAGTGTTCTGGTTTTACTTCAAACACTCTTAGCTTGTTATTTCTATGACTATCTAAGGAAATCTGTGTCTCCCTGGTTTAGCTATCACGATGATACTAGATTTATCTATGGGTAAAAAAGCTGTGAGATATATATAGTGAATATATCTATATCTATCTATCTATTTATTTATCAAATAGATAGATAGATATAGATATATTCACTATATATATCAAATCAAATAAATGGAATCAGTGAGTCCAGTGCTTTTCTTTGCAGAGAGGTAATGGACTGTCTTTGTTTTCAGACATGTGCTAGACAAGGGAGGAGAAGTTTTGCTATTTGTCTTTCAGAGGATTCATCACTGATGTATAGAAATGCATTTGATTTATGAGTATTAATTTTATATCCTGCTACTTTGCCAAATTCATTTATTATTCTAGAAGTTTTCTGGTGGAGTTTTTTTGATCATCCAAGTATAAAATTATGTCATTGGCAAAGAATGATAATTTGAGTTCTTCTCTTCCTATTCACATTTCCTTGAATTTCTTTCATCTAATTGCTCTGGCTAGAGTAGCAAGGATTATGTTGAACAATTTTTAGATGGAATGCTTCCAATTTTTCTTCATTTAGAATGATGTTAGCCTTAGGTTTAGCATAGAGAGCTTTTACTATATTGAAGTATATTTCTACTACCCCTAGTTTTTCTAATGATTTTAAAATTAAAAGGTACTGTGTTTTGTCAAATGCTTTCTCTGCATCAATTTATATAATCACAAGATTTTTCTGTTTAAGTTTAATGACGTGATGAATTACATTTATTGATTTCTTTATGTCAAAACAACCTTGCATCCCTGGAATACACAAATTGATCATGGTGCATTGTTTTTTTTTCATATGTTTTTGTATGTGATTTGCCAGAATTTTAATGAGAACTTTTGCATCTATGTTCATCAGGGATATGGCTTGAAATTTTTGTCCTTGATGTGTCTCTGGCTGGTTTGGGTATCAGGGTGATACTAGCTTCACAGAATGAGTTTGGAAGGGTTTCCTCCTTTTTCTATTTCATTGAATAATTTGAAGCCCTTCAACAGATAAATAGTTAAAAAACAACTATGGTGTGTATACACAATAGACTATTACTCAGCATTACAAGAGAATAAAATAATGGCATTTACAGGTAAATGGATGGAGTTGGTGAATATCATGAAGTAAGCCAATCCCCCAAAATCAAAGGCCAAAATTCTCTCTGATAAACAAATGTTGATATATAATTGGGTCTCTGGGGATGAAGGAACATGGATTGGGCTCAGGAGAGGAAAGGAAAAGGAGGAGTATGGGGTAGGAAAGATGGTGGAATGAGACGAACATCATTACCCTAAGTACATGTATGACGGCACATGTGGTATGACTCTACATCATGTACAGAGAAATGAAAATTTGTGCTCCATTGGTGTACAATGGATTGAAAAGCATTTTTCTGTCATGTATAACTGATTTGAACTAATAATTTTCTTAATTTTTATTTTATTTATTTATTTGTATGTGGGGCTGAGGTTCGAACCCAGGGCCCTGCACACCTTGCACATGCTCTACAGCTGAGCCACAATTCCAGCCACAAAAAATAAATTTAAAAATAATTTAAAAAGGATATCTTAGTTGCTGACAAAAAGGTCTAGCAGGCAAATATGAATATGTGAAATTCCTGATTCCAAGTTCTTTAGTGGGTATAGAAACAATATGGTCAACTCATCTGCCAGGGAGGTAAGATTTTTTTATGAAGTCTCTAGAAAGGGTAGCACAGTTCCTGCTACTGCTTGCTATATTGTAGGCTAATGAAATCAAATTTTCTAAATGTAAAATGCTTTCTTGTGTCTCCATGTTTATTACTCTCTGCCTTGTATGCTCTTCTGCACATTCACTTTCAAATCACCCCTCAGTTCCTAAAATCAGTGACAAGGCCTTTTGCCTCTTCTGCTCTATCCCTACCCCAAAAACATCCTCTGCATGCCTACAAGCTGTGAACAGCTACTAGAAAAAGGATGATGGTGAACTGTGGTTATATACAGATCTGTACACTAAGACGATGAGCCCACAAATAGCAGAAACCCTATGTTTCCATCCTAGTTTCACCAGCCAGACCCTGGCACACAAGAAGCATCTGAGGGTACCATGTTTGCTGCATGAACATGTATTCAATGTCTCTCTCTCCCAACACATAATAAAAGCATCCTAAAAATTATTTTGCAAATCATACCACAACAACATAAATGTACTCTACACTATTGCCCTGTTCAATTAAAATGGTTGAGATGGTATAAAAATTCTTACCTCTTAAGATGGACGATAAGGTAATGTAGAGTGTCAAAATTGAATGGTGGCAATTGTCTTATAAGTTCCTTGGTTTTGAGAAGAATTTGGTTGATTTCCATACACATATTTGGAGATGTGTCCTCTGCAGAGGACACTTTTTGGTGTCCTGTTCTTGATTAATATGTTGGATGACATTTGCAAGCTCCATAAATTCCTGGTACCATTGGAATAAAAACAATGGTGCTGGTAGCTAAAGAAACAAAATAATATTAAAAATACATTTGGGCTGAGGTTTTGGCTCAGAGGTAGAGTGTTTCCCTCGCACATGTGGGGTCCTGGGTTTTATCCTCAGCACCACATAAAAATTAATAAATAAAATAAAGGTATTGCATTCTGCTACAACCAAAAAAATAAATGTTTTGAAAAAAAATCATCTGCCTGTTTCTTTTTAAAGTCAACTGAAAGTGAGAATTACTCAAATAATTTAGCATGTCCCTTTAGATTAACAAAATCAAAAGTCAATATGTATTTATTGGTATCTTTTTCAGTACTGGAAATTGAACCTAGGACATCAAGCATGCTATACAAGCACTCTAGTACTGAGCTTCATTCCTGGCCATAAAATAAAATATATATGTTTGGTGGAGAAGTGACTTAGAAAGCAAATCAAAATCTTGACTATAAATTATACTTATGTTAATAACAAATTAATAGATAATAAGTGAATTTCTAAACTTTAAATGAAGTTTAAACTTTAAGCTTCATTATGGGATTTTAAAACTCTTCATCACTATCCTAAACACATTATATTCACATCCGCCCCCCAAATAGCATAAACTTTAGCTGTTTTATTGGAACAAATATAGAATAGTGCACAAAATCTATAAAATGAATCAGAAACCCATGAATTTTATGAGTAGGGGGTGAAAATATCAAAGTGCTACAAAGCCCATATATTACTTGGGCAAGAATGAAGATCAGCAAAAGATAATATGACCTACAAAAACATACTGTCAACATCTAAAGAAACTTTAAAACAGGATGATTGGCCATGAATAGATCAAAAGAAAAAGTTCTTACAACAAATATCCATTGCCATAATGAATTTCAATGTTTTTATTAATCTACAATAGAAAATTCAGTGAACCGTTAGCTACCTGATGTCCTATAAAATCTGTAGGAAGTCAGAGTGTTGCCCTGTGATTAGTTTCTATCTTCACCACTCTGGGATCTGAAGCAACTCACTTCACCTCTTGGAGCTTTAGGTCAATGAGTCAGATAAAGGTTACTGTGTAACACTATTGCAAGAATTGAGAACACTTTCCCAAATGAAAGTCTTAGACATACAAAATTCCTGAAAAGAATGTAAGTTTATTGTATTGGAGCCAATTCATCTTCTCTCCCTGACTGACTAAACAAGATTAAGGATGACACATTATGAGACTTATAGTCATTCAAAGGTATCAACCTCCATTTCTCAGTTGAAGGGTCTATTGAATGTGATTAAAAGTTTATCAATGCTTTCCTGGGCTAACATTGTAGATACAGAAATTTATGCTTAATTTCTTTCCCTCCTGCAATTCCACTAAAATACAGTAGGCTCATAAGGACTAGGAAAATAGAGAAAATAAAAAGCAAAAATTCACAAGTAGAAAAGCATATGAATAAGTCCTGATGCAGCATTTCCAAGAGAACTGACACTTTGTCACTCAACATGATTTTCAGAATCCTAAAGGGACATGGACAATCACTACCAGGTCCTCTGATCTTGGGTAAGGTTGCAGGTGGGCCAGCTGAGAAGCTTAGCTCTTTATAGAATCCTGTCTCCACTCCATGTAATAGAGCAATCTCCTTTCTAAAACTCTGGAAAATTTTTCTCTGGGCAATAGGATACAGAGGCTTTCTGAATCGAGGCAATGCCAAACATAAGGTATAGAGAGGTAACTGTCTTCAAATGGAGATATGTTGGCTATATGCACACTGAAAGCACAGATCCTACAGTCTTAGTAACCCTGGCTCCCACAGTATTGGTACTCTATCTCTAGGAAATAAAAAAACAAACTTTCCTGGGGAACTGGGGTTGTGGCTCATTGTAGTGCACTCATCTGGCATGTATGAGGTACTAGTTTTGATACTCAGCACCACATAAAAATATATAAATAAATTAAAAATACTGTGTCCATCTACAATTAAATAAAATGCCTTCTCAGGAGGATCACAGCAGTGCCAGAACAGGGAACAAGAGACATGTAGTTAGGGATATACCAAACAGTCCACCTAGACCACTTTATAGTAAAGTTCAAAGTTTTTAAAAAGTCTTGATGTGTTCAAGTGCTTCCAAAGCTATTTCAAGTCCAAACTCTAATATATCTAGGCACCATGGAAGACAAAATTCAAAATGAGTAAAAAAAGAAAAAATTGAAGATGTAAAATGATATTGTCAATATGCTGGAAACTAGTCAGATATGGTGAAAGAGTACTGGAAATGCAACTGATCTAAATTTAGATGTGCTATAAATAAAAAAAATAGATACAAGATTTCAAAGAAAAAGATATGAAATACAAATAAATAAAGAAACAAAATACCTCATAATTTAAAAAACTAGATATCCAAAATTTTCAATGATATATTAAAATTAGCCTCACTTTATTTTTAATTTTTATGTTGCTATAAAAATTTAATGTTATATATGAGGGTCACATTGTATTTCTACAGAGGTTATAGGCCAACTAGAGAAAAGAATTCTTAATGAGAAAAATTTAAGGATATCCACAATAAAGTAGCATCATATAATCATTTAAAAAATTTAATCAAAGGAATAGAAAATCAGACCTCTTGAATATTAAAACATGATCTCACAATTGGAGTAAGTTACTTATTCAAGAAGAAAAAGACAAGAAAATGTCTTAGAAGGTCTTTGAAGGAAAAAAGAACAATAAAGAAAAGTTAAGGGAACTGAAGAAGAAGTATGCTTGCCAAGCAAGTACAAGACCCTGAATTATTAATCCCCACAAGTACAAATAACAAATTTATAAATATTTATATGTGTGTGTGTGTGTATGTGTACACACACACACACATCTCCAAAGAAGAGCTTCAAGTACAAGGGTGGGAGAATGGCAATAAAAATCAAGAAAAGTTCCAAGAATTAAAGTGCTCACAACTGAAGGAGCTCATGGAGTGGCCAGGATATTGGATGGAAATATATCTACATCAAAGTACATCATTATAACATCTTAGAGAGAGCTGCCGAATGTGCCTGCAAGGTAGGCAGACCTGCGACCCACCGGTAGAACAGGTCCAGCGGCCCGCCAGCGTGGTAGACAAATCACCCCAATTGGAGGAGGGGCAGAGCCGCTGCCCATGCTGGCAAGGTAGGCAGACCTGTGACCGACCGGGATAACAGGCCCAGTGGCCTTCTTGCATGGTAGACACATCACCCCAATTGGAGGAAGGCCCCAGCTGCCACCTGCAAGGTAGGTAGACGGTGTGTACCAGAGAAGGGGCCCAGAAGCCTACAGGCCTAGTTGAAATATTACCCCAAATGGAGGAGGGGCACAGCCACCACCTGTGCCTGCAAGGCAGGCAGACCTGCAACCTGGAGAACAGGCCCAGCGGCCCACCAGCATGGAAGACAGATCACCCCTATTGGAGGCGGGGCTCTGCCATTGCCTGCAAGGTAGGCAGACCATGCAACCCTGAGAAGGGGCCCAGTGGCCCCCCAGCGTGATAGACAGACACCCCAATTTGAGGAGGAGCACAGCTGCCACCCGTGCCTACAAGAGAGACTTCGCAACTATACAAGAGCAATATAAATATACAGGGGGAAAATTCAATAACACAACAGTTTCACTAACAGAAAGAAATGTGAACAGTATGAAAAGACAAGGAAAGAAAGGACCACAAGCAATGCAGGTCAACTCAACTTTAGAAGAGGTAATATCTGCAGCAGATGGAATGTCAGATAAAGAATTCAGGATTTACATGCTTCAGATGATCTGGAGTCTGAAGAAAGACATTAGACAGCAAAATCAGACAATGAAATATCACTTCAACAATGAATTACATAAACAAATCCAAGGAGCAAAAGATCAACTATACAGAGAGATAGAGGTTATAAAAATCAAACAAACAGAAATCCTAGAAATGCAGGAAGCAATAAACCAAATTAAAAACTCAAATAAGAATACTACCAGCAGAGTAGAATACTTACAAGATAGAACATCAGACAATGAAGACAAAGTATTTCAACTTGAAAAGAACATAGACAGCTCAGCACGACTATTAAGAAACCATGAGCAGAACATCCAAGAAATATGGGATAACATAAAGAGACCAAACTTAAGAGTCATTGGGATACAGGATGGTATGGAGGTCCAAATCAAAGGAATGAGCAAACTGTTCAACAAAATAATACGAGAAAACTTCCCAGACATGAAGAATGAGACAGAATCCCAAATTTTAGAAGCCTACAGGACGCTGAATGTGCAAAAGCATAAGAGATCCACACCTAGACACATTATAATGAAGATGCCCAACATACAAAATAAGGAGAGAATTTTAAAAGCTACAAGAGAAAGAAAGCAGATTACATTTAGGGTAACAGCTAATCTTTCAACAGACTCTGATAGCTAGAAGATCCTGGAACAACATATTTCAAACGCTGTAAGAAAATTGGTTCCAACCAAGAATTGTGTATCCAGCGAAATTAAGCTTCAGGATGGAAGATAAAATTAAAACCTTCCACGATAAACAAAAGTTAAAAGAATTTGCAGCTAGAAAACCATCTCCAAAACATCCTCGATAAAACATTACAGGAAGAGGAAATGGAAAATAACAATGAAAACCAAAAGTGGGAGGTAGTACAGCAAAGGGAGAAAATAATCAAAGAGGAAAAGCAAACCATGTGAAGTAACATAAATAAACAAATATGGCTGGAAGAACAATCCATATCTCAATAATAACCCTAAATGTTAATGGCTTAAACTCACCAATTAAGACACACAGCCTAGTAGAATGGATGAAAAAAAGATCCAACAATATGCTGCCTACAGGAGACACATTTGATAGGAAAAGACATATATAGACTGAAGGTGAAAGGTTGGGAAAGATCATATCACTCCTATGGATTTCAAAAACAAGCAGGAGTGTCCATACTCATATCAAATAAAATAGATTTCAAGCCAAAGTTAATCAAAAGGGATAAAGAGGGACACTACATTCTGCTCAAGGGAACCATACACCAACAAGACACAACAATCTTAAATATATATGCCCCAAACAATGGTGCAGCTATTTTCATCAAACAAACTCTTCTCAAGTTCAAGAGTCTAATAGACCACCATACAATAATTATGGGAGACTTCAACATACCTCTTTCACCACTGGACAGATCTTCCAAACAAAATTTGAATGAAGAAACTATAGAACTCAGTAATACAATTAATAACCTAGACTTAATTGACATATATAGAATATACCACCCAACATGAAGCTGCACATGGATCCTTCTCAAAAATAGATCATATATTATGTCACAGGGCAACTCTTAGACAGTATAAAGGAGTAGAGATAATACCATGCATTTTATCTGATCATAATGGAATGAAACTGAAAATCAATGATAAAAGAAGGAAGGAAAAATCAAGCATCACTTGGAGAATGAACAATAGGTTACTGAATGATCAATGGGTTTTAGAAGACATCAGGGAGGAAATTAAAAACTTCTTAGAATTAAATGAAAACACAGACACAACATATCGAAATCTATGGGACACATTGAAAGCAGTTCTAAGAGGAAAATTCATTGCTTGGAGTTCATTCCTTAAAAAAAGAAAAAACCAACAAATAAATGATCTTATACTTCATCTCAAAATCCTAGAAAAAGAAGAGCAAAACAACAGCAAAACAAGTCAAAGGCAAGAAATAATTAAAATCAAAGCTTAAATTAATGAAATTGAAACAAAAGAAACAATTGAAAAAATTGACAAAACTAAAAGTTGGTTCTTTGAAAAAATAAATAAAATCGACAGACCCTTAGTCATTCTAACGAAGAGAAGACGAGAGAGAACCCAAATTACTAGCATACGGGATGAAAAAGGCAATATCACAACAGACACTTCAGAAATATAGAAGATAATTAGAAATTATTTTGAATTCTTATACTCCAATAAAATAAAAGATAGTGAAGGCATCAGTAAATTTCTTAAGTCATATGATCTGCCCAGATTGAGTCAGGAGGATATAGAAAACCTAAACAGACCAATATCAATTGAAGAAATAGAAGAAGCCATTAAAAGACTACCAACTAAGAAAAGCCCAGGACCCGATGGGTATACAGCAGAGTTTTACAAAACCTTTAAAGAAGAACTAATACCAATACTTTTCAAGGTATTTCAGGAAATAGAAAAAAGAGGGAGAACTTCCAAATTCATTCTATGAGGCCAACATCACCCTGTTTCCTAAACCAAAAAAAGACACTTCAATGAAAGAAAACTACAGACCAATATTTCTAATGAACCTAGATGCAAACATCTTCAATAAAATTCTGGCAAATCGGATACAAAAACATATCAAAAAAACTGTGCACCATGATCAAGTAGGATTCATCCCTGGGATGAAAGGCTGGTTCAATATACGGAAATCAATAAATGTTATTCACCACATCAATAGACTTAAAGATAAGAACCATATGATAATCTCAATAGATGCAGAAAATGTATTCGACAAAGTACAGCATCCATTTATGTTCAAAACTCTAGAGAAACTAGGGATAACAGGAACTTACCTCAACATTGTAAAAGCTATCTATGCTAAGCCTCAGGCTAGCATCATTCTCAATGGAGAAAAATTGAAGGCATTCCCTCTAAAATCTGGAATAAGACAGGGATTTCCTCTCTCACCACTTCTGTTAAACATAGTTCTCGAAACACTGGCCAGAGCAATTAGACAGACGAAAGAAATTAAAGGTATAAAAATGGGAAAAGAAGAACTTAAATTATCACTCTTTGCAGCTGACATGATTCTATACCTAGCAGACACAAAAGGGTCTACAAAGAAACTATTAGAGCTAATAAATGAATTAGCAAAGTGGCAGGATATAAAATCAAAACTCATAAATCAAAGGCATTCCATGATATCAGCAACAAATCATCTGAAATGGAAATGAGGACAACCACTCCATTCACAATATCCTCCAAAAAAATAAAATACTTGGGAATCAACCTAACAAAAGAGGTAAAAGACTTATACAATGAAAACTACAGAACCCTAAAGAGAGAAACAGAAGAAGATCTTAGAAGATGGAAAAATATACCCTGTTCATGGATAGGCAGAACTAACATCATCAAAATGGCGATATTACCAAAAGTTCTCTATAGGTTTAATGCAATGCCAATCAAAATCCCAATGGCATTTCTTGTAGAAATAGAGAAAGCAATCATGAAATTCATATGGAAAAATAAAAGCCCAGAGTAGCAAAAACAACTCTAAGCAGGAAATTTGAATCAGGCGGTATAGGGATACCAGACTTCAAACTATACTACAGAGCAATAGTAACAAAAACAGCATAGTACTGGTACCAAAACAGGCAGGTGGACCAATGGAACAGAATAGAGGACACAGAAACCAATCCACAAAATTACTAGTATCTTATATTGACATAGGGGCTAAAAGCATGCAATGGAGGAAGGATAGAATCCTCAACAAAAGGTGCTAGGAAAAGTGGAAATCCATATGCAACAAAATAAAACCGAATCCCTTTCTCTCATCATGCACAAAAGTTAACTCAAAATGGATCAAGGAGCTTGATATCAAAACAGAGACTCTGTGTCTGATAGAAGAAAAAGTTGGCTTTAATCTGCATATTGTGGGGTCGGGCTCCAAATTCCTTAATAGGACACCTAATGCACAAGAGTTAAAACAAGAATCAACAAATAGACTTACTCAAACTGAAAAGTTTTTTCTCAGCAAAATTAACAATAAGAGAGGTAAATAGGGAGCCTACATCATGGGAACAAATCTTTACTCCTCACACTTCAGATAGAGCCCTAATATCCAGAGTATACAAAGAACTCAAAAAATTAAACAATAAGAAAACCAATAACCCAATCAACAAATGGGCCAAGGACCTGAAGAGAAACTTCTCAGAGTAGGATATACAATCAATCAACAAGTACATGAAAAAATGCTCACCATCTCTAGCAGTCAGAGAAATGCAAATCAAAACCACCCTAAGATACCATCTCACTCCAGTAATATTGGCAGCTATTATGAAGTCAAACAACAACAAGTGCTGGTGAGGATGTGGGGAAAATAGTGCACTTGTACATTGCTGGTGGGACTGCAAATTGGTGTGGCCAATTTGGAAAGCAGTATGGAGATTTTTTTGGAAAGCTGGGAATGGAACCACTATTTGACCCAGCTTTTCCCCTTCTTGGTCTATTCCCTAAAGACCTAAAAAGAGCATAGTACAGGGACACCACTACATCAATGTTCATAGCAGCACAATTCACAATAGCAAGACTGTGGAACAAACCTAGATGCCCTTCAATAGATGAATGGATAAAAAATGTGGCATTTATACACAATGGAGTATTACTCTGCATTGAAAAAAGACAAAATCATGGAATTTGCAGGGAAATGGATAACATTAGAGCAGATTATGCTAAGTGAAGCTAGCCAATCCCTAAAAAAAGAAATGCCAAATGTCTTCTTTGATATAAGGAGAGTAACTGAGAACAGAGTAGGTAGGAAGAGCATGAGAAGTAGATTAACATTAAACAGGGATGAGAGGTTGGAGGGAAAAAGAGAGAGAAGGGAAATTGCATGGAAATGGAATATTATCATGGTTATATAAAATTACATACAAGAGGAAGTGAGGGGAAATGGAAAAAAAACAAGGGGGAGAAATGAATTACAATAGATGGGGTAGAGAGAGAAGATGGGAGGGGAGAGGAGGGGGGATAGTAGAGGATAGGAAAGGCAGCAGAATACAACAGACACTAGTATGGCAATATGTAAATCAGTGGCTGTGTAATGAATGAGATTCTGCAATCTGTATTCAGGGTAAAAATGGGAGTTCATAACCCACTTGAATCAAAGTGTGAAATATGATATGTCAAGAACTATGTAATGTTTTGAACCACCAACAATAAAAATTAAAAAAAATAAAAAATAAAAAAATAATTAAAATCTTAGAATAATGAGGGGGGTGATGACACAGTCTATACCAATTAAAAATATGAAATATAAAATATTTTTGCTGTTTGCATTTGATGGTAGGTTTAGAGTAAAACTTGAACCTGTTGAAGGTAAAATTTTAACACTTCACAGATGCCATGTAAAGAAAATTCAGACAGATCTACTAAATGCCTTCCATTTTCCAGAGCTTGACACAGTATTGGGATTTTTGCCTTGTTGCCACTGAGTCAGTAAATTTTCTTGAAAAGAAAAGAAAAACAGAATGCAATATTTTACTATAGTACAAAGAGCTAAATGCAGACATCTAAACAGAGTTGATGTATCTACTTCAATTTTTATTACTATTTAAAAAATACAAGTTGAAATCAAATAAATTAACATTTTCCAAATAAATGTGAATAAATTTAGTTATTACAAATGAAGAGTGCTGATTTTCTTAAAGTCTCTTTTTCATTAAAACAAATCACAAAGGCATTTATGTTTCTAGAGTTTTAAGAGTAAACAACATACTTGTAAACACAAGGAAGTCTTTTCAATTTCTAAAGTACACATTTTTATAATGAAAGGAATGCCATCTGGCTCCTTTTTGGCAACACAGGACAATTCTGCTCCAAATAAGTGTATTTTCCCCCGAAGTTTCCGATGTCCGCAAACAATGGTTACGTTTGCCATGAATTTTTTATGGAAGACAAGAAGACACTAAAGAAAATGATATTTGAAAACTGATTGACTCAACTTAAAATTATTCACAACTAAGCAAAATACAGACCGACTAATAATGACAAAAATAAGTTAAAAAGTACTATTTGTAGTTTGTGAATTACATTTAACAGGAAAACAAAGAAGAAAACTATAGAAATAAACTGTGGGACCTTATTAAAAAGTACTGGCAACCCAGGTGTGATGGCATATGACTATGATTCCAGCTACTTCAGGGGTTGAAACAGGAATTTCACAAGTTGAAGGCCAGACCAATCTAGCAAGAACCCATTTCAAAACACAATTTTAAGAAAGAGTAGATGGGCTGGGGATGTGGCTCAAGCAGTAATGTTCTCACATGGTGTGCACGGGGCTCTGGGTTCGATCCTCAGCACTACATAAAAAATAAAATTTAAAAAAAGATATTTTTTTCCACTGAAAACTGAAAAATAAATGTTAAAAAATTCTCTCTCTCTCTCCATTTCTCTCTCTCTCTCTCTCTCTCTCTCTCTCTCTCTCTCTATTTCTCTTCTCTCTCTAAAAATATGGCATGTTCAAGACCCTGAATTTAGTTCCCAGGAGTACAAACAACAAATTTATATATATTTATATGTGTGTGGACACACACATCTCCAAATAAGTAAAATTATAACAAAGAAGTATATAGCAAAAGAAAAAAATGTGATTCCATAAAGATCTTACCTCTTCACATTTAAGACCTGGAAATATGACAATGTGTTCACAGTATCTACATCTTATGGGAAATCTCTATTTTCTGAACTTATGAGTGGCAGCTGCTTTTGACATTAATGATTGCTAAAATGTTCCAAGCGAGCTGGGTCCTTACAACAGAATTGTTAGTATAAGAAGGGTAAAATGGCAAAAACATATACCACATGATATTTTACTTGGAATAATTTTTAGACTTTGAGATTATTTATATATTACAAAAAGCTATTATTTTGCCTTTCTAATATAAAAAGCATCTCATTTATTTATCTCTTATAAAAGACATTCTTTATTTTTTATTTACTTATGACAGTGGAATGCATTACAATTCATATTACACATATAGAGCACAATAGTTTACATCTTTGTTCATATACAAAGTATATTCATACCAATTCGTGTCTTCATACATGTATTTGGCATAATGATGACCTTCTCATTCCACCATCTATAATCCCAACTACTCAGGAAACTGACGCATGAGGATTGCAAGTTTGAGGGCAACCTGGACAGCTTAGCAAAACCCTGTCTCAAAATCAAGTTTTTAAAAATGGCTGGGGATACAGCCCAGAGGGAGAATGTTTCTGGGATCCAGTCCCCATACTGGGGAGTGATAAAAAAGAAATTGATTTTTGGAGCCACTTCCACTTTGCGGATCCACCAGCACTTTTACAGTTTCCCTGCCATCAAAGAAGGCCAGGCACATCACAGCACCACTGTATAGCCTCATATCCTCAGTGCCCATCCATGGTGAAGATTCTGCTAAGGTCCTGTAGGCACCTTCCATGTTCCCCTCCTATACCAAAAAAAAAAAAAAAAAGACTAGCATTGAACTTCACATGTTTTACCATAACCTTGGATTGAAATCTAAATTTTGTAGAACCCTGAGCCCCCAGAACCCAGTCAACCTGAAGCACATTTGCTTGCACTATGTTTCTGTCGAGAAAGCATTTCGTAGAGCAGCCTCTTGAAAAACAACTTGGCAATGCCTCAGAGTTAAACGTTATACTATGATGGAGTGTTGAGAGCCACAGCCGAAAGGGCCCCAGCAAACTTCCAGCTGCCAGTACCAGCTGCCAGCTGATGATTGGCTCACAGTGGCCACAGCAGAAGGGGCCCCAGAAAACTTCCAGCTGCCAGCAAACTTCCAGCTGCCAGCTGATGATTGGCTCAAAGCAGCCCCAGCAAACTTCTAGCTGCCAACTGTTTGGCTCCTCTGCAGTGATGCTCATTGGATTGTTTTCCCACCCTTTCAGACCACGGGGCTGCTCCCTGGGGGACATTTTTTCAGCTCTGCCCTTGTGACCCAGCCAATTGGCCTCAAGAGCAAGAGGTGTGGGGGAGGTTGAGAGGCTTGTGGGAAGCCAGTGGTGACAGTTGGGCTCTGAAGGTTTTCATGAAGAGCTGTGTGGTGTGGCTGTGTGTTCTAAAAATAAAGTTCATTTCTTTTGACAAGTGGCTCCTGAATTGTGCCCAGCCAGACTGCGGCAATGGAGGAACATTCCAAAAAGTGTCAAATAAAAAGTAATCACTGTATAAGCCTAAGCCTACATGTCTATAGTTTACTAAATCATATTAGTTAGTAGAGTGACTGACTGAACTCATCAAAAATTGAGTATTGAAAAAAAATATTTTTAACACTTGTGTACTTTACTTGAATATATAAACATATAAATAATTAGCTTAGCCTTATAAAAATCTGGGGCTTGGTCAAAATATTTACACATTTTTAAAAAATAATGGTAGAATACACATAACGTTCACCATCACAACCATTTTAAGTGCACAGTTCATTGGGTTAATTACAGTCATGCAGTTGTGTGTCCATCTTCAGAACTTTTTATCTTACAAACCAAATCTTCATTTCCATAATCATCTCCCCATTCCACTATTCATTCCATGACAACCACCAATCTAATTTTCTGTCTCTATGAATCTGACAACTCTGGGTCAGATTACTAAGTTAAGTAGAATTATACAGTATTTGTCCCTAGTTCACATAGCATCGTATCCTTAAATTTCATAAATGTTGTATCAGAATTCCCTTTCTTTATAAGGATGAATACTATTCTACTCTATGTGTTTATGCCAAATTTTGTTTATTCATTCAACCTTTGATGGACATTTAAAATGCCTACACCTTTTGGCTACTGCAAAAAATGCTATGAGCATGGTTGTCCAAATACCTGTTTGGGTTTGTTATCAATTCTTTGGGGTACTTATACCTCAAAGTGGAATAGTGTATTAAAGTTTTTCAGCAACTGCCATACTGTTTTCCATAGTGGCTGTACTATTTTACATTACTCCAACAATACAAGAGGGTTCTTATTTTTCCATTCCATTGTCAACACTTGTTATTATTATTATTTTTGAATAGTAGCCAATCCTAATGGGTGTGAGGTGGTTCCTATTGTAGTTTGATTTTCATTTCCCAAATGATAAGTGATGCTGCACATCTTGTGCTTATTGGTTATTTGTGCAACTTCTTTGGGAAAGTCCTTTGCCCATTTTTAATCAAGTTTTATTGTTGTTGAGTTGAAGGAGTTCTTTATTCACTTTGTATTTTAAAAATATATTTATGTTTTAGTTCTAGTTGGACACATATGTTTATTTTACTTCTTTATTTTTATGTGGTGCAGGGTGTCACACGTGCTAGGCAAACACTCTATTGCTGAGCCACAACCCAAGCCCATTACTTTGGGTATTTTTTTTAAAATATTTTTAGTTGTAGTTGGACATAATATCTTTATTTTATTTATTTTTCTATGTGGTGCTGGAAATTGAACCCAGTACCTCACACATGCTAGTCAAGTGCCCTGCCACAGAACCACAAATCCAGCCCAACTCTGGATATTAAACCCTTATGGAATATGTGATTTGTAAATATTTTCTTCCCTCCAATAAGTTGCTATTTCACTATCATCTAAACATGTTTAAATATAAATAAATCTTTGGGGTTTTTTTTAGAAACTTTAATATCCTCATCACTCTTAAAGGTATTAAAATATTATACTTTTCTAGCTTGTACTCTTCCCCCACCCAGTTTTAGGTACAACATTACCACAGTCTTTTTGAGCTGTGTGATAATTTTAGACTTAGACCTCGGGATAAGAAATCCAAGCTTTTTCTCTGTTATGTAATGAGGAAGCCACATAAGATAGTAAAAAGTCTTGGACCATTAGGGAGAAATCCCAAAGTTTAGACCTGCTCTATCACTTATTACTGTGTAATTTTTGGGTAAGTCATTTACCTTTTTTGACCTTAAGTTACCTATTTACAAAGCAGAATACTAATGACTGGCCTCCTATGGGCCACTCACCTTTAAAAAGGGTGGACAACATTTTCCCATGTGGTTCAGCAGTCATGTGCTTTGGTATTTAATCCAGTGAATTGAAAACATATCCACATAAAACCCTAAGTATATGTGTTTATAACATCTTTTTTCATAACTTTCCAAACTTGGAAGCAATCAAGATGTTCTGATGGAAAAAAATGAATTGAATTCTAGATAACAGAATATTATTAAGTACTAAAAATCAAAAACGTTAGGAAGCCATGAAAAGACATGGAGGAAGCTTAGATGCATATTACTAAGTGAAAGACACCAATCCGAAAGGGCTCCATACTGTTCGATTCTAACTACATAATATTATGATAAAAAAAATTATGGAGAAAGTAAAAAGATTAGTGGTTGGGGAGACAGGGAAAATAGGAAACCTACAGAGAATTTTTAGGGTGGTGAAATTATTCACTATTATAATACAATGGTGGATACATTTCATTATACATTTGTCAAGACTCATACAATACCTAACACCAAGATTGATCCTTAATGGAAACTACGCAATTTAGGGAACAATGAAGTGTCAGTGTGGATTGCTGAATGTAACAAGTATGCCTCCTTAATAAACGCAGGATTACCATGATGGGGAATCCTCTTTGAGTGGGAGCACAGGAGGTATATGGAAACTATGTACTTGCTTTTAAAATAAAGTTGATTTTTAAAAATGGGGAGAAGTAATACCCTCAGAGAATTTAGTAAAGGAAATAAAGAAGTGGGAGGTAAAAGTAGACAATATGGTTCATGAAGCCAAAATACTCAAGTTTCAAGAAATAGGTAATGATAAAGTTCTGAGCAGAGCACAAATATACAAATGAGAAAATATTGATTAGTTATGTCAACTGGAGATGACTGATGATATTAGCAAAAATAATTTTGAATCAAATGGTACAGCAGGACTCAGAGTAAGGGTTAAAAGGGAGAAAGGAATTCTTAAGAGATAGGAATTGTAGATTATTTTTTCATGAATTTAGCTCAGAATTGCATAACAAAACAAGGAGAAGGAAATAAGATGTGGATTGGGTCAAAGATATAAGGATGAAAGGGAATAGTAGGAATACTATTTTTTTGAAATGAGAGCTAATAGGCAGATGGTGATGAGGATTGAGTCCATAAGTAGAGGGGTGAGAGAGTCGCCTTGTATCTCCGGGGCCTTTGATATAAACTATTTCATGTCCATATTGGACATCCTCAGGCCTCTCAGTTCTACATATGCATTTCATCCTCACAATCCACAGAAGAAGTGGATGAAAATGGAAGTCCTGGTCACCTATTCTCTTTAAGTTCCCAATTTCCTCTGTCTTTTCTCACTCTTTGTTTTAGATTTTTAAAAAATTTCCCTGGCCTGGTTGCCATCCGTATAAACTTTGGATTCCATAATTGATTGCATATATTTCTTTCTACACTCTTAATCCCTTTCCTTTGGACCCTTCCATCTAGCTATCAACTTCTAAACCTGAATCAATCCTATCATCCATTTTCTCCTATACCTAACCTCACTCTGATTCATTCTCTTGTTGCAAATTTCTTTCCCCTCATTCTGTCACACCACCTGAAACCTTTGTTCCAGGATTCAGCAAACCCTCACATTCTCAGTCTTTTCACTAACCCTCCACTTACTGCCTAACTGAAACCTGACTACCTCAAGAGGATACCACTGAAATTATGCCCCTGCTGGTAGGAGGTTAATTCTCCACCTCCATCTCCCACAGTTCCAGAGGCAGCAGCAGCCCTTTGTAGCACCCTGTCACTTGCAGGTTGTCACCCTTCTACTTTCAAACTTAAGACTCAAAATCTGAAGATATAACATGTCTGGTTATGTCATGCTCTTCTTCTAGTTGATACTTCAGTTGAAATATCTGTTTTGCAATCTCTGTCTTCTCCCCAACACCTGCAATTATACTAGCTACCTTAACACTAGAAAAATAACCTAATACCCTAGGCTAAGCGTTCTTTGCCCTAACCAAGCCTTCATGCCATTTCAGCAACACCCACGCCCTTGACCTTGCACACTCTACACTGCTTTACTGAAGGAAACTCAGGCTTTAATATTTCACTCTTGAATCCCTAACCCTCCTCCAGCTTAATCAAGCATCATAACATTACTGCTTAAATACACACCTTCTTTGACATCACTGAGGCCTCATCCTCCAAATATTCTATACTTTCCAGATTTATCTTATTTGCCTGGTTTTCTTTATTATGCAATTTGGATCCCATAATTAATTGCTTAAAATTTTTAAACACTCTTAATCCCTTGCCTTTGACCTTTCCATCTAGCTATCAACTTCTAAACCTGAATCAATCCTACCATCCATTTTCTCCTACACCTAACCTATGAGCATTGCTCAAAAAAACTGTACAAATGTGCATGCTACTCATACTAAAATTCATATTTTAAAATTTCAATGGGGCCTTTTGGACTTGCCTTTGTTCTTCTTCCCATTCCATCACTTGTAGAAGCTTTTCTGATATTTTATCATACCTTCCTGTACCTTTCTTGATTGCTGAGAAAGCTAAGGTGGTCTGTCAAATAAGAATTCCCTTCAATTTCAGCCTAAAACCAACCTATCACTTTGTTTAAGTCACTCTTCTGTTATTGATTCCCTAAATACAGTATGCACACATGTCTAGATTCCTTGAAATAACCACTTCATTTTCCTATCTTTCTGTGGCATCAGTAAAATACCACTATCCTCACTTTGCCCTGAACACATCATGTTGCTCATGCTGTGTATGCTGTTCCTTCTGCCACTCTATTTTCTCCTCCAGATAGACTTAAAAAAAAACTTTGCTAAAGAAATCTCTTTCATGTCTCCTAACTCCCCTCCACAAAAAAGGGGAAAAAAGTAAAAAAGTAGATAAATACTTCTTACTTTTCTTCTTCTTTTTCTTTTTCTTCTTCTTCTTCTTCTTCTTCTTCTTCTTCTTCTTCTTCTTCTTCTTCTTATTCTTCTACTTCTTCTTCTTCTTCTTCTTCTTCTTCTTCTTCTTCTTCTTCTTCTTCTTCTTCTTCTTTTTCTTCATATTTGTATAACTGCAGTTTTTACATGGCATGCTAATTATCAATAAAGGTAATTTGAAGAACAAATTTGTAGTGAAGAGACTGGTAGGAACAAGAATTATAACAACTGAGTGAGAAGTCAAAGTAGGATGGTGAGGAAGGTTCTTCATTCATTAAACAAATAACCAATATATTAACAACATATTTTGTATGTACACCAAGGGTTGGAGAAAAACATGTGGGTAGGCTGTAGTTGGGACAGGTGTGGCAATCAAACTGATGAGACATTAAATTACATCGAGATCTTGAAGAAAGGTTGGAATGTGAATTAACTAAAAGAAGCTTGAAGGAGAGGTAGGGAAAGGATAGGTTACCAAGGAAACAAACACATACATATTTGGCTAATATAAGCTGACTGGTCCTGGCTAAAAAAAAAAGGTTAGGAACACTCATATTAGGAGACAAAACTGAAAGCTCAATCATAGACACTTGCAATTAAAAAAGATTTAAGAATCACCCAAGTGACCCATCTTCCTAATGAAGAATGATCTATCTTTCTTTCATGTATCTATCTATCTATGTATCTATCTATCTATCTATTAATCTATCAATTTTAAGATATGGTCTTACTAAGTTGCTAAGAGCCTGAGTTGCTAAGACTGGCTTCAAAATTGCAATCCTCCCACCTCAAACAAGGTGCTGAAATTACAGGCATGGTGCCTAGGTAAGAATGACATCCCTGACAAATGGACAAGGCCATTAAATTGGTAATAGCACTGAGGTAGCCTCTTCATTATTGTACTCTTCTAAATGTTGAAAATTATTTGTTCTAATATTAACTGTATAGAAACATGCCTCCTTTAACATCTTCCTACCAGTCCTGGTTCTGACTTCTGATGTACTCAGCATAACTCTAACTTCTCTTTGGGGGACAGTTTTTCAAATATCTTAGTTATGTGAGAACTTGAACAAATTATTTTCTGAGGATCAACTTTCTCATATCTAAAACAGAGGTATACAGAAGCTAATTGTCTCCTGATAGCTGCTGTCCCCTCCATTTATTATAATTAGAATTTTTTTTCTAGGTATATAGAACCCAGCAATGATTACATTTTTAATCCTTCCAGACAATTGAATGTTACATTCTGCTTATATTCTGGTCAATGGACTGAGAGCAAAAGGGACCTCCTCATCCCCTTTCCTCATTCCCAAAGGTTGGGGCTAGAATTCAGATGTAGGGTGAGCCAGGGTTAATCCCTGTGGATGAGCACAATACCATAAAAACAAGATAAAAAAAGACCAGGCCCCTGACAACTTGACAAGACAGAACTACCATGCCAGTTTGGACTTTATACAAGAGAGAAATAAACTTTTATTTAGTTTAAGCTTCTTCTTACTTTTTAAAAATAAATGAGTTATGACACAAGAATATATAGTCCAAATTTGTTGGTCTCCTCTAATCTGTGGTCACCTGAAATTTTGGTTCAGGACCTAGCTCACTTTTTAATACTCAAACTTTTTTTGAAATATTTATTTTTTAGTTGTAGATGAACACAGTATCTTTATTTATTTTATGTGGTCCTGAGGATTGAACTCAGGACCTCACATGTGCTAGGCAAGAGCTCTACCACTGAGCCACAATCCCAGCCCTTAATACTCAAACTATAAGGAAGAAAAGAAGTGTCATACAATTGCACCATGGCATGGCACATGTAACTTAGAGAACATAACACTTCGAGTCATAGTGGGGAAAAAGAGCACAGGGTCTCCACCACCACTCCACTCAGACAGCAAAAGCTCCAAGTCAGAATGAAATGGGAGACACCAATTTCAATTTCTTCAGTTACTTTGTCCTTAGTTTTCTGGTAATATTAAAACATGCACATCTTGCTACACAGGTATAATTCTAGAATTTAAAGATATGTATTCTCATGCAACATTATCCTTAAAAAATAATCCAACAATTTCATTGTAAATTTATGTATAATACTGACAGAGATATGCATATACTACTGCATTTATTGTTCTGGTTTTGTGGGTGTTTCTCATTATTTTCAAATGTAATTTTGATAATTCATTATTCTTGTATGTTGTGTATGTGTGCGGGTGGTGTACTGGGGATAAAACCCAGGCCTTCATGCTTATGAGACAAGCATTCTACTACTGAGTTACAACCCAACAATTCATGATTTTTTTTCTTGACTCCATAATCCTTGATAATTACAACTCAACTATAAGGAAGAAATACAGGAAGTAAACAACTAAAAAATACTGCAGATGATATCACATCCTGAAAACTTCATGTATAGGATTGGTTTTAGGGGTCACCTAAATCAAGAAGAGTCTGTATCAGTCAGGATAGGGTCCATTAGGCTTCAGTTAATATGCAACCCCAAATTCTGATGGTTCAAAATATATCCAAGGGTTTGTTTCTGTTCCTGTTAAGGTCTAGTGGAGGTCACCTGAGGTTCTGAACCATACAATATTCATTTAGTGTCCAGGTTGACCACACATGGACCGCTGTTTGTAGTAAAGGAAAAGAGACACAGCAAACTACATCATTTCTCTTAAACTTTCAGCCTGGAAATGGCAGATGTCACTTTTGCTCACATCTCATTAGTCAGAGAAAGTCATATGATCATTTCTGAGTTCCACAGGTATTTAATCTACTGAAGAGAGAGGGGAACAGAATACTTAGCAAACTTGCAAAGATTCTGGGATGGGGTGGTAGCTCAGTGATAGAGCACTCCACTCACATTTGTGAGGCACTGGGTTTAATCCTTGGCACCACATAAAAATAAATGCATACAAAAATATTGTGTTCATTTACAACTAAAAAAGTATTTTAAAAAACTTCCAAAGATTCACTCTTCAACATTTCCCAAAACAGTTATTAAGTCAGTGCTTAGGATTCTACCATTTTCTCAAAGAAACCCATTCAATGTCCAGTCAGTACAAAGCATTGGGACGTTCTCTTTAGGTTGATTATAAATCTACTCCCCTAGAGCTCCCACCTATTGGTCTTCATTTAGTGCTCTTGTGACACTAATGTCAGATCTACTTCTTTTCTTTTTCTTTTTTTGTAAACTTTATTTTATTTTATTTATATGTGGTGCTGAGGATTGAACCCAGGGCCTTACATGTTTGAGGTGAGAGCTCTACCACTGAGCCATAACCCTAGCCCCAGATCTACTTATTTTCTATAAGACAGTTCCTAAACTATCTAGCACTTCAATTATTTCTCATGTAATAGGATGAATGGTCTTTTCTGAATATTTTTGTTTTTCTAAACCCTTATTCTGATAATTTCCTTAATATTAAAAATTTTTTAAATGTGTTATGACATATCTGCTCATCCAAAAAGAGTAGCAATATTTTTTTTTACTTCTTTTAAAGGGGTTTTGTAAGAATTGGGTAAAATTAGGAATGTAAAATATACATGCATATATATGCATATATAGTATATATATGAGTTAGACTATACATGTATATTTTATTTTATATATATATATATATATATGTGTGTGTGTGTGTGTGGGGGGGTGTGTGTGTGTATTCAATTCTCAGCATTTGAAGACCTTCATCTCTCCTGCATTCTCTTGTACTGAGGAACTGAATTCAGTGTATATTACCACTGAGCCACATTCTAGCCCTTTTTAAATTTTTGGATCCTCTCCAAGTTGCCCAAACTTGTTTTGAATTTCAGATTCTCCTGCCTTGTGTGCATGGTTTAATGATATAATGGTGAATATTAACTTAGTGGCATAAAATGGCATTAGCAAAAGTTTTACAAGGCATGAATACCTAGTAATGAGACTGAATATTGTAGACTTAGAACTAGAAAGCCACAGTTTGAAAAATAGAGTATATGCATGAGTATTATTTTTTTTATCTTTTATATATGACTATCTTGAGGCGAATGTAAATGGTCCAGGTCTACTAACCCATTTACTGGTATCACATATTGGAACCAATTTCCTATAACTAACATTCGGGAAAAATTATACTACATAGATTTATGTATTGGTTTTCTAAAACATAAAGCTGAGAAAGATACAACCCAAAACATAAGCAGCATTAAAGTCTATGATTAAAAAAGGACAATGGAGCCGGCCTGCCTCTTGGCTCTGAACTTACTAGCTGACTTTTCAACAATTCTTTGTCTTTCTATTTCTTCAGGTATAAATTGAAAGTAATAATAACAACAATGGTAATAATAGCAATAGTAATGAGAAAATATTAGTACTTCCTCATAGGATTATTTTGAGGATTAACGTAAAGACTTAAAAATATATTAGGAGTTGGTGGAGCTTAGCGCAGCCTGCTGGGCAATGCAGCGGGCGGTGCGCAGGCATGCCGCCAGTGCCAGTCACTGCCTTTGGCTGGCCGGTGCCCAATCCCAGGGCATGCTGCCCGGAACCTGCCGGGATGCACAATGTAGACCAGCCAGGCAACAGGCTTCAAACTGCTACCCGTGGACATGTCGTTGGGACAGCAGTCGGAACCCCGGCCGGAGCCAAGAGGATGGCCTCTTGTTCCTGTGCTGCGTAGAGGACCTGCTGTTCACCAGCAGCCCCTTCGTGTGGAACATGACAGTATCCACGTTGCAGAGATGGAGCGGCTGCGCGCTTGCCATCAGATGCTGCGGACTTGTGCGGGCTGCGGATGTGTACCAGATGACAGAGGACAGGCACTACAGGTGCAGCTCCTGGAAGACAGAAGGCTGGAGCTGCTGGTTCAGCCCAAAATTCTGTCAAGAGAGCTGCTGGACCTTGTGGCTTTACACTTCAACCTGAAAGAAAAGGAGTACTTTGGTATAACGTTCATAGAGGACACTGGTCAGCAGAACTGACTGCAGTTGTACCATGAGTTCTGAACCATGATATGCCCAAGAAGTCGGGCCCAGCCGCCTTGCACCTTGCCATCAGGTTCCGCACAATGGACACACCACTCTGGGGCGTGGACCAGAGTAAGACGAACACAGAAAGCAGAGCAGCTGGCCCCAACACCAAGCCTGGGATCCACGTGACTCTTCCCAGCTCCATAGTAGTGACTTTGACCTCCAGTAGGAACTAAGATCAACGTGTTGGCCACCTAAATCCAAGTGCCTATTCAAGGAAAGCACGCCAAAATAACTCCAGAGCTTGCTCTCTGACCCCTGTGTCCAGTCCTCTGGCTGACAGCCTGCATGCTGTCACCATCATGACCCACTGAAGGGTGGGCAGGTAAGCCATCAGGAAAGAGAGCAGATGCTCATGGGAGGAGCCAGAAAGGTGGCAGCAAAGCCTCTGGGAGCAGCTGCTCTTCCCCAGAAAGCATCCTTTGTGAAGCTGTTTGAAGTTTAACTCCAAAACCTACTCCAATTCAACACCTCTGAGTTCATTCCAAAGCTGAAAATTTAACCCTGGGCATCAACTGAACAAAATCCTGGACAAATCCCCACCAGTGCATGTGTAGAAAGCAAACTGTGAGTTTTCAAAAAGGGTTAAAACAAGTCTTTATTCTGTGAGTCTGGGATGGTCCATTGGCTTCCATAAAGGAGCCCTGGGAACTGCATGGTTGGTTCATGGTCCATCTGATAGGGGTGCCTGGAGCCCATCTCCCCAAGGACCTTGTGAGGTTTCCATGAACACCCCCTAAACAGGCACTGGTTCCAGTGACCCCTGAGGCAGAGGTGACTGGTGGATTCAGACAGCAGGTAATCGGATGCCCAGGAAGAAGCAGGCACAAAAACGGGTCACGGAGAGGTGGGGGATAAGATAGGGACTGCTTGCCTGAACCCCAAGAGTCAGGGTGAAACGTCAGAAGCCAGGTGAATGCAGAACCTCATTCCAAGGGGGATGAGCCACGAATCAACTAGTGCTGGGCCATCTGTCTTCCTGGTCTCTTGAAGACCAGCAAGAGACCAGGTCTCGTGGACAGGCTCTCTGCTTGCAAATTCCTTCCTAACTTGGTCACCTAGTATGCTAGGCCCACCTGTCCCCTCTCTGTGAATGCATCTGATGGATTTCAGTTGGGCAGCAATGTCCCTCTTGACCCATAAGCTGGGTTGACTATATCCATCTCCCTGGCCCCATAGCACTGTGTGCACCTGACATTTCACTGAGGTGGTGACTGCAGGAAGGCTCTGGATATGAACTCAGAGGTCTGACAGACCCCAGTTTGAGTCACAGCTCCAACACTGCCTAGCTGTGTGGCATGGAGAAGTTGACCTGACATCTCTGTGCCCAGCTTTCTCATGTAGAGTCCATAATTTCCTTCCTACCACATCTGCTTTTGCTGACAATTAAAGGAAGTGACCCCTGTGGAGCACTCCTTTGCTCCAGCATGTAGATACCCTCTGTCAACTGGGTTCTTTGATCACCAACAGCCACTACTTGTGACTAACATAAACACAACTTAAAGAAAACTAAACTGATCAGGCCTTGGAAGAGATGAAAAAATGAGATCAGCAGAAACAAGTGCCTGATTCCATTGGGGTGCTGCTGGCCAAACAAACAGATTCTGCCCTCTCTGACCCTTGGTCATTCTGTTAGTATCCCACCATGAGGGAGTCTGGTCTGGTTTGGCAGGCCAGCTAGGAGGTGTCTGAGCAGGTTTGCACTCTTCTGCCCTACACCAACCCCCGGGCAGCCTAACGCCACATGCATCCAGTGAGTCCTATGGCCTCTGCACCTGTGACCTGCAGGCCAGAGCAACCTGACTGAGTCAACTTCACAGTCCCAGAAGGAAGGGACTGAAAAATGAAGCATTGGAGACAGAGAAAATATGCACGAGAAAATCCATGGACCTCGTAGTATTGGTCTGACCTTCTCTGTTAGAGATCTGTGAAGGGTCAGACCAATACTGGAGGACAGCATGTACCATGGTGTCTTCTTCCTCTCCACACATCTACTGTCCTTTGTCACCTTTGTTTTTTGGGGAAAGTACGTCTGTCTTCTCAATGAGCACAGTGTGACATAGCTGGACCCGTTTTTGAGCCTAACAGACCATAATTTAGATAACCACTTTGTAAGTAGAGCTGATCATTTGCATTAGATATTTTCTCTAATTCTTTGTTCTTTAATTATAAAATGGGAACTAAATTAGGTGGAGGATTCCTGTTCCATGCCTACCTCAGAGAAGGCTCCAGAGAATAGTCTGCTGTTTAATTTCCGGTATTGATGTCATCATTACTAGAGATTCCTAACACCCTTCCCAATGTCTGGTGCCTACCAGGTATTCAGAAGGTGTTTAATGAATGAGCGATTTGTACTTTTATATATACACATGATCATGTACATATAATTTAATTGAAAAAAAATATATATATATGGAAAGTGCTAAAATAAGTGTTAGCTACTAGTAGATCACAGCTATTATAATATAGTGAATTGATGATTCCATTTCCAGTGAGGATATAAAGAGTTTTTCTTAAATCTTTATTTATATTAATATATATTTGACCAAAAATTATGCACTCAATTATACATTTATTTCATAATGTGTTATTACATGGTGTATAATGACGTTTTGATATATGTGTACATTGTGAAATGGTTCAATTAAGTTAATAATTTTTTTCAATTAAGTTAAAATTTTTTTTTTGTTCTCAGAACATTTATCATCCACTCTCAGCAATTTCTAAATGTACATTAACTCTAATAATTATGATATACAATATATCTCTGGGACTTATTCATTCTAACAGAAATTAGAAATTCTCCATACCTTCAACCCCTATGCTCTGGAGACCACCATTCTATTTTCTGCTTCTATGAGTTTGCCTTTTTCATGTTACACATGTGCACTGTCTAAGTCTGGCTTACCTCATTTAGCATAATGTCTTCCAGGTTCATCCACTTTGTCATAAATGAAAGGATTTATTTCTTTTTAAAGACTGAATATTATTCCATTGGATATACCACATTTAAAAAATCCATTCATCTGTTACAGACAGGTTGTTTCAGTGTCTTGGCTATTGTGAATAATGTTGCAATGAATGTGGGAGTGCAGACTTCTCTTCAGTATACTGATTTAATTGCCTTTGGATATATATACCCAGAAGGGCCATTGCTGGAGCAAGGGTGTAAACAATTATCTGTCATATAGTCAAACAGCATTTTCTAATATTGGTTACTTATGATATTTGATATTTATTAGTTTTTTTCATCATCAAAACTCAATTTAATGCAAAAGGGTGAACTGGCAGTATATGTCAAATGTTTTAAAAACATGCATGCATTACTAGATATTTCCATTTCTAAGTGTTAATCCTAAATAATCATGCACAAAATTGGGCTATATGGATACTTATGATGGTTTATTTATAAAAAAATATTAATTACAAAGGAAAAAAAGAGCTGGGGATATGGCCCAGACGTAGAGGTCCAATACCCAGCATCTCAAAATAACAACAAGAACCCGACTGCTACAAAAAGGTTGGTACAATAAATCATGCAAATTAACAAAATAGAATGATATGCATCTATTTAAGACATTTTCATTTTTATTAGCACATTATAATTATACATAATAGTGGAGTTCATTCTGATACAATCATACATGACTGGAATGCGATTTGCTCCATTTCAGTCCCAGATACTTTCTTTTTCCCTCCCCTCTTCCCTGGCTCAATTTCCTTTCTCTGCTCTGCTGATCTTTTTTCTATGTATTTATTGTTTTTTTTAAATTGGTGCTTTATAGGTGCACATAAAGGTGGAATTAATTGTGGTACAATCATATATGTACCGATCATAAATTTGGTCAATTTATTGTGCATCCTCCCTTTTACATCATAAATTTGGTCAATTTATTGTGCATCTTCCCTTCCTTTCAATTCTCCTCTTCTACTACAATGGACTCCCTTATATTTGCATGGGGACCCCACCTTTTCCCCCTTATTTTGCTCTAGCTTCAGCATATGAGAGAAAACATTTGCCCTTGATTTTCTGAGTCTTGTTTACTTCACAAATGCCATGATTTCATCCTTCTTTATGGATGAGTAGAATTCCATTATATATATTACATTTTCTTTATCCTTTCATCTGCTGATAGGCACCTAGACTGGTTCCTTTACTTCACTATTTGGCATTGCACTGATATAAACTTTGTTATGCATGGATCCCTATAGTATGCTAATTTTAAAGCACTTTAACATTGAATATTAATGATATAGAAGTCAAAAAATGTATTAATTACATTATTATCTCTTTTTTAAAAATGCTGATGATTGTGGAGAGGGCATGCATATATGTCTATGTATGTATGTATATGTGGGGATTGATATAGGTTTTTAGGTCATACACCAAAATATCAGTAATAGTGTTTATTTCTCGATTGTTCCTTTACATGCAATTTTTGTTCTTTTCTTTTTGCTTTTCTAAGTTTTCCACATGAGTCTATATTACTTTTGAAGTATGGAAAATTACTAAAAAGAAATAAACAATGAAGTGAATTAAAATCTTGAAAACAGGGAGGGGGCACGGGGGTAGGAATGATGGGGAAATGAGTTAGAAACCATTACCCTAAGTACATGTACATAGACATGAACAGTGTGAAATATTTTGTGTACAATAAATGACTTGAAAACTCGTGCTCTATTTATGTAATATGAAATAAATTCTATTCTGCCATCATGTTTACCAAATTAGAATAAATACTTTAGTTAAAATAATAAATATTTGTTATACAAGTTTAAAAAAAAACAAATAAAATCTTGAAAACACAAAGACAGTCTTTGACAAAAAAAAAAAAGAGAAATCTTTTCAGCTTGTTTACAAAGTAAAAGATCCAATACACAGACTTGTTTAATAGCTCCCTGGACACTCCCTAAATTAACATGTGTTTTTGCCACAAACTCATGTGAAATCTGAAAAATTACTTTGGGTATTAGCACCCATCTACCCATACAGATGAAGAAATAAGGAAAATTGGCCTAAAATATGTAGAAAAAATTTCTTCCTTTATTTAAACAGAACAGAATTAAATTTATCCTGAAAGTCTTAATAAAACTTCAAAAATTTTAAATATTTACAAAAGAAGAACTCTAAAAAGATTCAAAAAATATAATATTTTGTCTAAGAGATATTTGAAAATATTTTATTATGCAAGAATTTGGCTTAGCTGAATAGACCAATATAATTGTACAAGGTATTTTCCAAATGTTATAATAATTGTGGTTATGTGAAATCTAACCATTTACCCTGACCATTTTAATAACAATTATAGTTGGATATGGTGGCTCTCCCCTGTAATCCCAATGACTGGGGGCATGGCAGGTTATGGTAGGAGGATCCCGAGTCCAAAGTCAGACTCAGCATTTAGTGAGGCTCTAAGCAACTTAAAAAGACCCCGTCTCAAAATAAAACATAAAAATGGCTGAGGATGAGGCTCAGTGTTAATCACCCCTGGGTTAAATTCCCAGTACCAAAATCATAATAACAACATCATTCATTACAAATAAATACCTTCTATTCTTATTTCTTTTTAACCTCTTCACTGAGCAAACATTCCATTAAGAAACTGGATTCTTCTAAAATTAATTTTCACTAACAATCACTAAAAGGCCAAAACAGTATAAGGAAGACCTAAATGAGAAATAAGCAGGTTTGTATGGCTCCCATAGACTAGAATTTAAGAAACACATGTATCACAATAAATGTGACTTCGACTGCTTATCAGACTCACTGTCACCCCCAATGTATCATGTTATCATGTTATCAACTTAAATCTTTATATCTTCTACCACCATACACAATTGTCTGTACTTCCTTATTTCTCTCCTGGCATCAAGGGCTCTATCACAGCATTTTCATTTATCAGTCACTCATATGAGAAACTTGCGTTCAGGATCTCATTAGCTTCTGCCTGCATTATTTTAATAGGCTCCTAATTTTTCTCCTCATCACATCTATTATCACTTAAATTCAAAAGCATCATCCTGCCAGGAAGCTCAAATATCACTTTAATCATACTACAACTCAGTTCAAGAATCCTAGCTTGAATTTTATCCTATTAACAGTGGAAAGCAAACTAAAATGGCATTCAAAAGCTTTTTCTAATCTTCTGCTTTTTCTCCACATGAACTCTGTGGAATCAGGATGATGTAAAACCAATTCTATGAGTGTCTTGCTCAAGCTATTCTCCCACTTTACTTTCTTGTCAATAAAAATCCATCCTCCCAGCATGCTCAACTGAAATGCAAATACAATTTTAAGTAACTAGTACAGCTGTAAATGAACTCTTTTCCTTTATAATTTCAACAACCCTTACCTATTGTCTGACCCATGGACAGGGCAGCAAGTCAAACTGTCTCCTACTGACAAATAATTATAATTATTTTTATTAACTTGAGGTAATTTTTTTGGTGGAACCTTTATTTGTTGTACTTCTCATGATTCCTAACAGCTAGAAACTGGTAAATGCACAATTAATATTTGGTGGAAAATGAAGTATCTGCATGTTTAGGTTTTATACAAAGCCAAGTGTGTGGTGTGTGTGTATATGTGTGTAAGAGACAGAGAATTTTCTATATATCTCCAAGAATTTTCTCTAACAAACATATATTATTTCACACTAGTTCATGTAGGGGGGTTCCCAAGACCATCCCTGGGTTTAGAGATTCCTCAGAAGAACTCACAGGACTCAGTATATAGTTGTTTTATGGCTATGATTTATTACAGCAACAGGATACTAAGCAGACTCAGGCACAATTTCTTTAGCATCAAATTGTGGCATGTGTTGTCTACTAGGAAAACTCATTAGAGACTCAGTGCTGAAGGTTTTTATTAGGTTGGTTACTTTAGCACCCTTTGCTTAATGGACCCAAATGCATGACTCTCAGAAGGTGTTTATCAAGAATCACACTTTGTGCAGTCTAGGCACATTGAGCACCTTGTATCATTTAGATGAAGTTTTATATCAAGTATACAACTATTTACCACTCAGGTTCCCAGACACTAGCCAAGAACAACCTGGTAAACCTTTCTAAAGACAACAGTCTTGAGTGTGCTTTATTATATCTTTTACATATTATTGATTTCACATATTTATTGGAGAAATGCTACAGTGTTTAATGTTTCTGATTTAAAAGGGTCCCACAAATGGATTTTTAGAAATTAAAACCTAGCATTTAATCAAAGTTGCATTCCTAGACTGGCATCCACTAGGTAAGAGTTATGCAATTTTGAAATAATTTACTTACCACTGGTATTTCAGGATTTCTTTTTTCCCTTGTAAAATGAGGAATGTTTCTTAAATCAACATTTTTGTACTTGTGAGGAAAAAGAAATTAACTATGACATCTAAGCAAGCAGACATTTTTGAATAAGTGCCAACTAGATGCCAAAGCACTGCTGGGCACATTTTAGGCACATCAGCTTACTAAATCCTCAAAATCGCCTCAAGTGTCAGTGACTGTTTTAATTTTACAGTTTTTTTTTAACTTTAAGAGCCTATGTAACCACAACCAGATCTACCATAGTGGAACTGGGATTAGGCTTAAACCTACCTCATTGCAAACTCTTGTTCTTAGCTTTATGCTAACTCTCTCTACCTAATTTCAAAGGCACATACTTCTTATTTTGAATCATTTCCCTCAAATTCTGTTTCTTTGTTTTTTGGCTGTACCAAGCACTATTCTTTTTTTTCATAAATACAAATTTTATAATGATAAGAACTGAGGAGAAGGGGTGGGGCTGTAGCTCAGTGGGAGAGCACTTACCTAGCCTGTGTGAGACACTGGGTTCAATCCTTAGCACCACATAAAAATAAACAAAGACACTCTGTCCATCTACAACTACAAAAACAAATTAAAAAAATAAATTAAAAAAGAATTGAGAATGAAGAGGGGGGGATAAATCAAGAATCAGAGTTTTCTCATTCTCTGCTCAGCCTAAAAGGGAAAAAAAAAAGAAGAAAAAAATCAAGCAATATGCTTAACAGTGTTTACCTTGATTAAAGCCAGATTTTAGTTGGAAGAGAAAGGGTGAAGCTTACCACAGCATAGTTTTTCCTTTCCAACTCTTGCAGAGGACAAATCAAATGATACCCACTGCACTTTAAAACCATTAGGAAGCTGCCTATTTAGAAACTCTTCAGCACAGAACACACTTTCTCCTTTTATCTGGCATCACCCTGTTTAATGTTACACCTGTATCAGAATCTCAGCATCACACATATCATCTGTGGGGACTTTGAATCATTTATTCACAAAATGTGGATCCCTAGGCTTGCTGTGAGAATTAAATATGATAGTATATTTTAGGAGGATTGTGAGTTCAAAGCCAGCCTCAGCAATGGTGTGGCCCTAAGAAACTCAACCAGACCCTGTGTATAAATATAAAATACAGAATAGAGCTGGGAATGTGGCTAACTGGTCCAGGACTCCTGAGTTAAAGACCCTGTACAAAAAAAAAAAAAGAAGAAAGAAAAAAGAAAGAAAAAAGAAAGAACTAATGAATTATATTCAAAAGGTAGCCAGCAAGTGTCCTGACTACCAGGTGTCACCATTGCCAGGAGTACTCACCTATCTGCTCCAGGTGAGTAGCAGCAAAACAAGAACTGAACCTAGCAGCAAAACAAGACTGTCACTTTCACCTACAGTACACTCAGAATTGATATAGGCTTTTCCATACCTTGGGAGCTGGTTATACACACACACACACACACACACACACACACACACACATATATTATTTGGATCATTCATTATTCTCTTACAGGTGTGCTAAAAATTATGTTCTATAATTAATTAGCTGAATATCCTCAGATTTGTTACAAAACTTAATTTTTAAAATTATCCTCAGTGGACTATTTATTAATTTTGAGAATCAATAGTGCTTAACAGGTCCTTTGGTTTAGCCAACCAGACATTATCAGACTGCCATAATCTTCAATATTGCCACAGTGGACAATTTTCTGCCTCCAATTCCACAATTCATTGACATTATTTCCTTTACAATTTTAATGGGATGATAGATAAAAAGAAAGTACAATATTTTAGTGTAAAAGTCTGTGACCACTATATATATATTTGGGTTAAACAAAGATCATTAACCCTTCTCCTTGACCTCAAGAACTCAAAAATTCAGTGATAAACTTTTTTTTTTCTTTTCAAGAAAATAGAAAAACACCCTAGGGCAAATCTGTCAGTCTGTGAATAACCTTGAAATTACTCAAGGAACATTGCCACACCTGGCTGCATTCTGGAACCTATTAATGTCTCTCCCACAGAGTGCACAGGGAGCACAGGGAGATGCTCATTTAAAAATGAGAATAGAGTTCGGGATCCCCTCCTGGTTCTAAGTCCCCCACATTGAGACTCACAGTGGTTACTTCAAGACAGGTAATTTGATGAGCTTTAGTTCGGAGCTGGAGATGCAATCTACAGTCTGATGGACTGTTGCCTCATCTGCTAGGAACACTTGCCTTAAATTAAGACCAACCTGGCCTACTTCAGCCTCAATCTGGGTGCACAAAACCCCTTTTAGCCCACCAAAAAGAAGAGTGACACCAAGCACAGGCTGTTCACAGGGGTCGTTCTTAGAACTCAGAGAAGCTGGGATCCTTTTTATTTTAACAACAGCTCCAATTACACTTTGTATTTCACAAATATGGAAATGTCTTAAAGAAAACAAGAAGCATCCTCTCTCTCCCTTTGGCCATTGCTCCCATTCCTAGAGAATTGGGAGGAAAGAGCTGTCACCAGGAACCATTTGGAGCCAGGAATGCAGAAGCCAAGGCCAACCTAGTGAAACCCATTTGTGAAGCATTTTGTGCTGATGGATACATTCCTGACTGGTTTTGGACGGGTCCCTGCAGGACAGGGAGCTCACAAGGCTTGCTGCCCGGCTGGAATGAAGGGGCCAAGGGAAGGGATGCTGTCCATGAACCAGCCAAGGCTGTGCAGGCAGGGCTCTGGAGGCGCGCCAGGCAGGGAGGGCGCCTTACCTACCGTGAAGCTGCGGCCGACCAGCAGCCACATCTTGAAGAAGAGGACTCCACTGATGAAGGGTACCTCGAGCTCGAAGTCCACCTTAAACTTCTTTATCATTTTGAGAGCCAGGTACCGGCGAGCGGGCTGCGCAGCCGGGCTCCGCCTTAGCTCCCCTGAGTCCAGGATCTGCCCAGACCCGGGGCGCCGCTGAGCAGCAGGTGCCAGGACCGCCGCCGCAG
This sequence comes from Ictidomys tridecemlineatus, assembly GCF_052094955.1. NCBI lineage: Eukaryota > Metazoa > Chordata > Mammalia > Rodentia > Sciuridae > Ictidomys > Ictidomys tridecemlineatus. Next base: position 99,919,442 of record NC_135486.1, on the reverse strand, counting down.
CCTCTCCAGCAGCCTGAACCTGAGCCAGGCGGCGGCTGCGTCACGGACCCCAGGCGCCTTTGGCAAGCAGTTGTGCTGCAGCTTGCCCGGGGAAAGGGCGCCCTTTGGTGCGCACCTCCCCACTGTGGCCACCCTTTTGGGAGCTTTGAGAGGCGAAGCTCAGAGTAAGGTCGCTGTCTCCACCTCAGAAACTCGGCCCCTGGCGCCCCCAGCGGCCGCGATCTGCAGCGCACTGCAGGGCGGAAGCAGGAGGCACCTGGAGGGTGGGGAGATTCTGGGCAGGCGGGCGCCTCCTGGGGGAAACTAACCGCGACTGCAGTTAGCGCATCACGCCTCTTTGGGCTTAAAAAAGACAAAGGCAGCCAAAAAAGCTGCCTTCTATGGCTTCCTGGGCGCCTTTGCTTTCAGTTTTTGCGCCACCTCTTTTCTCCCCCTCCCCTTCCAGCGATTTCTTTCCCTTGGGTTTCAGAGTTAATAGGAACTGTCAGAATATGACGTTGTTTTAGTCAAATTGAAATCCAAAAACTAAAACTTCTCTTAAATAATCAACATTCACGAACCTACAAATATGAAATAAAGAGGAGGAAAAAAGAAAGGGATTAAAATGTGTTGAGGGCCTACCAAGTGCCCAGCCCTGTACTGATACAGGCTTTTTTTTTTTTTTTTTTTTTTTTTTTTTTTTTATCTAATGCCTGTCACCCAGGGTAAAAAAGAGCATAGAAGGAGTTAAAATCACACCTTCCCTTTTAAAATTTGCCCATACTCGGAATTGAAAATGTTTAAAATCAAATTCTGCAGTGTAAGCTTAAAAAAAAAATCTTGCTACGTGCATAGCAATTAACTGTCCTGTATAAGCACATACAATATCTTGTTAAAGTGTATATTGACTTGGTCACATAAAGTTCAGGTTTTTCAACTGAGACTATTATCTTTTAATCTCAAAGATTCTCTTGCAATAACCTCTGAAAGGGTGTAATTGAAAAGATTCTCTTACCCAGTTAATTCATTTATTCATTCATTCATATAAAATATTTTAATTGCATAAAATATCAATCACAAGCTAGTCCCAATGACTAAAAAAAAATCCTAATAATTTTATCTTCTGATGGAGACATGTTTAGATCCAACATTAAAAGTCATGGCATCAAGCCAGGTGCCCTAGCCATCTACTCGGCTCAGCTACCCATCAAGCCCAGCTGCTTCTGAGGCTGAGGCAGGAGGATCACAAGTGGGAGGCCAGACTGGGAAAGTGAGACCCTGACCCAAAATTTTAAGAAGTGTGGGGGATCTATAGCACAGTGGTAGAGTGCTTAACTAGCATGTGTGCAAGGTCCTGGGTTCAAACCCCTGAACTGAAAAAACAAACAAACAAACGAATCCCACAAGCAGAGGAAAATAGAAATCACTTAGGTAGAACTTGGAGGAAGAAGCAATGATTGAAATTGACCAGTTTTTTGAATTTCAAAGAATGCAAAGTATTTGGAAAGAATTAGGAAAAATAAAGACTCAGAAACAGAGTGTAAATTGTGAAAATGGATGAAACATGTTGCCCAGCAGGACAAAGGGGGAAAAACAATGGAAAGAGTTGGGGGACTTTGAAGTTTGTCACTTGGACAACTGAGTGGACTGAGTACTGGAAGCAGAAGGAGGACAGGTTGGGAATGGAGAAATAATGAGACTTTATCTGAACTGCTTGAAGGGAGAGAGGGCCACCCTTAGCTCATGTGAAAGGTTAAGATTGAAAATATGCTTTGGGGGATTGTGGTATTTACTGATGGCTGAAGTCTAAAAGGCAGATAAGAATGAGCTGCTCTGAAGAATAGTTAATGGGTACACAGAGGAGGAGTTGATTGTGAAGACTTCCAAGAACAAAGAAAGAGGAAAGCCAGAGAAAGAGAAAAATCAAGAAAGAGAGATGACCTGGAAGCCAAGAGAGAGTTTTAACCATTCAACATTTGTAGTTACTAACACCTACTGTGTGCCAGGCTATTATGCTGGGATCTAAATACAAATGAATGGAAGAAAAGAGAAAAGCAACAGATCAATGGGAAACAGAAAGAGACAGAGATGCACAGGGAGAGGGAAAGACTCATTTCCTGTCCTAGGACTCTTTCCTTGTTCTAGATCTTACAGTCTTGGAGGACACAGGTAAGTAGGCAGTCATAGTACAATGTAACAGTGAATACTCTCTCTGTATTATGGTACATAAAGACTGCAGAGGGAGAGTATTTGCCGCAATCTGGCTGGGCACAAATAATCGAGCTGCCACGAAGCACTTGTATGTTCAAACAGGAAACTTTATTGCCCAAACTCCACCTGCACTCCATGCACCCTCCCCGGGAACTCTCTCCCACTCCACCGGGCTGAGCACACTCACTCTCAAGAACTCTATGGGAACTCCAAAGTAGAGGACACGCCTAAGGCAACAAGAGTCGCCCACCCTATTACCTGACAGTAAAGCTCTAAGATACAGTTGAATACACAGCTTAACATAACCACCATCATCTCAACAGCTCCCTGGCATCACCTTTCAAACACTCCCTTCTGGCAAAATACCATTCAGTCATCCTGACTGGGCTGTGGCCCTCAACAAGTATTCTACCATCTCAGCGAAGCTTCTGAGGGTAAGTGACTTTTAGATGAGAATGGGGTTGGTGAGCATTTTCCAGCCTAGGCTGCATGTGCAGAGGCTCAGAGAAAGAGAACACATTGCAGAGGGAGCTGAAATTACTTCTGTCTGGCTTCAGCTTACAGTGGGGGTGTGGTGATGGTTATACTTGGGAGCCACTGATGTTTTAAGGCAGAATAAGGGCATCTTAGAAAGACCTCCAACTGTAGTAAAATTGGAAGATGGGAGATGGTCTGTTACTCTTTTTTAGACTTATAGTTGAAAATTTTTGCTTATTAAATACCTGCTATGAATCAGGTTCAAAACAGACATCATACTCAAAGTGTACTCAAGAGAGAAGTTTAATGAAAGGAGCCTACAGAGTTGGGGGCAGGATCAAGAACTCACAGTTTAATGGGGAGTTAAGGAGGCAGAGAGAGATATCCTGATCTGTCTCAAATCCTATTTTCTCATCTTCTGCTGGATTCTCCCATGAACCCACTCAACCAAAGCCAGAGGCAAAGGAGCTTAGGATATGGAGTTCATACAGGACAGCCTTAGGAGGCAGAGATTTTAAGGTAAGGTAGTGGTAAAATTATACAAAACTACCAGTACACACTCGATTCAGCCAGAATTTACTGTAGGAATCCACGACCACTCTAGATATTTCAAAACACAAAGGAATTTCATTTGGCATTTCAGTGCTTCTGAGGTCCTTAGAAGGGATGAAGGAGTAGAAATCCCCAGAAAAGTGAGTCCAAAGTCACATCAGTTATGATGAACATAACTAATCTGGTCCTATTTTACTTCTTTTTAAAATTTTTTATTTGTTCTTTTTAGTTATACATGACAGTAGAGTGTAATTTGACATATCATATATGCATGGAGTATAACATCCTATTCTTGTGGTTGTGTAAGATGTGGTGTTACACTGGTTGTATATTCATATATGAACATAGGAAAGTTATGTCTGATTCATTTCACTGTCTTTCCTATTCTCATTGCCTCTCTCTTCCCTTTATTCCCCTTTGTCTAATTCAAAGAACTTCTATTTTCAATTCATGCCACTCCTTATTGTGTGTTAGCATTTGCATATCAGTACACTTGGCTTTTGATTTTGGGGGATTGACTTGTTTCACTTAGCATGATTGTCTACAGTTCCATGCATTTATTGGCAAATGCTGTAATTTCATTCTTCTATTTGGCTGAGTAATAGTCCATTATGTATGTATACCACATTTTCTTTATCCATTTTTGAAAGAAACGTAATTTGGTTCATTAATTTAGCTATGGTGAATAGAGCTGTTGTAAACATTGATGTGGCTGTGTCACTATAGTACACTGATTTTAAGTTTTTTGGGAATGTGCCGAGAAGTGGGATAACTAGGTCAAATGGTGGTTTTATTCAATGTTTTCTAAGGAATCTCCCTACTGCTTTTCTTATACTTGCACCAATTTGTAGTCCCATCAGCAATGTATGAGGGTACATTTTCACCCACATCTTCACCCACATTTACTGTTATTTGTATTCTTGATAATTGGCATTCTGACTGGAGTGAGATTACTTTAATACTTGCTAGGGTTCACACTTTCACTAAACCAAACTGTACCTCAGTGTAGTTTTAATTTGCATTTCTCTAATTGATAGAGATTTGAACATTTTTTCATATATTTATTAACCAATTTTATTTCTTCTGTGATGTGTACATTCAGTTCCTTTGCCCATTTATTGATTGGGTTATTTATTTGGTTTTTGGTGTTAGTTTGTTTTTTATTTTTATTTATTTTTTGGTACCGGGATTGAACTCAGGGCACTCGACCACTAAGCCACATCCCCACCAATATTTTGTATTTTATTTAGAGACAGGGTCTCACTGAGTTTCTAAGCACCTCACAATTGCTGAGGCTGGCTTTGAAGTCACAATTCTCCTGTCTCAGCCTCCCAAACTGCTGGGATTATAGACATGCAGCACCACACCCAGCTGCTGTTAAGTTTTTTGAGTTCTTTATATATCCTGGAGATTACTGCTCTATCTGAGGTGCAGGTAGCAAAGATTTTTCCCCCATTCTGTAGGCTCTCTCTTCACATTCTTGCTTCCTTTTGTGTGACTCCTTTACTTCCAAATATGGAAGCTTACATTTCTAGGTCCACATGTAGATAGGACCATGTGACTAATTCTAGCCAATTATACCTGAGAGGAAGTAATGTGTTACTTCCAGGATGACACCATCACAAGCTGTGAGCACTCTCTAGACTGTCTCTTTCCTGCCGCAAAAGTCATGGAAGAGTCCCTGGGGTAACATTGTATCTACAAAGTTGAAGCATCCTAGATTGTAAGAACATGGAGAGCAACTGTCCACAACTTCAGTAAACATTTTGGTGTGAGAAAAAACTTTTACTGCATTAGGCATCTCCTGCGTGTCTGCTCTACCCTGGCTAAGGCAGTATAGGAATTACCACCATTCCCAGGTGGGAGGTGTCTCTAAACTGGAGGTGCTAGTTGCCTCTACCCTGGCTGCTAGGGTATATTAGCTCCACCTGACACCCAGGTGGGAGGGGTTTTCTGCATGAAGGAAGGAGTCTCCTCTAACCAGGCTACAGCTGTTAAGGAGCTCTACATGACACAGACGTTGGGTGACTAGAAGGTGACTTCTCCCTACCCTGGCTGCAGTGGTTTACCAACTTTTCCAGAGAACAAGATAGGAGGGGTATCCTGCTTGGAGAAGGGAGTCCTCTCTATTCTGGCTGCTGTGGTATAGGAGCTCCCCCCTCCAACCAAAATGAGAGGTGTCTCCCGCTGGAAGGGGTGAGTCCCCTTCACTCTGGCTCTGTAGATACACAAGCTCCCCCACACACCCAGGGGGGAGTGGTCTCTTGCCTTGAGGGGCGAATTTATTCTACAATGGCTGCAGCAGGATAAGAGATCCCCCTGACAACCAGATGAAAGTGTTCTCCTGCCTAGAGGGGCGAGTCCCAGCTACCCTGGCTGCAGATGTATACCTTCCCCCGCCCAACTCCCAGGTGGGAGGGGTCTCCCGCTTGGAGGGGCGAGTTCCCTCTACCCTGGCTAAGGTGGAATACAAGCTCACCCTGGCACCAAGATGGGAGGGGTCTCTCACGTGTAGGAGTGTGTCCACTCTACCCTGGCTGCAGGGGTATAGAAGCTCCCCCTGACACCCAGGTGGGAGGGGTCTCCTCCTGGAACAATGAGTCCTTTCTACCCTGGCTTTGGCCTTATACAAGCTCTCCCAGACACTCTGGTGGGAGGGGTCTGCCGCCTGGAGAGACAAGTCTTTACTACCTTGGCTAAGGTGGTATACAAATACCCCCCTACACACAAGTGAAAGTGGTCTTCCGCATGGACAGGTGAATCCCTTCTACCCTAGCTTTTACGTTATACAAGCTCCCCTGACACCCAGATGGAAGCGGTCTCCTGTCTGGAGGGGGAGAGTTCCCTCTACCCCGCATGGGGTGGTATAAGATCTCCCCCTGATACCCAGATGGGAGTGGTCTCCTGCTTGAGAAGCAAGTCCCCACTACTCTGGCTGCAGGGGTATAAAAGCTTCACCCCCCCCACTAACACAGGTGGCAGGAATCTCCCACCTGGAGGGGAGAGTCCCCTCTACGCTTGTTGCTGTGTATAGGAGTTCCCCTGACAACAGGTGTCAAGGGTCTCCAGCCTGGAGGGAAGAGTTCCCTGTACCCTGCCTGTGGCTGTATAGGTGCTCCCCCAGACACCCAGGTGGAAGGAGTCTCACGCCTGGAAGGGTGAGTCAACTCTTACCTTGGCTGAGGCAGTATAAGAGCTCCCCTGACACCCACGTGGGAGGGGTCTCCAGCCTAAAGGGGCAAGTCCACTCTACTCCTGCTGTGGCAGTATACAAGCTACCCTGACACACAGGTAGAAGGGGTCTCTGGCCTTGACAGGGGAGTCCTCTGTATCCTGGCTGTGGCAGTATACAAGCTCACCCCCCACACACAGGTAGAAGGGGTCTCCTGCCTGGAAGGGCGAGAGTCCACTCTACTTTGGCTGGTGCCATATAAGAGATTCCAGGACACCCAGGTAGGAGAAGTCTCCAGCCTGGCGGGGTGAGTGTACTCTACCCTGGCTGCAGTTGAATATGAGCTCCTCTCTACACCCAAGTTGGAGGGATCTTCGCTGCACCTAGATAGGAGCTCCCCCTGAAACCCAGGTGAAAGGGGTATCCTGCCTGAAGGGGTGAGTGCCTGCTACCCTGGCTACAGCTGTACACAAGCCCCCTACCACCACCACTGGGCACTCAGGTGGAAGGGTTCTCATGACTGTAGGGGTGAGTCCCCTCTACATGGGCTGAGGCAGAATACAGGCTAGCCTAGACACCAAGGTGGGAGGGGTCTCTTGCCTGAAGGAGCAAGTCCTCTCTACCCAGGCTGCAGAGTTATAGGAGCTCCCACAGACAACCTAGCTACCTCTTTGCTTCATAATCACCTAGGGATTCAGGCTAGTAGAGGCACTGTCCTCCAATATGTGATATCCTATGTTTCCCTTGATGTCAAAATCTGACCAGAAGTTGCCAGAAATGAAGAGGATCAAATAAGGGCAGTCTCTATGGACCAGGCCTCATCACGTCTGTTCACATTGCACATTTATTTAAATGATATTTAAATAAAAGAGGAGTGTGCATCTTCTAGGAAGTGTTGTTGAAAGGAGGAAGCATACTTCCAACCATCTTCTCACTGACTAAAATTGAGAAATGGTGGCTGGAGCACAAGCAGCTATCTTCAACCATCTGGTTAAAACCACACATTTAAGATGATGGCATAACAGTGCATGAGTTTACCTGCTGTCTTTAAGGAAACAATGAGCTTCTGTCATATTTAAGCCACTGTCATTTTGAGTTTTATTTACAGTTGAATCAACTTAACTTACAAGGTATTCTCTAATTGTTTTGTATGCTATTTTCTCTTCTGCCCACATCCACCCCCTTTGTATTGGTGCCTTCTGCTATTTCCTTCTCATAGTCCAGAGTACTTTCAGAACTCTCAAATCCTTAGCAGCCAATAGTTTTAGCACATATTTTACATCTCTATTATTTCACCTGAGAAAGAAAAAAACTTAGGATTATTTCATAAATTCAGATTATTTCAAGAAATATTTTTTGACACCCACTAATGTCAGGTCCCAAACTGGATACAAAACATATAAACATAATTAGCAAAACTACCCCTGAATTTAAAGAACTTGCACTATGGGTACATTACTGGTATCCCTCCCAATTCCACTCCACCATCCTGTTTGAAGAAATTGAAGAGCTAAAAATGACATTTTTCAGATTCACTTCCCACTTGAGTTCCAGTTGTAAATAAGGTCTGCCAAAGAGATATTCTTAGAAAAAAACGTACAAGTAAATGAAGGTTACCTTCCTGCATTTGCAGGTCACTTGTGAAGTTTGATGACATGTATGTTACATTCACACTCCCCTTGTGATCTTTAGGGTGTGAGAGTCAGTGCTGACAGCAGCAATAGCAGTGTCTAATCTTAGGTACATTCCAGTCATAATAAGCCAGGCTTATTAGTAACAAATGATGTAGAGGGCCTGGCGTTGTGGCTCAGTGGTAGAGCACTCCTCTAGCACTTGCAAACCATGGGTTCAATCCTCAGCACCACATAAAAATAAATAAATAAATAAAATAAAGGTATCAGGTTTAACTATAATTAAAAATTAAAAATAAAATATTACAAAAAAAATGATTCCCAAAATCTCAAATTTCTTCAATGACCCATTGGTTGTTGGGGAACACGCTGAAGAATTCCCATGCTTTGTAACTGTCCAGGTGTTCCCCCTGCTATGGATTCCATTCTTATTAAATTTATGGAGATTTATTTTGAGAATACATGGAGAATGTGTCATGTGCTGTTGAGAAGGATGTTTGTTCTGAAGTGGTTGGGTGGGATGGTCTGTAAATGCCTACTCTGTGCAGAGTTGATCTGTCCAGGGCTGTAAAGGGGAATTGACTGGGATGGGGATGTTGCTCAAGCAGTAGCGTGCTTGCCTGGCATGCGTGCTGCTCGTATTCTATCCTCAGCATCACATACAAAAAAAGATTGTGTCTGCCAAAAAAACTAAATAGTAAATATTAAAATTTATTCTCTCTCTCTCTCTCTCTCAAAAAAAAAAAAAAACGGGGGATTTGGAGCCCCCACTGTTCTTACTGTGTTGTAGTCCAATTCTTTTTTTTATATTCCAGTAATATCTATTTTGCACATGTGGGTGTTCAGGTGTCAGGCACATTTATGTGTACAATTTCTGTATCATCTTGCTAAATTGACCCCTTTATCATGGTGTGATCACCTTGTCTCTTTTTATTGTGCTTTAATCTGTAGTCTAGCCATTCCTGCTCTAGGTTTGTTTTCTTCGTGTGGAATATCTTTTCCATCCCTTCACTGTCGCTCTGTGTGTGTCCTGAGGTGAAATGACTTTCTTTTGGACAGCAGGTGAATGAGTCCATTAAAAAAAGAAAATCCATTGAGTCACTTTATATCTTAAAATTGGGGAGTTTATTCTCTTTACATTCAAGGTTTTTTATTGAAAGATACAGAATTATTTCTGACTGGTCTTATTAGTTTTTAGTTTATTTTTCAGATTTCTCTTTAGATCATTTTCTCTGTTTTCCTCCCTTCCTCTCTAGTCTGTTTCTGTGGGTTGGTGTTTTTTTCTGGGATAAATTTGGATTTCCTTCTTTGTCATTTGTGAACATGCCATCATTTTTGTTTTTCTCTTTGGGCTTTCTCTGGGATTTAGAAAATTTTTACAGTTTCCAAAGAGCATTTTAAGCTGAACAGAACCTCCCTCTGCTCTGATACCAGTATTCTGGATTCAGTCTTTTTCCTTGTAACTTGTGATTTGGTTGCCTTGGTTTCCTTCTCTTGGTTTTGTGCATCCCTTAACCTCTTTCTTTGGCCATGCTTAAAACTCACTATTTTGTTTTTAACTTTCCTATTACTCATTTGAAAGCTTAAATATTCTTGTTAAGTAAGCCAGGCACACTGCTGTGTGCATATAATCCCTCAGGAATCTGAGGCAGAGGATTGCAAATTGAAAGCTATCCTCAGCAACTTAGCAAGGGACTAAACAATCTAATGAGACCTTGTCTCAAAATAAAATATAAAAAGTGCTGACTTCCCATTAGATCCAACACTTTCAAGAGACTGTACTCTCACCTTAGGCCTGCACTGGAAGATATGCTGTGTTCCCTTACTGCAGAAAGCTGGCTGTGAGATACACCAAGAAACCACACAGCACAGAAACAATTTTGAAATTTAAGGGCAGGCCAGTCCTGAGATCTTAAGAGTGCTGCTTCCACACTGGAAGGAGAGAGTGAGTGTGTGCTTTTATTTTTCTATGGGGGATACACAAAGGCTTTTCCATAGAATATGATTCACTAAATAAAGCAATAAGTGGGCTGTCCCAGCCCGACAGGTAAGACCCAAAGCCAGAGCTACAGAGCAGTCTCTACATCTCCAGCACGTTCCCCTTCTCTGAACTCTCAAGAACTCTGGTGAGGGAGGCCAGCAGGACTCTTCAGGGGTAATAGAATAAGTTAGGGATGGTGCATACACACATATAGAGATAGGTAATATGTATTAGTTTTTGTTTGTAGCTGAGGATTTAGTTTAGTTGGCCTCTGAATGAAAGCCCTTCCTGTGTCAAGGAATTCTTCACCCAACCTGGGAGTCTCCAAGTAAGGCAGGGTCCACCATCAGTTGATAGGAATGAAAAAGTCAAATGTATTTTTCTACCTCCTGATGTGGTTTGGGGTTAATGCTTAAGGTGTTACCTGTGCCCCCAATGTGCTATGTCACCTGGAAGCAGGTCCTAATCAGGATGTCTGTGGGGGTTCCAAGCTGTGGTCCAGGCTAGCTGTAAGGATGGCCTTAACCTAAAAATGGCCTAAGCCTAAGTAATTCCAGTTGAAAATGAACCTGCATGTCCACCAGGCACAGCCTCCAGAGCCCTCTAGTATGAATCAGGCACAGCCTGATAAAGACAAGTCTCTGTCCACAACCCAGTGGAAACTCAGAGTGCAGTCATGGTCATTTGCCTTCACCCTGATGGGAGTCAGAGGTGAGAGGTCAGGGCAGAAATTGTCAAACCAGAGGTCGTGACCAGGGAATGTAAGATGTCACTAAGAAACACAGTAATAGCTGATAGGGACTGAAAAGGTGAGCAGAGCCCCAACATTTAGTAGAAATGATGGAGCAAGTGAACAGACATTCAGCCAGCTGCAATCATGGCAAGATGCTGAGTGCCGGATGAGGTCCTGTACTAATATCCCAACTCTTGTCATTATCTGCCTGATCCTCACATTCATTCTCACTGCTCTCAAACTCTACAGCCACATCTTGACCCTGGTGAGAATGGTGACTTCGTCTTAAGATTGTCTCCTCAACCAGATGTCACATCCAGCCCAGGAGGAGCCTCCATCGGTTCCTGTCCTGATCACTGTGGTCTGAATGAATGAGCATCTGCTGGACTTCAACCCTAAGACTTGAGACTCTAAACCTGGCACTTGAGCTGAGCATGCAGTGGGAATGTCTGTAATGAGTCTGGCATGGTTAAGTGTTTGCTGTGCTCAGAGTTAACTTAGAATTTTTAGTTTTGATTATGTGTATTGCAGTGCCCAACATTAAGGATTATCATTTTCTTAATTAAGAACCTATACAATAAAGTTGTATTGAGTGATTTGAGTGAATAAAGCATTGAAAAATGCATTAGTGTGTGCATATGATTTATTTCTCCCCTCCACTACAGATGTCACACCTTTGCCCATCCCAACACTAGCCAGGTTTCCTTGGTCCCTGCCCACTTCCACAGCATTTTCCTAACTTTGCCAATAATCTTGTGGGCTTTACAACATGCTTACTGTACATTCTCTCTGCTTAAATGTACCTGGGTTAGTTTTTGATACTAAGAACCGCGGTTGCTAGTCACAGTGGCACATGCTTGTAATCCCAGTGGATTAGGAGGCTGAGATAAGAAGATCTTGATTCAAAACAGCCTCAGCAATGACAAGGCACTAAGCTCATCGGGGAGTTCCTGTCCCTAAAATATATTCACAATTTTGCTGGGAATGTGGCTCAGTAGTCGAGTGCCCCTGAGTTTAATCCCTGGTGCCCACCACAAAACAAATGATTGATGTGTGAAAATATGTAGGGTTCAAGTGACCTAGAGAGTAAACGCATATGTGAAAATTATACTCCCTAGCCAAAGGCCAAGTACAGCCTTCATTCAGTATTCACAGTGAATTGATTCCAGAACTCACCCCCCCTTTATATACCAAACTCTGCACATGTTCAAGGTTCAGGTATAAATGATGCACTGTTTGAATATAACCTATCACATCCTCCTGTGTGCTTTAAACCATCTTGAGGTTCCTTATCACATTTAACACAATGGGAATATTATATAGCAGTTTACACTGTGCAGTATGGAGAATAATGACAAGAAGAAAGACTCTACACATTAAGCACAGAGAAACTTATTTTCAACCATGTTCAATCCAAGGTTGATTGAGTCCAAAGATCCAGAACCTACAGCCTCAGAGCCCAAATGAGAGACACAATAGCACAGAAGTGTGAGCAGAGGTAGAAGCAAACAAAGACATCAGATACAGAAGATGACCAAAGAATCAGGAAGAGCAGCCTTGAGAATAAGAAGCACCACAGCTCTGACATCTGCTTGGTGTCAGCACAAAAAGACCTACACCCCTAGGGACAACAAGGGCATTTCTGAGAGACAAATAAGACTAGCAAAATGCACCTGGTAAATTTCATTCAGTGCCTAGGTTTCAATAATGAAGGGTACTGTGTCTCTATTAATTTTTTTAATGAAACAGTTAAATGTTTCATCTTACCTCAAAGCAATAAGCTTCAGAAATCAGGAACTGAATAAATAGGAAAGGCCTAATTGCCCAAAATGTTGTATAATTAAACTATTCAATTCCTATAACTTGTATTTACTGAATTAAAAAAAATGCTAGAACTCTGGCTCACTGGTTTAGTGTCCTTGGGTTCTATTCCTGGTACCAAAGGGGAGGGGAAGAGGAGACAAAGAAAAAGTAACTTGGGTATCTTGTTCTTTTGCTGAATAAAAAGGGGTGGGTAATTTTTAAAAAGGTGGATTGCAGTGGACACAGTGGCACAACCTCTAATTCCACCAACTCAGGAGCTGAGGCAAGAGTATTGTAAGATCACAGACATCCTGAGCAAGTTAGGGATAACCCCTCTTAATATAAAAAAAAATGTATTAGGAATGTGTCTCAGTGTTAAAGTAGCCCTGGGTTCAATCCCCAGTCCCTCCACAATAGAGTGAGTTTGGATGTGGTTCAGTGTGTAACAGGGGTTTGCTTGATGCTTTCACTAAATCCCTTGTGACTTTGAATCTTACATATTTTTTTTTCTTTCCCCCAAGTCTTCTCCCTAACTTCCTTCTCATAATCTTCTTGTCCCTGATGTTCTCCTTCCTGGTTTCTTCTCTCTAATCTAATTTTCTCAGAATCACCTCTAAGAAACAAGGCATTCAGCACTAATCTCTGAGGTATATAAAGAACTCAAAAAGCTAAGCACCAAAAAAAAAAAACAACAACAACAACAAAAAAAAACCAAGTAACCCAAGGACCTGAACAGGCACTTCTCAGAAGAGGATACACAATCAATCAACAAACATATGAAAAGATGTTCACCATCTCTAGCAATCAGAGAAATGCAAATCAAAACTACTCTAAGATATCATCTCACTCCAAACAGAATGGCAGCTATTATGAAGACAAACAACAATAAGTGTTGGCGAGGATGTGGGGATAAAGGCACACTCATATATTGCTGGTGGTACTGCAAATTGGTGCAACCAATACAGAAAGCAGTATGGAGACTCCTTGGAAATCTGGTAATGGAATTACCATTTGACAAAGCTATTATTCTCATCAGACTATACCCAAAGTACTTAAAAACAGAATCCTACAGGGACACAGCCACATCAATGTTTATAGAATCACAATTCACAATAACTGAACTGTGGAGCCAACTTAGATGTCCTTCATAAGATGAATGGTTAAAAAAATGTAGATTATATACACAATGGAATTTTACTCAGCATTAAAAGAGAATAAAATCATGGCATTTACAAGTAAATGGATGACATTGGAGAATATAATGCTAAGTGAAGTTAGAAAATCCCCCCAAAAAAACCCCAAATGCCATATATTTTCTCAGCTTTAAGAAGACTGACTCATAGTGGGGTATGGAGGGGGACCATAGGAAGAATAGATAAATTCTAGATAGGGCAGAGGAGTGGGAGGAAAAATAAGGGCGCAGGGGATTAGCAAGAATGGTGAAATGTAATGGACATCATTACACAAATACATGTATGAAGAGAAGAATTGGTGTCAACATACTTTATATACAACCAGAGATATAAAATATTGTGCTGTATACGTGTAATAAGAATTATAATGCATTCTGATGTCATTTATTTTTTTAAATCAAGCAAAAAATATAACAACCTATTCCTCTAATAGGGAGAATGACAGCCCTTGGGACAGAAGACCCTCTTTTTTTTTCTAACAAAATAGTAAACATTCCCTTTCCTTTTTCTCAAAACTGTGTCCTCATTATTACATTAGCTTCAGGGATGAGAACATTTGAAAACAAGTGCTTTAGTAGTATAGGGCAACTGAGCTCAAAACAGAACCTTTAGAGGGTCTACACTCAGACAGTCTTCCCTAGTGACCTGGAGCCAATAAGTGGTAGCACATGCCTGCATACCCAACAACGCCAGAGGCTGAGGTAGGAGAAGCATAAGTGGAAGGGCAGCCTCAGCAAGTTAACAAGATCTGTCTCAAAATAAAAATAAATGGAGGTGACGATGTAGCTCGGTGGTAGAGCACCACTGAGTACAGTCTCCAGTACCAAAAAAAGAAACACAAGATTGTGGCACATAGTTTGTGATGAAAAGAGAATATCACATTTCTATCTCTTCAAATGACCAGAGGTCAGGACTTAGGGTCTCTACATGCAGTTTCCCTTCATCCCAATAATTTTGATTTCTGCTTTGGTTTAGATCATATGAAACTTTTTTCCTTCTGTTTTTCTTTTCCTTTTTCTGTTGTATTTTTTGTTTTGTTTTGGTTTTGGTTTTGGTCCTGGGAATTGAATCCAGGTGCACTACACCACATAGCTACATCTCCTTTTCATTTATATATTTTCAGTTTGAGGCTGGGTCTCAATAAGTGGCTTAGGGTCTCATTAAATTGCTGAAGTAATTTAATCCTTGCTTAAACAATTTGATCCTCCTGCCTCAGCCCCAAGTCATTGGAATTACAGACACGTGCCACTACACTGTGCTAAATTTCTTTATTTCTCCTTTGCAAATATGTGTGGGTGTGTATTACCAGGTATTGAAGCCCAGGGATGATCTGTTGCAGCTACATCCAAGGCATTTTCATTTTGTATTTTCAGACAGTGTCTTGTTAAATTGCCAAGGGTGTTGCTTGAACTCTTAATCCACCTGCCTTTGCCTCCCAGGAAGCTGGGATTACAGGTGCAGGTCACCAAACCTGGAATGACACAATATTTTTTACATGCTGGACTCTATTCTGATATATTTCTATCCCAGGACTCCACTCCAAAGTGGCATGCTGTCACATGTACAAGATACACATGACAATCGAGCCACATCTCAAAGTTAGCATTTTTCATCTCTTACTTGAAAATGTTTTCAAATACTATATGTGGCTTTTAGCATTGCTTACATTTAAATGGAGCATGTTGGTACCAGTCTGTAATCCAGCTATTCAAAAGGCTGCAGCAGGATTATGATGAGTTTGAGACTAGTATGGAGAACAAAGTGAGATCCTGTCTCAGCATAAGACAGGAATGGGAACCATATGTGGTGGGCCATGATTGTAATCCCAGTGGTTTAGGAGGCTGAGGAAGAAAGGATCACAACTTCAAAGCCAGTCTCAGGAACTTAACAAGGCCATTATCAGCTTAGTGAGACCTTGCCTCAATAAAAATTGAAAAGAGCTTGGGATGTGGCTCACTGGTTAAGTTCCATGAGTTCAAACACCAGTACCAAAAAAAAAAAAAAAAAAGAAGATGAAGAATTGGGAGGATAAAGAGAGGTAGAAGGAGAATAAGGAGGAGGAGGAGGAAAAGAGAAAGAAAACAACAATAGCTAAGGGCAAATGAACAACCCTGAGCTAAGGCAGAGTCCACCCACAAGCTGCCCATTCCCTCTACTGGGCACAATGACATCTGGCTCTAGAACCCAGCAGTAGAAAGTCACTTGATAGAAAAGGGGACACACTGGGACAAGCCTGCCCCCTACTGGCTCTTTTGACACTGATTTTTAGGTGGTTCTTGCTTCAGATTACACTTTTCTGTGATTGGCACTGACTGTGGAGAGTAGCCATGAAAATTAATTCAAAACCAATCTCCCCCACCCCCAAAAGCGATTTTCTGGTTTTTTTTTTTTGTTTTTATTATTGGAGGGTGTGTAGGGGCTGGTGGTGCACCTGGTTAGAGGCATCTTGGAAGGCAATGGGGAGACAAAACTAGAAAACTGGACCCTATTTGTTGGTGAATCTAGCTTTCCTGCTGGGTGTTTTTTCTTCCTGGACTAGAGCTCCTGTGACTCCTGGTGCAAGCAGAGCCTGGCTGTGTGTGGCCTCTGGGAACCAAGGGCCTCAACTCCCCCAACTCCCCCAAACCTTTGCCACTGTAGGTTTCTTCCCTGTCCAGGGGAAGCTTTACTCCTCTTTGTGGTGCAAAAGAGCAAGTTGCCAAGGGCCACCTCCATGGTCTGCCAAGCTGTTCATGGTCATCAAGTGCAAGCCAGTCTTTTTCACTTTGGTGGCTATGATTCCCCTGATGCTGTCTTTGTTTTTTGTTAATTCCCTCTAGGGAGCATGATCCTCTCAACAGCCTTCTGGAAATGGAAACAGACCTCAGGCCATGTTCCAACCCTACCCAAGTCTTCCAATTGCCACTTAGCAAGCCCTGCATGGGTCACCTTTCCAGCCCCAACTCCCTGAACTCCCCTAGTTCCAGGTAATGACTGGACTCCTATGTTCCTTCTGTGGGCATCTCCCAGCCAAACATTCTGGTCATACCCCCACACCTTCTTTCATTCCAGTGGCTTGGGTCATAAGATTATCCCAAGAGTCCTGACAAGGTATCAGACTGAAAGACTGTAGGACAGAAAGGACAGGACTTATCAGATTTAGAAAAAGCCTTGGAAAACCAAAAGCTTTGGAGAAGATTCAGGAAAACCCCTGAGGAGGAAAGTTGAGTTGTGTTCTGGTTGGGATTGCACCTACCTGGGTTATGGAAACCCAGCTCAAAGCAGTCATTGTCAGAGGACCCTAGCAGCCAGAAAGGGCTTCTGAAACTGCCTTTTTAAAATAGTTATCTAGGATTTAAAACATTCTAATTAACAGAATATATATGCACACACACACTCACATGCACAAAACTATATCCATTTGATGGATTAATCCACTGATTGGATTATAGCTCTCATGATCTGATCATTTCACCTCTTGCATTAACACAGAGGCTTTTGGAGGACAACTTATATCCAAACCATATCAGAGACACTGTACAGGGTCCCTCGGAGCGTCGGAGGAAGAGACCACACAAGAAACTGGCTTCATGCAATTGCAGAAGAGGATTTATTGGGGACCCGTTCCAGCGCGCTGGGGCTCTGTGCTTACTCAAGAAGGGAGAGCAGCCCAGAGCTCAGAACAGAGGTCAAGCAGAGCTTAAGTACACTTTTTGGAGAGGGCTGGGGCTTTGCATACATCAGAACAACTCATCGTGTGGCTCGGGAAAATTGAACAACAACTCTAGACAGGATTAGTACATTCATTGTTGGGAACAGTCTGGGCAGTGGTGATTGGTCACTCCTAAGCAGGGTACACATTTAAACTGATTGGTTTTGTGTCCTGGATGCTCACATGCCGAGCTAATTGGAGCCCTTAGCTATTAAACAACCAGGGAATCAATGGAAATATTTAGTGGGCAGTTCCAGTATTGTCCTAACAGCTACAGAGATTACAGGTTCCGGGGGTAGCAGAGGAATTGTAATAATACCTTGTCTTTTACTTTTTAGCCCAGGCCTTGTAATTTAGAAACCTTAAAATGCCAGGTCTTTTACACTTTAACTCAGACTTTTGCAGCTTAGAATCAGCTTAGAAATTTTACCTTTACAACACTTGCCTTTGACACATATCTTCTGCTCCCCAACTTCCCAAAGAACTCACAATTCCCACTTCAGTGGATTATGGAGACTGGGCTCTCATATTAACATACAATGAGACCCCAACCTGGGTGACTCTCCTGAGCAGACCTATGGAGTTCCTTTTAGGAAAGTTCCTTCAGGTAGGAATAAGGCCCTGCCATTTTTTTATGTTCTCTTAATTCTTTTCACCTGTGATGAGCAAGACCACCTCAGGAAGAAGGACAGGAAGGGTTTTGAAGTCTATATTTGTTAAATTCATAATTTTGATCTGATACATATAGGTTAATATGTTTTTCTAATTACATTCTGCTTTTTTTCTAAGGCCAATTTACAAGGGTTAATTAACAGTCTAATAGGTTTTTAACAAATAATCTACAAGGCTTTTGTTTGTCTGTTTTGTGTAAGGGCACCAGGGTACTCTTCGTCTACATGTATTGCCATGTCTACATATATTTAGTACTAAAAATTAATATATGAGCTCAGAAATTAAAATTTAAAAAATGGATACAAATACATTTGCTTCATATGATTTAAAAGGTTCAATTGCAATTTGGGTGAATAAATAAAAGTCAAAATGTCTTTAAAGTTACTAATGCAGAGTTTTGTTTCTAGGTGATCAAATATTTAATAAAATGGTAATGTCTATAAAGTGTCTAACATTCATTGTCTCGAGGATATTTCTTCAATGGGAAAAAGTTACAAATGCTATTCAATGCACTTGTCTTATACCTTTTTTTAAAAAAAAAATGTAAATTTGATCTTACCTATATGAAATTAATCATGAATGTGTTTGTAAGAGACATCTGATTGGTTTACAAAGTTTAAATGTTAACTATTAAATGTAATATTAAGTAATGAAACTTTTTAATTTCCATAAGGTTAAATATTTAATCATTGTTGGTGTTTTCATATTTTAGTAAATTTTTAAAAATTCATATTACATTATCCCCAAAACAAGGTTACTAAAAGTTAAAAGTCCCAGTGGGTATAATTCTATATACAAATAGTCAAGAGGTTTTAACTGCATTTCAATTAGAGTACTATAAATATATTTCCTCTTATTAAAATGAATTAATTTATCTAAATTCATAAATTGATAAGGGTTATTTTAAGGTATAAGCAAAAAGAGGGATCCATGGATCAAAAATTATTAAAAGCTTCTAAATATAAAAATATATTTAGTAAAAAACATGTTTCTAGGTAAGAAAGTCTTTGTGTGGTAAAACATAATTATACATCTAAGTATACAAGAGGGTCTAAGTAAGTAATGTAAACATCTATAAATAAAGAAGAAATGTTAATTTTTTTATAACTAAGTTGTTTATATGTGTAATACAAATAGTTAAAAGTATTCAAGGTTATTCCCTAAGAGCAAGTATTAATGTACTGATATAAAACAAAATTTGATTCACATATTAAAATGACAAACACTTCTTAAAATATTAATTACATTATGTCTGTTAAGTTTTATTCTCTAGAGCTACTAACTAAACAAATGAAGGTTTGTATACCTCTGGTGAAACAGCAACTGTTTTTTTAGAGTATTGTTCCACATTACAGAGTCTAAAACTTGGTTTATTTAAAAACATCAATAAAATTGTAGTACACTACTCTTCTTTACATATTAAGTGTGCTTGGTTACCTTGGCTTGACCCCCAAATCTCGCTTTTGTGGTTTTTTTGGCTGAAATATGAGGCATAACTGAAGGTGGTATGTTACTCTGAACATCTTGCAATTAGAGAGTAGAGTGTCTGCTGCTGGACAGCAATAAAGGCTTAATTGGAATGGCAATATGTGGTCTGAGAGTTATTTCAGGGTCTTAGTATCCATATAACATTCATCCAGAGGAATTTTGCAGTCCGAGGCTATAATTCTCCTTTTAGTTATGGCACTTGCTCCCAGGTGCAATGTAATCTCTTGAGGGATTTAAATGCTCTATGACCAGGTACTGAGGTGCACACATACAATACCAGTACCTTGGGAGGCTGAGGCAGGAGGATCAGAGATTCCAAGCCAGCCTGGTCAACATAGTCAGACCCTGTCTCAAATAAAAATATAAAAAGTGTTTGGGGGTGTAGCTCAGTAGTAAACTGTCCCAGGTACATAGTCCCCAGTACTACATACACACACACACACACACACACACACACACACACACACACATGTCCAGCAGCCTCATGCATGCCAAGTGATTGCCATCAGATTCAGACAACTCAAGGGAGCCAAGACTGACAATGTAATGGCTTAGAATATTTCGTGGTCACAGTGTCCCAGCTGATGATGCTACTGTGAAAGATTGCAGAATCAAAATGAAATTTATGTACCAAATCCTCACAAAAGTGAAGGGCAGGGGACCATGCAGTAGAAGGTCCTTGACCTTGATAGTTTGATAATAGACTTTCAGGAGAAATTTGCCAAAACCACAACATTACACCAAAAAAACATGGCTTCTAAACTCCTAACTTTCCAAAGAAGATCATAAGATTTTTATCATTGGCTCTCAAGAGATTAATAAAATACAGAATGGGACCTGAAACTTCCAAGAAACTCCAGGAGAGCCTTTCTTCTGCACTGCAGTGGATTCTATTATGATTCATTCTCAAGCACATTTTGAAACAGCTGGGCAATGATTCCGAAGAAAATTAAAAACAGTAATGGCTTCCAAGTGGAATGTTCCAGTTGAACATCTCTCAAATAGCTGCTCTTTTAAGCAAGGTGAGGTGGGCCATGCCTGTAATTCCAGATTCTGAGGAGCCTGAGGAAGGAGGATGGCAAGATTCAGGCCAGACTTGGTCATTTGGCAAGCCTGTTTCAAAATAAACCAAAGAGAACTGGACAGTTGGCCCCTGGTACAATGCTCAGTACTGGAGGAGGGGAGAGTAAGATTTTAGGCTTCAAGTTGGTTTTATCAAGTTCTTTGATTACATGGGAAAAGTAAAACTAAATCATCTCTGTTAAAAGTTGAAGTATTATTTCATAGGAAATAACTTTCTGTATTCACTTTAAATATCTTTCATCACTTTGGTTAAATGACTTATCTTTTATAATGATTTGGGACCCCAGGTTACATTAACTGCTTTAAACCTTTTGAGATTATTGACTAACTTTTTATGATCAAAGTCTACATTGTCATTTGACCTTGAGCTAACATTGGGATGTTCTAGAGAACTCCATATTTGCTCAAGGGATTTCTAGAAGAGAGACATTAAGGCAATTAGCCTAATTTGATACGAGGGGAAGTCCTGTCAAATAGGACATAACTTTTTCAAGTTATATTTATTTAGATATTTTATTAATATTTGATTTAAAATGGCAAAAATTTATAAAGAATCTCATATGTTTTTAGACATAATTCAGGACAATATATTAAAATGTGTGCCAATCAAATCACCTTGTTAATAACTGGTTATTGTAAATTCCCAACAGATTTTTAACCATGACGATTCTAAATGTTTAGCATCAAGAGTTATCATGTGGGTAGGGATGTGTCTCATCTGGTATCGTGCTCACCTGGCATGCCTGCAACCCTGGGTTCAATCCTCAGCATCACATACATATAAAGATGTTGTGTCTGCAAAAAAATAAATAAATAAATAAATATTAAAAATCTCTCTCTCTCTATCTCTCTCTCTCTCTCTCTCTCTCTCTCTCTCTCTCTCTCTCTCTCCCTCTCTAAAAAAAGTTATCATTTGGATTATTGCCCTGAACATAACTAAAATCAGATTAATTGATTAAGAAGACAAAACCACTAACAAGTTTATTTGAACACAGGTCTATTGCCGGGGTCATCGGCAAAAAGATGAGACAGGAATCGTTCTATTTGAGCAATCTTCAGAGAGAGAGCTAAAGCAGCTTTCTCTGGGTCTCCTTTTTATTACAATTTTTCTCATCATTATAGATTCACAATACGTCATTAATTATATAATTTAAAACTTTGCCAAGACATGACATTTCCTTAACCATGATTGAGGGCATACAAATCTACATCCTTCCAGGATATGACCCCCAGCCATACAATCATCAAAAGTACAGAATCATCAATAAAACATGTCACCAATTTACATCCTTCAGATTTTCCCAAGATTTACTATTTTTCCCAAGATATGTTATTTTCTTATTAACTAATGCCAAACTATGTAACCAGACTCTAAGTCTCCTAACCAATCATTAACCTAAAGTACACTTGTACTTTATTTTTAATCTAAAATTTCCATCTAAAAAAGTCCCTTTAAATCTTATTTTTAAAATATCCTAAAGTTTATGAATCATCCTTAAAGCATATCAGAAACCTATACAACTAAAGACTTAAGAATTTCTAAACTTAAGAATCTAAATAAAATAATATTTCTAACATTATTCTAAAACTGTGTCTTATAAAGCTATTTTAATTAATTCCGAAATTTATTCTCATAAAACTGGTTGAGCTGCTTTCTCAAAGAGTTTCTTTTGTTTCTCAGTCAAGGAACACTGGTTCTCGAAGAGTTTGTTTCTCAGTCAAGGTGCACTAGTTCTCAAAGAGTTTGTTTCTCAGTCAAGGTGCACTAGTTCTCACGTCCTTTCAGAGGATGATTGTTGTCCATTATTAGGTTCATCCACAATATACTAAGATAGAAGAATAGCCTTTTACTTTGTCCTTGATATGCTGAGGGGTAGTAGAATAGCCTCCAAGGCATGAACTACCTGTTCTGTTTTAGCCATCTAAAATTTAATTTGTTTGGCATTTAACATACTCATGCCTCCTGTGAGAAACATAAACATGAAAATGCAAAGTCCCAATTACATAAAAAAAGGGTCTCATGGTTTCATTTACCCACCATCCAGCATGGTTTTGCCAGCATTCATCCTCACTGTGACCCTGTCAAGACAGTGGGAGAGCGGCTTTGCCAACACTTTTTCTCACTGTGACCCTGTCAAGACAGTGAGTGGGGGATCGCCTTCACCAGTCTATCATCTATCTATCTGTCTGAATATCTATCTATGTATTTATTTATTCATTTCTTTATTTATTGATGCTAGGGTTCAAACTCAGGGCCTCATGCATGCTAGGCAAATGGTCTATCTTTTCAAAATTGGAATTCAAAACAGGGTGTGGTGGTGAATACTTTTAATCCAACCTGCTGTGGTGTGAAATGATAAATACAATCAATACGTTTGTCAGTTATGGGTTCCAGATTAGTAAAAAATACAGATGATAGATATAAAAACTTGAAAAGTGAGATAAGACAATTATAAAGCAAGAACTCTCATAGGCAGGCCTGAGACTCCATTTTGCTGCCTCCTATGAAAGACTGTTATAAGAGTTATTTCTGAGAAACTGAAATGGCAGCTGTTTTCTTATTTTAAAAAATTGCACTTCTGTACTTTGTACCCCACAAATTGTACCCTACTCAGGATGCACTGGTGGACATGGAGAGCTGTATCCTGGGTTTGATGCTATTTTGGGTCTACATGACTGAAATAGATTCTCATCCCGATGACCCCCACCCAAATTCAGGATGTGACTGTCTAGCACCTGCTTGAAACCAGGACCGTGCTCCACTGAACTGCAAAGCTAATGTGCTGGCTCACCAACTGGAAAATTTTGATCCTGCCTAGAGCCCAGAGGCCCCACTTATTAATATTTTAATTTCTATTATTGGCTAGCTTTACATGCGGATAAGCAAGTCACTGAGATATGGATATTGTGCTTATAATGTCTTTGGATGGATCAGGAAGCTGCTGTCCTCTCACAGAGCTTGAGACTCTGTGGTGGGTGACAGTCCCTAGTCAGGGAAGTAAAGCTCTCTTTTGATTTGAAATTCAGAGTTAGAGTGCTTTCTGGAGGGACTCCCAATAACACCATCTATTCAGCAAGCTAAGGCAGAAGGATCTCAAATTCAAGGCCTGTCTCAGTAATTTAGTGAGAACCTGTCTCAAAAAAAAAAAAAAAAAGAAAGAAAGAAAGAAAAAAAACTTTTAAAAAATGGGCTCTGGATGTAGCTCAGTGGTGTAGTTCCCCTGGTTTCAAACCTTGGTACCCAAACTGAATTCATGAAAAAAGTTAATTAACTAAATAATTAACTAATAAAAATGAAAAAAAAAAGCCGATGATGTAGCTCAGTGGTAAAGCTCTCCTAGGTTCAATGCCCAGTGTCAAAAAATAAAAAATAAAAATACATAAATTCAGGGCTTAAATATTTTTTTAAAAATGATCACCTGTACTCATAAAATATCTGCAAAAGTCTAACTCTTCATAGAACAGTAAAGGCCGGAGCTTGGAGATGAGATACCCAAGGCCTAATGAATAGGCAAAATTGAATTTAAAATTGATTTCCTTGTGGAGGGACTCTGAGAACCACTCCCTCCAAACCAACCTTGTTGTTCAAATGTGGCTTAATGAGTTTCAACATTTATTCCTAGTCATATATTAATTCCCAGCAATGGGGGACAGGACCAACCAGGAAAAATGTATCCTGGCACTGAGATAGAATCAAACCCTAACCATTATGTGATACATCCAGAGAAAAAATCTTCATCCAAAGGGGGAAATATAAATGGTGCTCAAATCAACAGGCAGTAACTGTCAAATCCTGATGAAGGGCAAGCAGGGTGCTGGGAAGATAAGTTCCCTGGACAGCGCTGCCTGATGGCAGGAACTATCACAAACCAGTCAAACCCAACCTCAGCTCTGCATAAAGTACACCCAAACCCTCACCCCCCATGTTTTCTAAAAGAAAACCTGGCCAGACACCACCTATTGTCCTTGAACTCAGGCCACCCTTGGTACTGAATCTGTGGAGCCATTGATAATTGATTCAAAGCTGCCTTTGACACCCTGTCTCTCTTTGCCTCCTGGATGGGGCTCTGACTCATATTTCTTTGGGGATGCTGCATTCCTGCCCTATTATGTTTGACCACACTTGTCCTTTGGAGAGCCACTGTCTGTTGTGACTTAGGTTGATTATCATTTTGATCTGCCTTGTGCACCAAGTCAGGAGTAATAAGAGAAGTCAGGGCTGTGGCATGAAGTCACTCTTTCAGCTGGTGACACACAGACAAATTCCAGAGAAACAAAATTAAATCAGAAAGTAGATTTCAAATATTGTAGAGCATAAAAACCAGAGACAATGTTAGATGTAGCCTTAATCCTATAGAGCTGCACACACACATGAAATTAAATGTGTTTCATTTGTGGCAAGGTATTATGTGAAACAGAAACCAAATATAACCTTAGCCAATTGTAATTATCCAACTAACATATGATTATGTGATGTTAGCAGGGATATTTTCCAACAAGATACCCCAAAAGACCATCACGGTTTAGATGCGGTGTCTCCCAAAAGCTCACATGTGACAATGTTTTTGGAGGAGAAATGATTGGTTTATAGCCTTAACCTAGCCAGTGAAATAATCCCTAGTGGGATTAACTGGGGGATAATGGGGGCAGGTGGGCTGTGGTTGGAGAAAGCTGATCTCTGAGGTGTGAATATGGGTGTAGAGTTTGTATCTTCAAGTGGCCATCTCTCTCTCTCTCTCTCTCTCTCTCTCTCTCTCTCTCTCTCTCTCTCTCTCTCTCTGGTAATGTGAGCCTCTTCCTTCTGCCAAACGCTTCTGCCATGAGATTCAGTCTCAACTTGGATGTGCTGTCTCTGGATTGAGGCCGCTAAAACCAAGCCACCCAAATAAACATTTCCTCCTCTGTAGTAGTTGTCCTTGGGTCTTTTGGTTACAGCACCATAAAGCTAACTAAAACAAAGACAGACTGAAAAAACAGAAATTCCATTGTCTAACCACCACCCATCAAACCATTCCTTCTACATGTTCCCTGGAAATGCTCACCTCACATGGCTCCTCCAAGCATTCCATCTCTTTCTGTCTCTCCTTCCTCAATTTTAGAATATCATTTTGCTCAGACTCTTGAAATTTTCCTTTGCTTCTGTTCTTCTCCCAGGCTAAAGGCCTTGGAAAGTGCCTGGGGAAAAGGTTTTCTGGGAGATATGACCTGGGGCAGTCCCTGATTCTGAAGGAAGGCTCTCTAATTGGTAGCTTCCCTGAAGTAAAGGACACCTGCTGTCCAACCCTGTGTCTTTCTCTCCAACATCCCAAGTTGCCCAACACTTCCACACTCAGTGGCTTTCAGAGGTTCCCAAGTCTGATTGGGCATAGTGGCCCATGCGTGTAATCAAAGCAATCAGGAGACTTGAGGAAGGGGCATGGCAAGTTTGAGGCCAGCCTCAGAAACTTAGGGAGAACCTAAACAATTTAGTGAGACTCTGCCACCAAATAAAAGCAAAAAAATAAAAAGGAATGGGGATGTGGCTCACTGGAAGTGAGTCAATGGGTTTCATCCCCAGTACAAAGAGACAGAAGAAATATTGCCCTAAGTCTAGAAGACTGAGTCTACCTTCCTTTGTGCTCTACCTAACTTATTGTGCTCATATTTGCTGCAAGTTAACTTGACACTTGTGTGACTGTGGGAAGCATGGTTTTTATTCTATAATCTTTGTGGATGACACTACTGTCTTCAAAAAGCTATTTTCTCTCTGGAATTTTCAAACTATTTTTGAAAATTATTTTTTTCAAATAATTTTTGATATGGCAAAGATCCCTGTATAAAGGTATTTTCAAGTAATGTTTTTCTTACATTAGGGATTAAATACTTTTATATCTCACAGTAGAAACAGGAGGGTCACACATGGACAAAATTGAGTCCATGGTGGGGAGTGCATGGACAAAGTCATCGCTGACTCTCACATCTCCCGATTCTGCGCTCTTGCATGACCATCAGATTCAATGAACGAATGCAAGGAAGAAAATCCCAGCATTATTAAGTGGGCGGAGATTTTGGAAGGTGATCACATACTGCTTTCTGATTGGATGCTGATCAATCAGATATAGGTGAGGGCGTGGCCAGAGAGGTCCATAAAAGCTTCTGCAGAGCCAGAAGAGAAACACAAGAGTCTTGCAGCCTAAGGAGACACATCCTGACCTGCTGAAGCTCAGAGCACCTGCACACCTGGCCAGATTCTGTAAGTCCCTCACTGTCCTAAGGAACAGCGCCTTCCCTCTTCACCTGTGTGGATTCAGGAACAATTTTGTTCCTGTCTTTTCTCATGAACCAACTTAGGCCTTCGATTTTGCCTCTCAGTTTGGTTTTTGCCTTTGGTGAATATTAGGATTTCCATTTTGGTTTATGTCACTTTCAAATTACTTTTTTTTCTTTTCTTTCTTCTTCTTTTTTTTTTTTTGTACCAGGTATTGAACTCAGAAGTACCAGGTATTGGACTCAGGAGCACTACCACTGAGCCACATCCCCAGCCCTGTTTTGTATTTTATTTAGAGACAGGGTCTCACTGAGTTGCTTAGCACCTGCTCTTGCTGAGGCTGGCTTTGATCCCTTGATCCTCCTTTGTCAGTCTCCAGAGCCCCTGGGATAATAGGTCTAGGCTCACATGCCCAATTTTTATTGATTTGTTTAATTTTTGTTTTTTAAGGTTTATATGAACAATATAATTTAATTATTCATCTATTTATTTATTTGGTGGTATGGTAATTGAACCCAGGGCCTTGTATATTCGAGGCAAGCACTCTAATAATGGAGGTATATCCCCACATCACTATTTATTAATTTTTATGTGCTGCTGAGGATCAAGCCCAGTTCGGGCCCCAGCCACTTTCTTCACCAAGGAGATTGGATTCCTATTTCATTCTAATTGATTGCAATTCTATTTTCTGATGATGGAAATATTTATATTGTGTGCCTATAAATTATACTCTTTTGCTGGATGTGGTGGCACACACCAATAATCCCGCCAACTCAAGAGGTTGAGGAGGCAGGAGGACTGGAGTCCAAAGCCAGCCTCAGAACATGAAATGCAACACAAATCAGTAAGTCCCTGTCTCCATCTCAAATACAAAATAGGGTTAGGGAAGTGGCTCAGTGGTTGAGTGTCCTAAATTCAGTTGCCAATATTGGCGCCTAAAAGAGTATACTCTATGGCCTAGGTGGTTTTCTACTTTTATAATTTGTTTAAACAAATTAAAACAAAAGCTTCAAGTGATCTCATGGAACAGTTCTGTTCTGATCTATTTGTTCTCTTCAACATCCCCCTAAGTTGGCAGAATCTCACATGTGTAACAGATATCCATGAGACTCTGTTGTAATTTCCAAGTGTTTTATAATATAGGCACATGCTTTATAAATGCTCATTTTTTAAAAAAAATTAAAAGGAATGTTATCCATATGAGGGCTAGTCTATTTCTACCCATAAAGTTGTTGAATCTAGGAGCCTACTGTTTAGGTCACTTGACACTCCAATTCCCCCTTTTAAAAGGACAAAATACTAATCCAAAGCTTTCCCCCATAAGGGTGAGATGTGCTTGTATACTTCCCAGTACCCCCTTCCCAGAGGCTGGCAATGGATGGTATAGTGACCTTTTCCCTGGACCATTGTCCAGGATTTTTCTTCATTCAGTCTCCCCAGGATGAGCATCCAATCCCCACCCACGCTGCTGGAGCTGGAAGGGCGCAGCCTGCTGAGCAACAAGTCCAGGGCTGTCCTGGATCTGGAGGACCTGCCCATAGAGCTCTTCCCACCACTCTTTGTGGAGGCCTTCAGCAGGGGACACACTGAGATACTGAAGAAAATGGTGCAGGCCTGGCCCTTCACCCGCCTTCCCCTGGGGGCACTGATGAGGAAGCCACAGCTTGAGATGATCCAAGTGGCCCTGGAAGGGCTGGACATGCTGCTTGCCCAGCAGGATCACCCCAGGTGAGGGGGGCCTACGTGGCCTGGAAGGGAGCACCCTGGGTGCCAGGGAAGGGATGGGTATAGGCAGGGAGAGTGGGTGCTAAATTGTGCACCACAGGCGTCCTGTGCTGCCAGCAATGAGAGGTAGAGAGGCCTTGGCCATGCTGAGCCCCATCTGGGAAAGGCTTCCAGATGTTGAGGTGCTTGTGGCAGCTGTGATGACCTATAAAGGAGGCTATACCTGCCCCTGGGTCAGTCTCTACAAGTGGGGGCACCAGGCTGGATGGGAGGGAAGTGAATAGAGAAAAGTGAGACAGAACGAAGAGGGGGAGCTGGGGGCAGCAGCTAAGAGGTGAAGAAGGGACCTCAGGGCTGATACTCTGCTGTCGTTCCCGCAGGAGGTGGAAACTGCAGGTGCTAGATTTGCGGAATGTTCCCCAGAACTTCTGGAGGATGTGGTCTGGAGCTGTGGTTGATACCTGCTCACCAGAAGACATTAAGAAGAATCAAACATTGAAACTTGGTCCAGCAATGGCAGCTAAGCCACCCTTCAAGGTTTTCATAGACTTGAGCCTCAGAAAAAGACCCCTGGATGAATTCCTGACACACTTGTTCCTGTGGGTCAAACAGAGAAGGGACAGGCTGCACCTGTGTTGCAATAGGCTGAAGATCGTTGGGAAACCCACCAGTTACACCAGAAAGGTCCTGAGACTGCTGCAGCTGGACTCTGTCCAAAAGGTAGAAGTGCATTGTTCCTGGGCGCCCTCCACCTTGGCAGCTTGTGCTCCTTTCTTGGGCCAGATGAGAAACCTGAGGAAGCTGCTTGTCTCCCAGGTCTATGTGCCTGCCTACACCTCCCAAGAGGAGCAGGAGCAGCTGCTTGCCCAGCTCACCTCGCAGTTCCTCAGGATGGACTGCCTGCGGAAGTTCTGTGCCAATGCTCTCTTCCTCCTCGAGGGCCACCTGGAACAGGTGCTGAGGTGAGTAAGAGGGGGTGAATATCCTCTGCAGATCAGTTACAAGAAATTGGCACCTACTAGCTACTGACACTCTGGTTAATAAGGCACTAGAAGGTAAATAACTCATCCTTTAGTTCCTATTGGATCCTGAAGCTAGTTCACATAACGTGTGTTGGAGCAGACTACTAAATGAGGGTCCAGAGTCTGGAAAGTGCCACCATGCTGGGAATCCATTTGGGAGGGACAAAAGCTAGAAATGGGATGTTCTCTCCGTAGGAGGCCTGTCCAGGGAACGTGGTGGAAATCAGGTAGAGAAGAGTGCTTGGAAGGAGGCAAGCCCCAACACTGATACCTGTCAACAGGGAAGCTCTGTGCTCCCCAGCTGGGAGCAGAGGACCTGCCTCTATACCAACCTAGGGAAGGTTGTTCTGAACTCCAGGTAGTGATCCTGGGTGTAAGGGTCAGGAGCAGGGGTGGAAATCTTGCTGAGGATATAGGGTGTGTGCCTCTCAGAGGGTTAACCCCAGTGGATTTTGTTACATCCTGCCAAAATTTGTCCTTCATACATGACTCCCCATGACCTCCTGTGGCCAGATCTGTGACTTTCTGCTTTCAAGTGAGGAGGGGACACAAATATGTGGACTCTTCTGTTCACAGGAGATGTGGTGAAAGGCTCACCCTGACATGGGGTGATGTGAATGACCAGATTTCACAAAAGGCAGCATCCTAAGTGTGGACAATTGTCGTATCACCAGGGTGACTTTGGGTTTGGGCCAATTTGTCTTCTCCCTCCTTGACATTGCTCCTCAGAACTAACTGTCTGGTTTTTCCTTAGGCACCTGGAGACCCCCCTGGAGACCCTCTCAATAACCAACTGCCCACTGTCCGATTCTGATTGGAAATACCTTTCCCGATATCCAAACGCCAGACAGCTCAGACACCTGGAACTGAGGGGCATCAAACTGACCGATTTCAGTCTGGAGCCCCTCCAAATCCTGCTGGACAACACTGCAACCACACTGAACACCCTGGACTTGGCAGCTTGCAGGATCACTGATTCCCAGCTCCAAGCCCTCTTGCCTGCCCTGAGCCGCTGCTCCCAGCTTGTGATCTTGAGCATCCATGGGAACCGCCTCTCTATGTCAACCCTGAGTGACCTGCTGCTTCACACTGCCAGGCTGAGCCAGTTGAGCGTAGAGCTGTACCCTGCCCCTCTGGAGAGCTATGATGCCTGGGGTACCATCCACCCAGGGAGATGTTCCCAACTCTGTGCTGAGCTGACAGCAATAGTGAGAGATTTTAGGCAGCCAAACATCCTTGTGTTCTGTACTTTCCCCTGTCGTCATTGTGGCTCCAAGTTCATGTATAACCAGGGCCTCATTCAGTGTTCCTGTCCAATAGCTGCCTAGTTTAGTGTGTTTCAAAAGTGTACTTCTAGGCAATTGTACGTATAACCAGGATGTAAGGTCAACTTAGAGGGAACACAGAGCCCGCCATTTCAGGCATTGCCTAAAGTGTGGATGGGAAAAGGAAAGTACAGCAGGGGGCTCCATTGGAGGAAAACCCCCCTAGGATAAGACCTTCAGGACATGTGTCTCTATAGAGACATACATAGGGACCTGGATTTCTAGAGTGGCATTCAGGCTTGATGGGCACAGAAAGATGCTACTTTCTTTCATGGCTGGTCCATAAATCATCATAAATGAACAGAATCTCAAAGTTAGTCTTCTGCCATCCTCTGCACTGGATTTACGTGGCTTTCTAATGAAACCTTGGGATTCTCCTGGTGCTAATGGAGAAAGAAGGCATGGGGTACTTGGTGAACAATGAGGTTCAGCCCCAGGAAGTCAAGGTATCAAATTGAAATCTGGTTATGATGTGTAGCTACTCTGTGGCTTAACACATGCATGTTCACACAGGTGGATTGGAACATTCTATGTAGGCATTGAACATGAGCCATTGAAAGAAAATCTCTTCTCTGTGGACCTCAGTGTCACCTAGACATTCAATGCTGGTTCTTCCTAATGGGTCTCCATGTAGACCCAGAAAACTCAGGTCCTGGTCTCTGGGTGTGCTGGGCAAGGGCATCTGTGCATAAATCAGGCCCCATTGTCCCACTCCCAGTGCTGCATGAGGTGTCCATGCTGCACATTGATCAGAACCTCTGGGCCTCACCAAACCTTGCCTGTTATCCACCTAGGTAATCTCTCCACAGTTAAACCTTTGGTACCCCTTGAAGGTACTCAAATTCCCTTTCAGCAAAATAGTAGAATCATATAGGTAGATAACACTTGTGAATATTTCAAAATGAAACTGAATCCATTACAAGCTCTGGTGGAAGGGGCACGTTTAGCACATAACTGAGAGATCTTCCTCTAACATTTCTCTTCACTGAGGACAGGGCTGATGGAGTTGTGCAGTGATCTTAGCCTTAGTTTCTCATCCAAGGATGAGAACAATGTCCACCCAGTCTTCATTTGAGGTATTCTAAAGCTGCCTGTGGACATGTTTTAATTATGGCTTGAATAATTCTCCACACATAGTGAACTGGAACCCACTTTGATGTGTAAGCAGACTGCAGCTCACTCTTGGAACTAGTAGCAGAGTCTGGGTGAGACACAGCCAGCCTCTCTGTCACCCACAGAGTGATCTTTGTGCCTTGCTCCCTCTTTTGTGGCACTTCCTTTTCTCGAGCTCCAAGTCTAGCTTGCACATGTGGGGCAGGTGGAAGGTTCTGAATGGCATTCATTTTGTTGGATTCAAGGATCAAATAAAATCAAGGAAGATCTGCATAATGAGATCTGTCATCATGTGTTCTTTAAAGAGTTATCATGGCTAAAAAGGGACTTGAAGATACTCTGGTGCCTCCAGACCCCTTGAACTCTGGAAGGATTGTGAGGGCACTTTGTTTTCTCAGATGCCTGGAGATAAAGCACTCACCTCCCTTTGAGTTTCTCATCTTTTGACTCTAGGTTAATTTGTGCTGTGAGTGAGCACACAACTGTAGGATGTCATAACAAACAGGACCTGATTTGTAAGGGTGGCCAGGTCAGGAAGTGGGGACTGGGTTTCACTCCTTGGCCACTGAAAGATTTACAGTCCTTTGTGCACCTGTATCCAAAGACTCTACAGCCCCTTCTGGAACACTGCCCAATTTTACCTTCACAATTTAGAAAACCCAGAAACCATGCTATTCTAGAGAAATGAGTGAACTTCATCAAAGCTAACTCAGGGAGCTGGGGACATTTCTTTGTGGTGGAGCACTTGCTAGCATGTGGAAGGGCCTGGGTTCCATCCAAGGCATCACAGAGATAAGTAAACAAAAAAATAAATCCAAAAATGATGTGACCACATTGGGAAGGTTTAATTGAAATAGAGCTGTCTATCTGTTAGAAATATTCAAAAAGAAAGAACCACAACCCACATGAAAACAATGGAATGCATTCTTTAATTGGTCTGGACAGGTGGGTCAAATTGATGTCCTGAAAGATTCTGTTCCACAAACAATTGGAAAAGCTGGCTTGGTGGTGCTCAGCTGTAGTTCCAGCAGCTCAGGATGTGAGGCAGGAGGATGGTGCTTTCAAAGTCAGCCTCAGAATCTTAGAGAGGTTGTAAGCAAGTTTGTGAGACCCTGTTTTAAAATCCTACCTGGGGATGGGGTTCACTGGTGTGGCACCCGTGGGTTCACTGCCTGGTCCCCAAAACAATAAAAATCAAGTATGAAAAGCCAGTTGCAGTGGTACATGCCTGGGATCCCAGGTACTCTAGAAGATTTAAGATTTTATTCCTTCTCCTAAATTTACTAACTGGGGCATGACCCATCCTTATTTTATTCAGTCCCTTGAGATGCAATATTGGGCCATTTATTCAAGATATATTTTCCTCATGAAGCTATTTCTTGCTGAGGACTTCCAAGTTAGAGTTGCTTTTGCTGTATCCCCAGGTTTGAATATCTTGTGTGGCTCTTTACATTGATCTGCAGGCATTTTACACTTTCTTTTTTATTTTTATTTATTTTTCTTATTTCTTACATACATAACAATGTTTTGATTTCTTCAATGACCTATTGGTTGTTGGGGAACATGCTGAAGAATTCCCATGCTTTGTAACTGTCCAGGTGTTGCCCCTGATATGGATTCCATTCTTATTAAATTTATGGAGATTTATTTTGAGAATACATGGAGAATATGTCGTGTGCTGTTGAGAAGGATGTTTGTTCTGAAGTGGTTGGGTGGGATGGTCTGTAAATCTCTACCCTGTGCAGACTTGATCTGTCCAGTGCTGAAAAAAGGAGTTGACTGGGCTTGGCATGTAGCTCAAGCAGTAGTGTGCTTCCCTGGCATGTGTGGGGCCCAGATTTCATCCTCAGCACCACATACAAACAAAGATTGTGTCCACCAAAAAAACTAAATAATAAATATTAAATCAATCTCTCTCTCTCTCTTTCTCTCTCTCACTCTCTCAAAAAAGGGAGGATTTGAAGCCTCCACTGTTCTTACTGTGTTGTAGTCGACTTCTTCTTTTACATTCCAGTAATATCTGTTTTGCACATATGGGTGCTTGGGTGTCGGGCACATGTATGTGTACAATTTCTGTCTCATGTTGCTGAATTGACCCCTTTATCATGGTATGATCACCTTGTCTCTTTTTATTGTGTTTTAATCTGTAGTCTATTTTATCTGACAGAGTCTAGCCATTCCTGCTCTAGGTTGGTTTTCTTCATGTGGAATATCTTTTCCATCCCTTCACTGTCACTCTGTGTGTCTCCTGAGGTGAAGTGACTTTCTTGTAGATAGCAAGTGACTGAGTACATTAAAAAAAGAAAATCCATTCAGTCACTTTACATCTTAAAATAGGGGATTTTATTCCCTTTACATTCAAGGTTCTTGATTGAAAGATACAGAATTATTTCTGCTGGTCTTCTTTGTTTTAAGTTTCTTTTTCTGATTTCTGTTTAGATCTTTTTCTCTGTTTTCCTCCCTTACTCTCTAGTCTGTTTCTGTGGGTTGGTGTTTTCTTCTGGGATAAATTTGGATTTCCTTCTTTGTCATTTGTGATCATCCTGTCATTTTTGTTTTTTCTTTGGGCTTCCTCTGTGATTTAGAAAATTTTTACAGTTCCCAAAGTGCGTTTTAAGCTGAACAGAACCTCCTTCTGCTCTGATACCAGTGCTCTCTTTTTAAAAAAAAATCAAGTAAAAATATAACAAACCTATTCCTCTGATAGGCAGAATGACAGCCTTTAAAACTCTGCACGCTAAAATTTTATTCAGCAAAAGAACAAGGTACCCAAGTCACTTTTTTTTTCTCTTCTTTTTTTCCCCCTTTGGTACCAGGAGTAGAACCCAAGGACACTAAACCACTGAGCCACAGTTCTAGCATTTTTTTTTAATTCAGTAAATACAGAGTAGTAGGGAATTGCTCTTCCATGCAGGAGGCCCCTCCCACATAGGTGTCAGAGGGAGATCTTATACCACTGTAGCCATGGTGGAGGGTACTTTCTCCTTCAGGTGGGTGACCCCTCCCACCTGGGTGGCTGGGGAGTTCCTATACCACTGCAGGTGGGGTAGAGGGAACTCTCCCCTTCAGATGGGAGACCCCTTCTATCTGGGTGTCCTGGGTAGAGGGGACTCACAGCTCCAGGAGGGAGACCCTTCCACATGGGTGTCAGGGGGAGTTCTTATACTGCTGCAGGCAGGGTAGAGCGAACTCTCTCTTCTAGTTGGGAGACCTCTCCCACCTGGGTGTCTGGGTGAGCTCCTATACCTCTGCAGCCAGGGTAGAGAGAACTCGCCCCTCCAATCTGGAGACCCCTCCCACCTGGGTGTCCAAGGGAGCTTGATTACTTTAGCATCCAGGTAGAGGGGACTCGCTCCTACAGGCAGGATCCCCACCCAGCTTGCTTTCAGAGGGAGCTACAATACTGTGACAGCAAGGGTAGAGGGAACATGCCCCTGCAGGCAGAAGATCCCTCCCACCTGGGTGCACTAGCAGCTCTTATATGGCAAAATGTAAAGTGAAGGGGACTCGCACTTCCAGGCGGGATACCTCTCCCACCTGGGTGTCAGGGAAACTTGTATATCTCGAAAGCCAGGGTAGAGGGGACTCTCCTATCCATACAGAAGACCACTCCCACCTGTGTGCCTGTGTGTCTTGAAGAGCTTGTATACGTCCACAGCCAGGGTAGAAGGGACTCATTTCTCCAGGAGGGAGACCCCTCTCACCTGGCTATGGGGGGGGCCTCCTATACCCCCTCAGCCAGGGTAGAGGGGACTCGACTCTCTAGGCGGGAGACACCATAACCTGGGTATCAGGGGGAGCTCCTATACCACCAGAGTCAGAGTAGAGTGGACATGCACCTCCAGTTGGAAGACTGCTCCCACCTGGGTGTCAGGGGAAACTCATATACTGCTGCAGCCAGGGTAAGGTGAACACGCTCCTCCAGGCGAGAGACACCTCCCATCTTGGTGCCAGGGCGAGCTTGTATTCCTCCTTGGCCATGGTAGAGGGGACTTGCCCCTTCAGGTGGGAGACCCCCTTTCACCTAGTTGTCAGGGGAGCTCTTATACTGCTGCAGCCATTGTAGAGGAGACTTGCCCCTGAAGGCAAGAGACCATGTTTCCCTGGGTGTGGGGAGGAGCTCATGTATCTCCAGAGCCAGGGTGGAGGGGATGCACCCTTTCCAGTGGAAGATATCTCCCATTTTGGTATGGGGGGGAGCTCCTAAACCACAGCAGCCAGAATAGAGGGCATTTTCCCCTCCAAGCAGGAGACCACTTGCACCTTGGTCTTGGGAATGCTGGTAAACCCCTGCAGCAAGGAAGGAGAAAATCACCCTTTTAGGTCAGAGACCCCTCCCACCTGGGTGTCAGGTGGAGCTCATACACAGCCACAGTCAGGCTAGAGGGGACTCGCCCCTCCATGCGGGAGATACTTCCTACCTGTGTGTCAGAAGGGTCTCATATATCACCACAGCCAGGGTAAAGGGGACTGGCCCTTCCAGGCAGGAGACCCCTCCTACCAGTGTGTGTGGGGGAGATCCTATACAGCCAGGGTAGAGGGGATTTCCTTCCAGGCGGGGGATCCCTCCCACCTGGGTGTGGTGGGTGGAGCTCCTATACCCCCGAAACCAAGTAGTGGGGACTGGCCCCTCCAGGCAGGAGACCACTCCCACCTTGGTGTCAGGGCGAGCTGTTACACCACCACAGCCATGGTAGAGGGTACTTTCCCTTTCTGGCGGGAGACCCCTCCCACCTGGGTGTTGGGGGGAGCTTGTATACCCCCCAGCCATGTAGAGGGGACTCACCTTTCCAGGTGGGAGACCCCATAACCTGGGTGTTGGGGGGAACTCCTATGCCGCCAGAGCCAGAGGAGAGCGAGAAAGTCAGCACTATTCAGATGACCTCCTTGACCATGGAGGACCTCCAGAGTGTCATGGCTGGGACTCCCGCTATGGCTGGGGTGCTACAGCTATGACAAGAGGATAACGGAAGGCTTGGGCCTTCCCCCATCCCCAGAGGGGTATGACACTGGGCAGAGCACAACCCGCGGCTGCAGGAGCATCAGGTCCAGTACTGACAGGGTGCCTTGGATGCCAGCACCTTGGGCTGGGAGAACGCTCCATGGCAAGGTGCTGAGAGGGTCCTGTCTGGGGCTTCGGGGGCCTGGGCATGGCAGGCCAAGGCGATGTGGCTGGGTGTGGTGGATTCACACATGCTGGACATTCCCAGGGTCATATGGTGCCTGGAGGCAGACTGGATGGTGGCGGAGTGGCCAGCAAGGACCTTGGTAGCAGAGTGCCACACCCCACCCTCACTCCTACCCATACCCTCACTTCACCAGAAGCTACTGAAGCCCAGGCACCAGGGCTCCGCAGGAAGGCAGAGGCCCCATGAACTGGATTGAGGGGGAGAAATTTTTTCCATTGGCAACAATGTAGATAAACCAGGAGGATATTATGCCAAGTGAAATAACCCAGACACAGACAAATACTGCTTGATCTCACTTATATAGGGTCTAAAAGTCAAACTCATTGAAGAAAGTAAATTCTTTTGGCTAGAGCTATACAAATTCATCAATTCCACACTTTCTAGAAAGAACAATACAGACAGAGAAGACACAATAAAAATTGAAAGAAAAATTGCTAGATTAATCCAAGGAAAGACCTCATAATGAAATTTTGAGAACACACACCCAGTCGAGAAAATCAAACAAAACACCCCAATTTCAATAAGATTAAAAATCCTGCCTGTCCAGAGCCACAATTTAGTCAGAATGACTCCTGGCATTTTGCCAGAGGGAATGGTTGAAAGGTGACCCTGCCCCGCTCTGGGGCTCTGGGATTAGGGCAGATCCTGCTGCTTCTGGCAAACTCTACTTTGGAGTTCCCCTGGAGTTCTCTTGGTTCCAGAAGAATTGGCACAAGGACCCCAGTGGAGGGAGTGTGTTCCTAGGAAGTCTGTGTAGAGTGCTGGTGAGAGTTCCAAAATAAAGAGTTGCTGTTTGAACCTACAAGGCTGTTTGGCGACTGGGTTATTTTGTGCCAAGCCAGACTTCAGCACCTTCGAGGACATAGAAAATTAAAATCAGTTTATGAACTGTGACCTACTGAAAAAGGTAAAACTAAAAAAGAAAGTGAAAGGAACTGGGGTTGGAGTAGAGGAAGGAAGACAAGATGGTACATAGTGAATTTTTAGGGCAATGGAACTATTCTACCTGACACTACATAGTAGTACTGGATGCTGGATACATTCTGCATGGTACTTTAAAATAGATACATCTCATCACACTTGTTAAAAAAGTTGGGAATGCAGCTTTGTGAATGAAGGACAACTAAGCATGAGATTCAATCCCAGTCCTGCAATTATAAAAAAATGGAGAAAGCAACAAGAGAATATAGAACTCAGAA
Source organism: Ictidomys tridecemlineatus (assembly GCF_052094955.1). Lineage (NCBI taxonomy): Eukaryota > Metazoa > Chordata > Mammalia > Rodentia > Sciuridae > Ictidomys > Ictidomys tridecemlineatus. Next base: position 99,880,956 of record NC_135486.1, on the reverse strand, counting down.
GTTGATGTGAACTGTGGTGTCTATACCTAGTCCAAACTATGCCTTTCAGAAGAAGGTAAAAATGTTTCTCAGAGAGGCATAAAACTAACACCTTTCTGAATAAGACAAAGAAATGTACAATAACATGAAAAAAAAATAAATAAAAAGTTAGCTCTTAAAAATTAAGAAAAACTGAGGTTATCTGTTATTTAAAAAGTGCTGTGTATTTGTGAATATTCTAAAAATATTCTAAAAACACAGGTGAAAATAATAGCTGTGAACAGTTTTTATAGTCACATATTTTATAATTTTATTGGCAGTTTCCTCAAGAAACTTGTGGCTCTTAGTGTATATACCACTGTATTGACTGAGGCATTGCTTGCAATAGCCAAGATACAGAAATAACCTGTGTCCCCCCACACAAGAAGGGATTCTTTAAAAAGGTGATATGGTGGTATACATCCACAATGAAATACTATTCACCCTACGGAAATAGGAAATTCTGCATTTATAACAATATGGATGACAGTATGTTAAGTGAGGAGATTATGTTAAGTGAAATAAGCCAAGTAGTGGGAGAAAAAAACCTATGCTCTCACTTAACATGTGGAATCTAAGAGTCAATATCATATAAGTGGAGAGTACAATGGTGTTTACCAAGTCTCATGTGTGTGGCAGGGAGGCAGGAGGCAGCCAGGAGGGTAGATGGGGAAAAGGGGAGACTTTGGTAAACAGGCATGAGGTTAAGTTAGATAGGAGGAGGGCTATAATTAGCAATAATGTGTGTTTCAAAATAGCTAAAACAGAATTTTTAAATGCTCTCATCACAAAGGAATGACAAATACTGAGGTGATGAATATGCTAATTTATCTGAAACATCACATGATACCCCATAAACATATGTGAATAGTTTCTTATTAAAAATAAAACTATAAGAAGGAATATTTACTGTTTTTTTAGATACACATAAAGCATCACATAAACCACAAAATGTTATGATTTAAGACTTCACTCCAAAGCTTTTCTTATGTCCCTGCTTAACATATTTTTCTTGTTCTGCTAAACTCCTGGAGTCTTCTACATGTAGGTCTGTAGTAGTTTCATTGTAAAGAAAAGATACAAGAGCAAGGGATAAGAGTTTAATGTAATTTTGAAATGTATTATGAAAGTATTTTGCTGGTATTACCACAAAAGTTCTTACAAAAGAGAAATACATAATTCTAGAGGAGTAAAATTTATGAGGTTTTTCTGTAACAGGACTATTAAGTAGTGGAGTGAGAAAAGCCTGTATAGGCCACCAAGACATTCTTGGAGAGACAGTTAAGGAGAAGAATGCAAAATGTTTACATTGTTGAGATTAAAATGAAAGAGCAAATATGACACAGTTGGAGCATGACAAAACAGCACAAAAAATGCTGCAAACTTTAGTGTGAAGCTCCATTCTGGCTTTCTGGGTTATCCTTACAATAATGATATCACAAGCATACAAACTCCTGCAGCTGAAGTAAATTACCATCAAAGAAACAGCAACACTAGTAGCTAGCTTTACTTTGAAGAAAGGTCTGGGGAGGATCCTGGAAGGGCTGTATCTACACATCTGTGAAAGGATGAGATTCCATGGCGGCTGTATATAAAAGGCCTGTACTGAGCATACATGCTGGGGTATTTCTTTAGTGGAATAGTTTTTCTTTTCCTTTTTGTGTCATGAATTTTATTTTCAATATTTTTATTGGTGTATCATAGTTATACACATTGATGGGATTTTTTGTTACATATTCATACATGCACACATTATAAGAATATAATTTGGCCAATATCATTCCTTAGTACTGTTCCCTCACTCCCCTTCTCCCACTCACTGGTTCCTTTCCTCTTTTTGACCTTCCACTGATTTTTAGGAGATCCACCCCAACTTTTGTTTTCCTTTTTCTCTCTAGCCTCTACATATCAGAGAAAAACATAACAACACTTGATCTTCTGACTTCGATTTATTTTGCTTAACATAATAATTCATTTTCTTTCAAGTGACATGATTTTATTTTTATTTATGGCTCAATAAAGTTGCATCGTGTATGTACACCACATTTTTTTAAAAGCCATTAATCTGTCAATGGACACCATATATAGATCTACTTCCATAGATTGGTTATTGTGAATTGTTTTGCTATGAACATGGATATACATGTAACCTTATAATATGATGACTTTAATTCTTCAGGATAAACACTGAGGATTGGTATAGCTGAGTCATATAGTGGTTCAATTTAAGAAACCTCCATACTGATTTTTATAGTGCTTGTACTAATGTACAATCCCACCAACAGTGTAAAAGTGTCCCTTTCTCTCCACATGCACTCCAGCATTTATTATTATTAATATTATTAATGACTTCCATTTTGACTGTTGTGAGATTTGCATTTCCCTAATTGCTAATGATGTTGAACATTTTTTCATATATTTGTGGCCATTTTTATTTTTTCTTTTAAGAAGTGTCTGTTTAATACATTAGTATGTTTATATTTATTAATTGGGTCACTTGATTTTTTTGAGTTCTTTATATATTCTAGATATTAATCCTCACTCAACAGAGTAGCTAGGCAAAGATATTCTCCCATTCTTTAGGTTCTCTATTTCCATTCTTAATTATTGCCTTTGCTGTGCAGAAGCCTTTTAATTTGGTGCCATCTCATTTATTAACTCTTAGCATTATTTCTTGAGCTTTTGGGGTCCTATTGAGAAAGTCATTTTCTATGCCTGTATGCTAGAATGTTGATCCTATATTTTTTTCTTGGAGTTGCATTGTTTCTGGTGCAATGATGGCACAGTTTTACTGTGGAATTTCCTGCTGATAATGATCACAATTGGTATAAATAAGCTTCATATTTATGCATTACATTGCATTACTTGACCTGTCTGACACCACCTCTCACATCTAAAAAACCTAGAATGAACAGGTAGCTGAGTTAGAGAAACTGCAAAAAAAAAAATTAAAACATCTTCTTAATTATTTTGAATGCTAAACAAATGTTTCTTTGAAGGCAATATAATACAGCAGAGAGTTATATAGCAGCTAGGTTTTATACAAGTTAGAGTAGCAAAAAGAGTTTTCAAATTCATTTTGACTTGTTACTAGCTGATACATTAGTTTTCTCAAATGAGGAAATGCTAAGTGCTAATGTTGCAGTTATTTCTAAGTTCCTGGTTGCTGAAGAAAGCCTGGCACTTTATTAGTATAATGAATTTACAATTCTTAATTTGTTTAATTGCAAACACATATTATCTGTATTATTAGCCTAATGATTATTTTTCCATTAGTAGAAATTGTAAGTGTCATTTATAGTGGCTCATTTACAGTTGCTTATAAAAGATTCTTTATTAATTTAGTCTAAAGCAAAATTTTACGACCAATTACCTTCTTTTGCAAGCTCTATGAACAATCTTTTGTATGGAAAATAAAATGGCTCTGGCACTTTGTGGATACATTGGGTGGTGTTAGAGCTGCTGTCTTTATTTGATAAGAACAGTCCAAGCAAGATAGTCAGGTGAGCTTGCTAGAAGTCATTTATTAACAATAAGGAATGACCAAAATGCACAGAGGAGACATAAAGGTGATATTTTAAAAATAGAAAACATACTGGGAACCTGAACAGGTCAAAAAAGTTTAACAATAGGAGATAAAATGTTAATAATTTGTTTAAATATCAGCACTAGAGAATACCCAGAAACTGCTATTGAAATGTGGTTGCAGTCTGTGGACAAGGAAATATATAAAATTATATATAATTTTATATATTGTATATATTTAAATATATAAAATATATAAAATTTCAGAGAGGATGTTACTAAATTAGCTTATTCTAATGCTATGATACTATGACACATATGAAACCAAAACAAACATGCAAAGTCTAAAATCAACATTATGTGTAGTTCCACATTTTATTAGGCTAAAATAGGTCTCGTGTGTAGGTTATGTTCTAAGCCACAATGCATGGAAATACCAAATAATTATGAGTAGTCTGAAAATTTCTTCTGAAACTAACTACCAGGGTTAAGACAAAAAAGAAAAAAAAAAGTATAATAGCAGATGAACTTCCAATCTTTAGTTTATTTTTAATACTCGTATCCCTATTTTCTCTCTCTCTCTCTCTCTTCTTTTTTGAGTTATTAATAGTCCCTTACTTATTTATTTGTATGTGATACTAAGAATAAAACCCAGTGCCTCACACATTCCAGGCAAGTGCGCTATCGCTGAGCCACAATCTCAACCCCCTATTTTCTCTTATGCTATACCTTTGCCCTAACAATGTTCCAGTCTCTATCTTTAAAAATAAACACATAAAATGAAAATGCTACTTGTTCTTGTTTTCCCCCTTTTACCTCATTCCATTTTTCTCCTTCTCTTCATCAACAAACCTCCCAAAAATACAGTTACACTCCATGCTTCTGAGCTTCACCACTTGCTCACTCACTTGGTCCTGGAAACCTGGTTTTTGCTCCTAGGACTCAATGAAAGGTCTCCTTCAGAGCTTGATAATATATTGTCAAATAAAGGCATCAGCTCTAACCCCACCCCATGTATCAACACAGTTCCAGAGCCATTTTATTTTTCATATTTTTATTTGTGTATCATGCCCCTCATTTTCCTGAAACAGGTCTCTTTCTACCAAAATTCCATCCTCTGGCCCTTGGGTATTGTTTTATTTGCTATCCCTCAACCATCTACATACCTTCATACACCTTACTTGCACCTTACATTAAGAGATCCAAAAGAAATATGTATAAAATATAAAGGCAGTAAATTGTAAACAATAGGGATATCTAAAACAAACAACCCTTAATTACACTGAAATCCTGAAAGAATATTATGTATGGCACTATTAAAATAACATATGCTAAAGTTCTTAACAACATGGAAAATGCTTATTTTATAATGTCAGTTTTAAACAAAACAAGTTAAAATACGTGTATGCAATTTAGTTTCAACTATGTAAAGAAATGAATCAGAGGAAACTAGAAAGCTATACTCCAAAATGTTAATAGTGATAACCACTGATGGGTAACATTTTTCCTTCTTGGTAATTTTATGCATTTTCCAAATTTTCTATACTGATCTTGTTATAATTTTAGACTCAGTAGAAAAGTGAGTTCAACATCATATTGCTGGGATGGATTATGGCTCAATGGTGGAGAGTGCTTGCCTAGCATGTGAAAGGCACTGGGTTAAGATCCTCAGCACAACAGATAAATAAATAAATAAAATTGAGGTATTGTGTCCATCTACATCTAAAAAAAAAAATTTAAAGTTCATATTGGCTACAGAAGTTGAAAGGAAAGTGACCACAATACTCAGAGAAACCAAGAGATCTTTATTACAGCAGTGCAACAGAGGAGAAAAGATAGAAAGAGAAGAGAGAAAGAAAGAGACAGAGAGAGAGAGAGAGAGAGAGAGAGAGAGAGAGAGAGAGAGAACACAAGAGAGAGACATAGAAAACAAGAGAGAGCAAGAGAGAGAGTGGGGGGGCGGCAGTAGAGAGTTTTTATAGCCAGAATCTAATGGGGCCTCTGGGTCTGCAAGCTGCCTTGTTGGCACAAGGGGTTTAAGTGTTTGGCCTTGAGTGGAAGGCTGAGTGTTCAGCCTTGAGTAGGGTGGGCAAAGTGCTCAGCCTTGAGCGGGGGCTTGGGCATTTGGGCATGAAGCAAACAGGTGATAAATAACCAGACAGAGGGTTTGAGAGACAAGGTCATCCTGCAGCTACCTTTGTTTGGCATGCCCTGCAGACAGCTTACTCAGCCTGTCCTACACCTAACATCCCTCCCTTTTTGCTTTTCTAAGTGACATGGGGGATGGTGTAATGTCCTCTGGCTACTTCCTGCTTAATGGTGGGTGGAGTTGAGCCTAGAAGGGGAAGTGGAGAAATGTTGGGGGCTGGGACAGGTCAGAGAACACCAGGGCAACCAAAAATTGCTGCAGTCTGGCTGGGCACAAATCACAAGCTATTCAAGCAGGAACAAACTTTATTTATTTTCCGAACTCCTGAGAACAGAACGCGTCACCCACGCAGTCCTTCTAGGCACACCACACACCAACCGGAACTCCCACCAACAGAACTTTACCAACCAAGGCGAACTCCCCAGGAATCCCCAGGAGAACTTCAAAGTAGCAGGTTTCCTAGGCGGACAGCAGGGGTCTATATACAATTGAATACACAACCTGTTTCAATCCAGCATCATCTTAATGGCTTGACTCTCAACCAATACTTCTGGCAAAATACCAGGGGCCATTCCGACTAGGCTGTGGCTCTCAACAAAAAATAACACTCAGTGGCTATAGATAACTACTTTGGTAGGGTTAAAGTCCATAAAAGTTCTTTGAAGCCATAAGTTGTCAATGGCATCAAACCATTTCTGATCAGAGGAAATCTTTGGTATCAGTCATTGGTCTTGTTGTAGGGACTCTAGGAAGTATTGAAGTGGCTTGATTGAATTCAGTAATGTTAATGGTGACAGCCTGATTGCAGCCCATGGAAGAGCAATTGCCTTGACCCATAAAGTAAGAGTGGGTGGTGTCATCCTGTTGGCTTGGTTGTAGAAGCAGCATCTGTGGTTTGAGATAAAAACTTGAGAGAGAATAATGATTAGTAAAAGAAGAAGAGGGTTGGTGAGAAATTTTGAGTTTGGTGGGTATGGTGGAAGTCCAGGACTGGACATTTGGAACAGATGCCTTTTAAGGTGGGAGACATGGTACCAGGGGGGAGTGGCCCAATAGCTTGGCCACCATTGGGATAGTAAGTATGACCGTATGGGGTCCCGTCCATTAAGGCTCCAATTATTGAGAATGCAGTTCCTGAAGTAAGACTGAGTCACCCAGTTGAAGAGGGTCCAATTCAGTTTGTGGTTGTGTTGGGATTGAGGCAATGAATGGCACAGGAAGGCACTGGTCTGCATGTTCCCTTAGGAGTTTGTGTAGAAGTGTGAGATAGGACATGTAGGACACAAGGGGAGGAGGAGTGATTGGAAAGCTTTGAGTAGTTAAGAAAGGGCACCCATATAGTTTATCAAAGGGGCTAAGGCCTGAGGGGGCTCTTGGGGCTATCTGAATTCAGGTGAGGGCCAACAATAGGAAATTGGGCCAGAAGAGCCTGAGTTCAAGCAAGTTTAGTGAGATGATCCTTGAGAATGCTCTTAGGCCTCTCAACTTTACCCAAGGACTGGGGTTGGTGAGGGATGTGGAGCCTCTAAGTGATGTTGAGGCCTTTGGAGACTAGTTGAAAAACTTGAGAAGTGAAGGTGGGACTGTTGTCTGACTGGATGGAGGTGGGAAGTCTTAACCTGGGAATGATCCTCTCAATGAGGATGGAGGCAAGTGTCAGCAATTTCCCTGGATGTAGAAAAGGCATCTATACAACCTGAAAAAGTATCAACCAAAGTAAGTAGGTAGTGAAGCTATTTGTGCCTAGGCATGTGAGTGAAGTTGATCTACCAGTCTTTGCATGGCTAGTGGCTCCTCATCTGACGTGTGGGGAGTTTAGGTTTGTTACTTCCTTGTGGGGATACTGTAGAGGAGACTTAACAAGCAGAGTGGAACTGCTGGACAGTAGTTATCATTCCTAGGATGTGAAAGAGGGGTTGTGAAAACTGGAAAAAGGGGTTAGAGAGAGTTTTAGATAAACACAGAGTCTCTGGAGTTAGAGGAGTTGGTCATGATGTTACCGCTGTTGACCGGTGACGAGTTCTTGCTAACCCAATGTTAAAGAATAACACCAAAGAAGCATGCCGAGGCAAGGTCAGAGTAGAAATTAGAAGTTTATTAAAGGACAGCAGAAAAGACTTCTCCTGGAGGAAGAAGGGGACCCAAGAGGTGGAATCCGTGGAAGTGAAGTTGTTTCCCCTTTTTATAGTTTTGGTGATGGAAAGTAGGTTGGAAGGCCCGAGGGGTGGAACACAGGTGGGCCAAAGAAGTAATCTGGTCAGGAAGGACTTCATTATCACTTCTTTGGGATGGACTTTGGCCTAGGGCCTTTTCAAGAACTTCATTCACATTCCATGAGTTGTCCTAAGTTTCCCTGAGTCATTCCCAGCATGGCCTTCATTTTAGATTTCACTGGATATTAGACCCGATTTACCTAACTACACTAACTACCTAACTTTAAATCTGGCTTCATTCCCCCCTCTAATTTGGGAACTCCTTACTGCTATAAGGAAAGGGGGCAAAGAAGATCTTTCTGGCTTCTTCAGGCTGACAAAAGGGGCGATGTTGGGGCAAGCAGTTTGGAGTCCCCTTTTAAAATCGGGTATATCGAGTGGTCCATGATAGAAGTCCATAAGAAGTAATAGACTAGAGGGCCATTTGAGTTATGGGTGGTCTATAAGAGAAACAAGAATTCATTAGTACTGGAACCAGATTGATGCAGCAATAAATCCCATAGCACAGGAATATGCCAATGAGTATGATGGCAAAGACAAAGACTAACAATATTTTCCAGCAGGAAGTACCAAGAACCAGGAGCTAAGATATTGTTTCCATGACAAAGTTGCCGAGGACATGGCTTCTATCTGAGCATGTAGACCTTTAAGGATATTTGTCACATTGCCAGAAATGTCAGGGATTTAAACACAACATTTAACTTTTAGGGTTACAGATGTCCTTTCCCTTAAAATGTAGTTTAATAATTTAATGTCATCTGATCTTGCAAAATCCTTTTACTAGTATGACCTGTGTCTAATAGAGAAATCTTTAATTTTTTAAGCCATTTATAAGAAAACTACAAGATAAAATTATCAAGAGTAAAAACATTTAGTTCATATAATAGCTACCTTGAATTCTGGCAGAGTTATACATTATAATCCCCTGTTTGAGATCCTGGCAATCGTGACAAAAACCAACTTTTGGACACAACTTTAAATGTACTGAAATCTGGCCTACTTCTTTCATAGTCACTTTCACATGCAGTGAGATGGGACATAGAGCCTTATCTCAAGTAAGGTGGGGCTCTTCATAAGTCTTAAATACTATAGTTCTGAAGCTGATCTTTGCTTTTTAGACATCATTTTACAAAGCCTACATAAATTGGTGCTCAAGTTCATATGAATATTAGCTAACACAACATAATATCACATCTAAAACATGAATTAAAGAAAGGCTGAAAGCTTTTATAAGCTTAATTTTAAGGACATCTTTACTTAATTTAAATTGAGCCATTTGAATCACATGAACCAAAGATATTTAGATCCATTTTTTTTCATGAGCGCTCCTCATCTGTCAATTGTCATATCACTGCATGATATATGGACATACACACAGACATACCGACATACAACACGTAACACAAGTGTAACACATAACCCAATAGTAAAAAGCCTTGCAGCTTTCTCAGGTGAAATCTCATTGCAATGTTTAAAAAAAACTCCAGTTGATCAAAAATAGAACTTATCAAAAAAACATTAACCCGATTTACCTAACTACACTAACTACCTAACTTTAAATCTGGCTTCAATGAGTCCCAGGTCTCTGTCTTGGGAGTCAGGGGCTGGTAGTTGATTGACTGACTGGTTGGTGAATTTATGTATCTGATCTTGCAGGAACTTCTGTAGGCAATTCAATAGTCATGGTCCTATTAGGAGAAACATAAAGAGAACTAATAGGGGTCCTGCGAGGGAGAGGAGCCAACACCATATTTGACTGAACATTCCCCATGGAGACTGTTGGCTTGGTTGTTGTCTCCTCTTTTATAGCTGTTCTTGTCCTTCATTACTCCTAGGAATTTCTGTGTTTTGGCTTAACTATTTGGTAGGTGTTTAAGATCAAGCTGAACAAAATTGACTTTGCTTCTTTTTATTGTGAAGAGTCAGCTGAGTTCCCATAGGGGTCACTCGTGGGGAAACTTGAGAACAGCTTCTTAGTTCTGCTAGTGCCATTTGTGCTAGGATGGGTCCAGGTCTTGCTTGACCATGTGGCTTCCCTTGGAAGCATCAGGGATGTCTCTTGTCTCTAATGAACCTCCTCTTCATAGCAAATGCACTGATTGGCTTTTCATTCTCCAGTGGTCTCAATAGTCTCCCTGATGAGGAGGTTATGTGACCTAGAGTTGCAAAGCACTTTAGAAAAATTCCCTGTTCCCTAGATTTCAGACTGACTCAGAGGGCAAGTGCCAAATATTGGTTTTCTTGGCGATTTTAATTTAAGTTTAAGTCTTGATCATAAACATCCAGCAATGTTAGTTTCACCTTAAATTAAGAGTATTGGGCTTTAGCTGAAGTTTGGCCTACTTTGGAGTCATTCTGACATGTAGTAAGATGGAAGGCATAGCCTTATCTCAGGTAAGCCAGGGCTCTTTATAAATCTTAGGTAAAGTGTTCTAGTATTGAAGTTGATCTTTTTTTTTAATATATCATTTTATAAAGTTTACATATATTGTTGCTTGATGTCACATGAATATTAGCTAACACAATATGATATTACATTTAAATTGTACCCAGTGTATAGAACTTTATAATAATCTTATTCATAACAGGTCCAGTTATAGAACATTAAATGATATAAATACATCTCCAATATGTTATTTTTATAAGCCTAAGTTTACGATTCAACCTTTTGGAGACAATCAGCTTGATATAATTTTTTTAAAGCTCCTATCTTAAAGACTTATATACCTGGAAAATATGAACACATTTATTATACAAAGAAGAGTAATAGTACCACAATTACATTGATGTTTTCATATTAATCAAGTTTAGCTCTTAAAGAAATAACATATTACAATATTGCAAAATAACAGTTGTTGTGTAACCATAGTTGTATAATCCTGAATTCTTTCAAGATTACTTGCTCAAAAAACTTACATACATAACCAGTGTACATAGACCTTCTTTATCACTTGCTTATACTTATATAGCCAATGTACACAGACCTTCTTTATCATTTGCTTAAACCCTCTTATTTACGTAATAGACTCTCTTATCCAGAAACACATTTTACTTCTATTAAATCCATACTTAGAACCTTTAAATTTCTCTTTCCCATCTGTTAACTCTTTCTTTATTCACACTTTGAAATAATCCTTGTAAATTTCTGAATTTAGGCAAATTATTCCAATTTAATAAGAGATATTTTGTTATTTGCAGTACACAATTAATCACATCTGTTTACCATTTCATGAAAACATAAACTGTTGCAACCCCTCGCCGGCAAAGGAAACAAGAGGCAGGATTCTTCTTTCAGCAGTTTACTCAGGACCTTTGAATCATGATGAGAAAACAGGAACAAACAAGGAAAGAGCACGAGCGGTGGGTCTGCCCTAGTTTAAGTACCCAGCCTCGCCAATGAACTAGCACTGTGCCCCACAGCCTTACAAGGAGTTGTTTACTTCTAACAACTCTAACCTCTAAGTCATCAGAAGCAGAAGGCCAGCCCCATTTTCAGGGTGCGGTCTTGGGCTCCCAACAATAAACAATGTTTAAATGTATATAATTATATTGTTCTAGGGACAAACAAGACAAGGTACATAAGATAGCAGCGAAGATAGGGAAACAGTTTTATTTGATTGCAGCCAGATTCAGAGAGCACAGCTTCTGCTGTAATAAATTAATCCCCTGAACTTAGTTTAGGTAGTTTTAGAATTTTGCTCCCAGCATGTAAGGGAAGGAGCTCAGAAGTTCACAGTCTGCAGAAGTTCAAAAACGCAGTTTTTTTTTTTTTTCTTTTCTGTTCTGGGAAAGTTAACCCTTCAAGGACACCTGGGAGGGGGAAAGCTTTTTTTTCCCTTTCTTTCCTCCCCCTGTCAGCTGTTATTATGGAGCCCAGTTAGTAACTCCCTTATCTTAGAAATGTAGTCAGCACTTGTGAAAAACTAGTAAGGAGGTTTCCAGCACCTGGAGTGCTGATTTTTCCCAGACAGTAGCCAAGTAAAACAGTGCAACATGAAAATAGGAAGTTTATCTACACTGAACTGTTTTGTAGAGATTCTTTTGCTGAAAGTCCTAAAATTAGCTATGGTGAATATTTGCTGGAGAAGGTCAGTTAAGACTTTTCTGTGGGCCTGGGTAGAAAGGGGGAAGACAGGGAGGCGGTGCTGAGAGCAGCTCTGGGGTGGATCTAAGAATAAAGAAGAAGATGTAAAAGAATAATGGGAAAGGGGTTTGGGATTTTCCCTAGCAAGGAAAACTTGAGCAGTAGAACAGGTAGAGCAGGGAAAATGGGAGTGAATATCTCAAAAAGCCTGTAAGGGACTTTAATTCTTAGTAACCTGTTTTTAATGATGACAAAGCAACTTTAAAGGCCATTTTCACCAGATCTTGAATAGAGGTCTGAGGGCTCTCCTCAGCTGGTTTGAGCTTTGGGTTAGCTGGTAAGAGGACCTGGTGGGACTGACTGTGGGCACTGACAGGAGAAGAGAGGAGTGAGTGGGTGGAGGGATTCCTTCAGTAACTGCTACCTCAGCAAGGGGGCAAGAGTCTAAGGAAGAGTGGTGATTTACATTTTTGATCTAGTATTTGGAGAGGAGAAAGCAGGTTACTTAGGTGGGAGTGAAGGCAGAGAGTCTGGGTCAGATGGCTGAGGGTGAGGACTTACTCGAGCCAGGCTATAGGATGGAGGTTCTTTAGCAGGGTCAAAAGTAGTGGATGAGTGTGGATGAGGAGAAAGTTGGGGATCCATGGTTGGGGGAGTTTATTTGCAAGCTGGAAGAATTTGTAGATGTTTGCAAGAGGTGCAGAAAGCATAATTTGAACAGAGGAAGAAGAAAGTGATCTTTAACTATTTTTTTGAACACTCACAGTAATTGTAGAGATCCCTTAAAATGGAGGGATCCAGGGACCCAAAAGGGAGCCTTCTGCTTTGGTTGTTTAAAGGATAAGTGGGCCAAGGCTGGGTGCTATATTCGATCAGTTTTTTGGGTTTGATATATGGTGTTAAGGAGAGGATTTTGAGGTTATCCAAGAGGCATTGTAGGGGACAGTCGACCGGCAGAGAGGACACATTATCCATGTCACAAACGTAGTATAAGGAGAAGGAAAGAGGACGCAAAGTAGTATAGGGGAGAAGAAAGGAGACACAAACATAATATAAGGGAGAGGGAAGAAGATACAAAGATGGTATAAAAGAGAAGGAGGAAACTGATTTATTGGCAAAAGGGGCATCCCCACTAGAGCCAAAAATTAGGAGTGCCTTAGTGGCAGGTACGAGCTGCAGATATTGGTCATGACCAAATCCTGAAAGTGGAAGCTCTCCTCCTGGATGGAGCCAGAGCCGAGGGAGACCTTGGCCAAGGCTTTTTGGGACCCCTCCTGGAGAGGCTGGATAATCCCAGGTTTATAAAGAGGAAAAAGTGAGAGACAGGGGAAGAGAGAGGAAGGAGAGAGTAAGCATCTCTCTAGTACCTGAGTCTTGAAGGTGAGGACTAGGACTTTATGAGAGCCACAGAAACCATGAAGGTCTGGGTGGGGTGTGATGTTTGATTCTCTGTTATGTGTCCCTGGAGGTTACACAGTCCTTTGAGGGAGACCTACAAAGCCTATGCTGGTAAACTACCAGCTGGGAAGGGGAATAATTTTGAACCCAAGAGTCTAATCTGCCCAAGGAAAGAGTCCCTGAGGGCCACTGTGGACTTAAAGGCTGTGGTGGGGTGTTTTCCTCCCCTCAGGTGGACAAAGAGGTTTGCTGGATTGTCAATGGTCAAATTCTCCTGCCACCTCCATTGAGTTTAGGAATCCAGGAAGGGGAAACACCAATTTAAGGCCGGTGGTGGATGGAGTTCTGGTGGTCCAGAAAATGGGTTCAGGCTGTCCAGTGTGTGGCACTTCTGAAATAAAAGGGACCCAAAAGTGGGTTTTAACCCTCTCCCAGAATTCGACACCAATGAAAGGAAATTGATCACAACACTCAGATAAACCAAGAGATCTTTATTACAGAAGTGCAACAGAGGAGAAAAGAAAGAAAGAGAGAGAGAGAGAGAGAGAGAGAGAGAGAGAGAGAGAGAGAGAGAGAGAACAAGAGAGAGAGAGACAGAGAAAGCAAGAGAGATAGCAAGAGACAGAGAGGGGCCCAGCAGGAGGGAGTTTTTATAGCCCAAATTTAATGGGGTCTCTGGGTCTGCAAGCTGCCTTGTTGGCACAAGGGGGTTAAGTGTTCGGCCTTGAGTGGTGGGCTGAGTGTTCAGCCTTGAGCAGGGGGGCAAAGTGCTCAGGCTTGAGTGGGGGCTTGGGCATTTGGGCTTGAAGCAAACAGGTGATAAAGAACCAGACAGAGGGTTTGAGAGGCCAGGTCATCCTTCAGCTAACTTTGTTTGGCATGCCCTGCAGACAGCTTACTCAGCCTGTCCTGCACCTAATAGAAGTAAGTCCCAATTTTTATGTTGGCATTCAGACAAAATCTAACACTCAGTACACTTTGCATTGTTGTCCCTCACTATATCCCAAAACATTCTCTGCTCTCTTGCTGGACACTATGTTTTCAACATCCCTTCATGGTTCTGTCCATGTCTTAGCAAATCTGTCAAAAGTGGGAAATGTCAACCTTGAAGAACTTTGTTCCCTAAACCCTAAGACAGAGGCTGGAGGACAATATTCAGAATCACCTAAGAAAATATGAAATTCTTTTATTCAATCCATAATGGATATATTGGTAGGAATAATAAACATAAAACTCACTGGCTAACATGACACATGATAACATTTGCTCTTGAGTATAAACTGCCATACAAGTTAAAAATTTCTAATAGAATTTAGATACATAATCTGATCCTAAAAAACTAATCGTAATAAAAATAAAAGCCACTATACAGATTATGGAAATCAAGATAAATCAGAATAATAAAATCTTTATACATTGTACAGATAAGATAATAAACACTAAGAAAAATAATTTAATAGTATTTAAATAAGCAAAAAATAACAAGTAGTTTAATTCCTGAAATAGTATCTAGTAGATATTCAACAGGTATTTGTTAAATAAAAGAATGCACTTGTCCAAGGAATTAAATTGTGCCTGTTGGGAACTAATCAGAAAACAGTTGTTTTTTAAAACAAATTTTTTGATATAATTCACATAATATTCAATTTATCTATTTAAAAGATGTTTTTAATGGTTTTTAGTATATTCAGTATGTGAAATCACCATAATCAATTTTAGAACATTTTTGTTACCTCCAAAAGAAAGCTTGCACTCATTAGTAGTCATTCTATACCTCCCTCCCTCCCACCCCTCAGACTCAAGTGACAACAATATATCTACCATTTGTTTCTAAGATTTTGATTTTTCCAGATATTTCTTTTATTTTTATTTTTAGACTTAAATACTTTAATATGCAATGAAGAAAAGAAAATGCAAGTTACAATAAATAAAATGCTAGAGTACTTAAGAACACAACTTCTACACTTTTTCTATTAGCATATAAAAGCTTCTAATATGCACAAACCACACCTTTAGTCCTTTGAATTGCCCTGAAGCTATGTTCTGAAGGGTTTGTAACACTTAAGAACTGGCATTAAAAAGGCAAAAAGCATTATAACTCATAAACAGCACACAAATCTTACTTAATCTCTAAAAATAATACGAATGCAAATGTTTTATTTGCCATGGAGATAAGGAGGGAAACATCAGTGGAATGAATTGGACAACATGACTCACACTTCATTACAAGCCATTTTTCCAAATTTACAACTTTCATATTTGGGTGATCTTAAAAAAAAAAAAAGAAAAGAAATGAACTTTCACTAGATGTAAATAGGCCAAGTCATTTAATCCCTCCACATGTTTAAATTGACTACACTTTTCTAGCTGAGAATGCATTTTCCTTATTTTAGTGAGCTTAAATAATGTACCCATGGTAATGAATAAGGCCTGGGTTTAGGTCCAGAAACCTTCTCTATCAGCCTGTTTCATAATTACTCCTATATTATGGAACACAATAAGACGTTTTCTTGGTTCAGTTTTAATAGTAATAAGAATTTTTAAAATCCATGCTACTTCGCAATTTTTCAGACTTTTTTTCCTAAATGTGGATTTTGAAATTCTTAGGTATGCTATATAATTATATAAAGTCCATTTCCATGTGTTCATAAACTTTAGCACCCAATAAAAGTAGTAGGAACTGGGCCATATTAACTACTTCCTCATCTACACCCCTTAATTACCAGTAATGAGTTTTATTTAGGGAACAATGAGGAACAAGTACCATAGCCTACAGGCATCTAGCAATGGAGGGAATTCAGACACAGAAATTAAGGCTCTGGAGAGGTTAAGTCATAGTGGAAACTTCTGGAGTGAAACTGAACTCTTATACCCTTTTCCCAGCTGCAGACTTAGATAACGTGTGAGGTGTTTAGTTTGTGCATGGGACCCACCATAAACTGACATTTTATCCATCTCTTTTTTTTTTCTTCCATGAAAGAAAAGAAATGGAAATACAAGTGCTTGTTATCACATGCTTTTAAGGCTTAAAAGCCTATCAATAAGCATGTTGTATCCGTGATTGAGGAGATCACTTTATAAATTGCCAGAAGAATCTCCGCTAATGGAGACTGAAGTCACTCTCTCTCCCCAATAACCATGAAGGAAAAGAGAGATAGTCCCCTACTTGCACATGAAATCTCCCTTTCTCCTCCGACCTCCCTATTCCTCTCCCAAACAGGCCAGGCTGCCTTGGGAGGTGGCTGTGAGAAAAAGCAACGCTCAGTTCCCCATGGCAAAGTCTTTGGTCTTTTCCTCCTGGTCCTCCATTTTGTATCGAAACAGAAAGCGCAGGTGAAGAGGACTGTCCTGGGAGGGCAGCAGCGTGATCTCTGCTGAAATGACCCTGCCTTGCTCCACTTGTACCGTCTCCTTTAGGAAGAGGAGTGCCTGCTTCCAGAGTGTGGCCCGGTGAAAAGGCAAGATGGACAGCACCAGGGGTTTCTTCGAATTTCCTCCAGGGAAGGTCACCTGGAACCAAAACGCCAAACCATGCATGAGCGCCCAGCCATAACAGCTGTAGCGGAAGTGCCCACCCACCTTGAGTCCAGCTCCAGCTCCAGGTGCGCAGGTCAGCTGGAGCTGAGCAAAGTGCTGCAGCCAGGCCAACACATCCTGGCCGGACAGACCCTGCACCAAGATCTCCGAGTGGCTCATGAGGCAGCTTGTGGCGAAACTCTCTAGGCAACTCATGTCCATGCCTTAGTGGTGCTTCACCTGGCTCCAAAAGCCTCGGCTCCACTCCAGCATCTGGTCGCTGATGGGGGCTACAAAGAGCTCAGTGAAAACCAGTAGGAGAACACCGACCTCCCTCAGCCACTGGGTCTGCAGGTGCAGCACAGAGCTCAGCATGGACTCATGCAGAAGTCCATAGCCCATTCACTCGCTCACGATGGCATCCACCTGCTCTGGCAACTCCACCATCACCACTGGACACTGCAGGACATGCACTTAGTCCTCCAGCCCATTGAGCCGCCCTACCTCTCGGGCCTCTTGCCAAATGGCACTATCAGCCTGGGCACAGAATATGCTCAAAATGCCGGTGCCTGCGCCCACCTCCAACAAGGTCTTGCCTTGCAGAGCTGCCCAGTTCGGCAGGATGCCAAGGCGGTAGGCATTTGTGAGGATGCAGTTGGAGATCCTCTCCTCCCCGACATGTCCCTGTAGCACTCCTAGTACAGGTGGTCCTGCTTGCTTGCTCTTAGTTCTCTGGGATCAGGATCATGGCAAGTCCACCTCCTGCTCCCCGTCCTCTTCTTCTTCAGTTCTCTCCCCTCCTTTGCTGCCGCCCCCTCCCACGACTCTCCAGATATTTCATATAAATGGAATCATACAATATGTGGTCTTTTGTGATTGGCTTCTTAACATGATGTTTTCAGGTTTCACCTACCGTGCAGCATGTATCAGTAGTTCATTTCTTTTTATTGCCAAATATTCCCTTTTATGGATACACCACATTTTATTCAGTTGACAGGTCCTGGGGTCATTTACATATTTTTGGCTCTTATGAATAATGCCATATGAAATTCATGTGCAAGTTTCTATGTGAACATATTATTTTCATTTCTCTAGCATATACACCTTTGGGACTTACTGGGGCATATGCTCTTTCCGCTTACTGGTTAAGGGTAAGTTCAAAGAAAACAATGGAACTGTTAATTCTGGCTGAGAAATTAGAAAAGATTACTTAGTAAAAGTGATATGTGAGCTAAGTTTTGAAATAGGAGTGATAGGATTCAAACAGAAAAGGGAAAATGAGATGACAGAAAGTCAGACATTTTGACTTGAATAACATTTGACTTATGTTTGCATATCATTATCCACAGTACATGTATGAAAACACAAATTGGTGTAAATATATTTTATATACAACAAGAGATATGAAAGCTGTGCTCTGTAAGTGTAAAACAAATTGTAATGGATTCCGCTGTCATATAAAAAATCAATTAAAAAAGGCATTTTAAAGAGTGGTATATCAGTAGTAAATCTTCATCAACACAGCATATGTTTTTACTTTTGAATGTTTTATTTGTATATTATAGTTATACATAATAGTGGGGCTCATTTTGACATAATTATATATCATGGAATAAAATTTTCTCCACTTCAGTCCCCAGTACTTCCCCTTTTCCTCTCCTTCTCCCTCCTCCTATTTCCTTTCTACTCTAATGGTCTTCCTTCTATTTATTTATAATTTTAAAATTTTGTTCTTTATATATAAACATAAAGGTCAAATTCACTATAGTGCATTCACATGTACATAGCATAATTTGGTCAATTTCAATCCATTGTTCCTCTCCTTTCCCATTCCTCCTCCCTCCCCATCCGTTGCTCCACTGATCTCCCTTCTATTTTCACAAGATTCCTCCCCCACTTTTTCCCCTTTCTTTGGTCAAGCTTCCTTCTATGAGAGAAATCATTCAACCTTGACTTTCTGAATCAGACTTATTTAATATATATATATATATAAAATACTGACAAAATTTAATATTTAACTAGAACTCTACAGTTTCATGGCTTTGAGTACATTCACATTTGTACAACCATCACCAACAACCATCTTCAGAACATTTCCATCTTGGCAAATTGCAACTTTTCACCCTTAATAAAGATAACTCCCAGTCCCTGGCAACCTCCACTCTACTCCTAGAGTACTTTTGGACTGTTTAGTTTTCACTTAGTAAGAGAGGTCCACCATTGACTAATGGGTGGTGTCTATATTTACAGGCCTTGCTGCACATACATGATTGAGTGTATTGTAAGGACAGGTAACAGAAAATAGGGGGAAAAAAGAGGTGGAGACAAAAACTAAACATATGGATCTCTATCAACAGGCTTAAGCAGTCCTGCCACAGATCTGCCTGATTATTTCACATCAAGAAATTGACGTTCCACCTGGTGCTGTGGTGCATACCTGTAATCCCACTAGCCTGGAAGGCTGAGGCAGGAGGATTGCAAATTCAAATCCAGCCTCAGCAAAAGTAAGGGGCTAAGCAACTCAGTGAGACCCTCTCTCTAAATAAAATACAAAAAAAAAAAAGAAGGCTGGGCATGAGACTTGGTGTTTGAGCACACCTGAGTTCAATCCTGAGTACTGTAAAAACAAAACAAAACAAAACAAAAAACATAAAAAAAACAGAAATTTACCTTGACCTTGACCTTCCTATAATCCCAACTACTCAGGAAGATGAGGCATGAGGATTGCAAATTTGAGGGCAACCTGGGCAGCTTAGCAAGTCCCTATCTCAAAATAAAGTTTGTAAAAAGGGCTGGGGATGCAGTTCAGAGGTAGAATGCTCCTGGGTTCCAGTCCCCGGATTTTTGGAGCCATTTTCACTTTGCAGATCCACCAGCAATTTCACACTTTCCCAGTTTCCCTGCCTTCACAGGAGGCCAGGCACATCACAGCACCACTATAGCTTCATGTCCTCAGTGCCAATCCATGGTGAGGATTCTGTTGAGGGTC
The DNA here is from genome assembly GCF_052094955.1 of Ictidomys tridecemlineatus. NCBI lineage: Eukaryota > Metazoa > Chordata > Mammalia > Rodentia > Sciuridae > Ictidomys > Ictidomys tridecemlineatus. The sequence continues at coordinate 99,861,064 of NC_135486.1, read as the reverse complement.
CTGTGGGCACTTCCATGTTCTCCTCTTGTACCATCACAGTCCTGGCATTGAACTTCACATGTTTTACCATGACCTTGGATTGAAATCTAAATTTTGTAGAACCCTGAGCCCCCATAACCCAGCTAACCTGAAGCACACTTGCTTGCACTGATGCTTTCTGTCAAGAAAGCATTTCCTAGTGCAGGCTCTTGAAAAACAACTTGGCAATGCCTCAGAGTTAAACAGTTATACTATGATGGAGGAACTTTCCAAAAGTGTCAAATAAAAATTAATCACGGTATAATCTTAAGCTACATGTCTATTAAATCATATTAGTTAGTAGAGTGACTGACTGGACTCATCAAAAATTGAGTATTAAAAAAAATTCTTTTTAACACTCGTGTACTTTACTTGAATATAATAACACATAAGTAATTAGCTTAGCCTTATAAAAATATGGGACTTGGTCAAAATATTTACACATTTTTTAAATTAATGGTAGAATACACATACCACTCACCATCACAACCATTTTTAAGTGTACAGTTCAGATCAGTGGCTTAATTACAGTCATGCAGTTGTGTGCCCAAACTTCAGAACTCTTTATCTTACAAAACCAAAACTCCATTTACATTTAGCAACTCCATATTCCACTATTCATTCCCTGGCAATCACCAATCTAACTTTCTTTCTCTATGAATCTTACTACTCTGGGTCAGATTAACTAATGTTAAGTAGAATTATACAGTATTTGTCCTTAGTTCACATAGCATCATATCCTTAAATGTCATTAATGATGTATCAGAATTCCCTTCCTTTTTAAGGATGAATAGTATTCTACTATATGTGTGTATGCCAAATTTTGTTTATACATTCAACCTTTGATGGACACTTAAAATGCTTACACCTTTGGCTACTGCAAATAATGCTTTGAGCATGGATGTCCAAATATTTGTTTGGTTTTTGTTATCAATTCTTTTGGGGACTTATACCCCAAAGTGAAATTGCTTATTAAGTTTCTTCAGCAACTGCCATACTGTTTTCCATAGTGGCTGCACTATTTTACATTACCTGACCAACAACACAAGAGGGTTTCTATTTTTCCATTCACTTGTCAACACTTGTTATTATTATTATTATTGAATAGTAGCCAATCATAATTGTGTTAGGTGGTTCCTAATTGTAGTTTTGATTTTCATTTCCCTAATGATAAATGATGCTGTACATCTTGTGCTTACTGGTCATTTGTGCAACTTCTTTGGAGAAATCCTTTGCCCATTTTTTAATCAAATTTTATTGTTGTTGAGTTGAAGGAGTTATTTATTTACTTTGGATTTTTTTAAAAAAATATTTTTTAGTTGTAGTTTGACATATACTTTAATTTTACTTATTTATTTTTATATGATGAAGGGCCTCACACATGCTAGGAAAGCACTCTACTGCTGAGCTACAACCCCAGCCCATTACTTTGGGTATTTTTTGAAAAATATTTTTAGTTATAATTGGACATAATAACTTTATTTTATTTATTTTTCTATGTGGTACTGAAAATCCAACCCAGTGCCTCACACATGCTAGGCAAGTGCCCTACCACTGAGCCACAAACCCAGCCCAACTCTGGATATTAAACCCTATGGGTTATGGGATTTGTAAGTATTTTCATCCCTCGAATAAGTTGCTATTTCACTATCGACTTAACAAATTTTAAATATAAATAAAAATCTTGGGTTTATTTGAAACTTTAATATCCTCATCACTCTTGAAGGTCTTAAAATATTATACTTTTCTAGCTTGTAACTTTTTCCCACCAAGTTCTAGGTATGAAATTACTGCAGTTCCTATCTTGGGAGCTGGTATTACACACACACACACACACACACACACACACACACACACACACACACACATATATTATTTGAAATATTATAATATTTCAGTATTCTCTTATAGGTGTGCTGAAAATTATTTACTAAAATTAATTAGCTGAATATCATCAGATTTGTTACCAAAATTTAATTTTTAAAATTATCCTCAGTGGACTATTTATTAATTTTGAGAATCAATAATGCTTTACACATCCTTTGGTTTATCCAACCAGACATTATCGGGCTCACATAGATTTCAACATTGACACAATGGACAATTTTCTGGCTCCAATTCCATAATCCATTGACATTATTTCCTTTACAATTTTAATGAGATGACAGATAAGAAAAGAAAGTACAATAGTTTTAGTGTAAAAATAGTTTGTGACCACTAAATGTGGTTAAACAAAGATTATTAATCCTTCTCCTTAACCTCAAGAACTCAAAAATTCAGTTATAAACTTTTTTTTGTTGTTTTCTATTTTCTTGAAAAGAAAAAAAAAAAAACACCCTAGGACAAATCTATCAATCTGGGAATAACCCTGAAATTACTCAAGGAACATTGCCACACTTGGCTGCATTCTGGGACCTACTAATGTCTCTCCTAGGGAGTGCACAGGGCACACAGGGAGAGGCTCATTTCAAAATGAGCACAGAGTTTGGGCTTCCCACCTGGTTCTAAGTCTCCCACATTGAGACTCACAGTGGTCACTTCAAGACAGGTAATTTGATGAGCATTAGCTTGGAGCTGGAGGTGCAATGTATAGTCTCATGGACTGTTGCCTCATCTGCTAGGAACACTTGCCTTAAATTAAGGCTGACCTGGCCTACCTCAGCCTCAATCTGGGCATGCAAAATCCCTCCTAGCCCACCAGAAAGAAGAGTGACACCAAACACAGGCTGTTCAGAGTAGATTCTTGGAACTTGAGCAGCTGGGGTCATTAAAAAAAAAAAAAAAAAGCTCCAATTCCACTTTGTAAGAAACACTTAATGCTTCTTAAGGAAAACAAGAAGCATCCTCTCTCCCTTTGGCCATCTCTCCCATTCCTAGAGAATTGGGAGGAAAGAGCTGTCACCAGGAACCATTTGGAGCCAGGAATGCAGAAGTCAAGGCCAGCCTAGATAAACCCATTTGTGAAGCACTTTGTGCTGATGGATACATTCCTGACTGGTTTCAGACCAGTCCCTGGAGGACAGCGAGCTCAGGAGGCTGGCTGCCTGGCTGGAATGAAGGGGCCAAAGGAAGGGATGCTGTCCATGAACCAGCCAAGGCTGCGCACGGGGCGTGGCAGCTCAGGAGGAGCGGGAGGCCCGGAGGACGCCTTACCTGGAGGACTCCGAGGTGAAGCTGCTGCTGTCCAGCAGCCTCATCTTGCAGAAGAAGACCCCATTGACTTAGGGTACAGAAGAGAGCTCCTCCAGCTTGAAGTCCACCTTAAACTTACACTTCTTTAACATTGTGAGATCCAGGCGCCAGCAAGCGGGCAACACAGGCGGGTGCCGCCCCCTTAGCTCCACTAAGCCCCCGATCCGCCCAGATCCAGGGCTGGGGCCTCCAGCTGCTCGCAGGGGCGAGGCAGGGGGCTCCAGGGGCTGTGGCGGCAATGCCTCCGCGCTCTCTCGCGCGGTAGCCCAGCCTAACGCGGCTGCGGCACCAAACTCGGCTGACCTCCACGAGCGGTTGTGCTGCAGCTGGCCCAGGGAAGGGCTCCCTTAGGTGCGCACCTCGCCGCTGTCGCCATCCTTCAGAAAGCTTGGAGAAGCGGAGCTCAGAGTACAGTCGTTGTCTCCACCTCAGCGACTCGGGCTGGGGCGCCCCCAGTGGCCGCGATCTGCAGCGCACTACTGGGCGGAAGCGGGAGGCACCAGGAGGGCGGGGAGATTCATAGTGGGCTGACGCCTTGCGGGGGAAACTAAACCTCAATGGCTGTTAGCGCCATCACGACTCTCTGGGGTTAAAAACAACAACAGCAGCAGCAGCAGCAGCAGCAGCAGCAGCAGCAGCCAAAAAAGCTTCTTTCTACAGCTTTCTGGGCGCCTTTGCTTTCAGTTTTTGCACCGCCTCTTTTCTCCCCCTCCCCTTCCAGCTATTTCTTTCCCTTGGGTTTCACAGTTAATAGGGAATGTCAGAATATGACGTTGTTTTAGTCAAATTGAAGTCCAAAAACTAAAACTTCTTTTAAATACTCAATATTCGCGAACCTTCAAATATGAAATAAAGAAGAGGAAAAAGGAAAGGGATTAAATTGTGTTAAGGGTCTAGCAAGTGCCCAGCCCTGTACTGATACAGGTATTTTTTTTTTCTTTTTTCTTTTATCTAATGCCTGTCACCCAGGGTAAAAAAGAGCATAGAAAGAGTTAAAATTACACCTTTCCTTTTAAAATTTGCCCATACTCAGAACTGAAAATGCTTAAAATCAAAGTCTGCAGGATAAGCTTAAAAAAAAAAAAATCTTTGTACTTGCATAGCAATTACCTTTCTGTATAAGCACATGCAATATCTTGTTAAAGTGTATGTTCACTTGTTTACATAAAGTTCAGGTTTTTCAACTGAGATTTTTATCCTTTAATCTCAAGGACTCTCTTGCAGTAACCTCTGAAAGGGTGTAATTGAGAAGATTATCTTTCCCAGTTAATTCATTTATTCATTCATTCATATAAAATATTTTAATTGCATAAAATGTCAATCACAAGCTAGTCCCAATGATTTAAAAAAAAGAAAAAAAACTAAGAATTTTACTCTTTACTGTTGCATACCTGTTTAGATCCAACATTAAAAGACATGGCATCAAGCTAGGTGCCTAGGAGTCTACTTGGCTCAGCTACCCATCAAGCCCAGCGGCTCTGAGGCTGAGGTAGGAGGATCACAAGTGGCAGCTCAGCCTGGGAAACCAAAACCCTGCCTCAAAATTTTAACAACTGGGGCTGGGGATGTGGCTCAGGCGGTAGTGTGCTCGCCTGGCATGCTTGTGGCCTGGGTTCGATCCTCAGCACCACATACCAACAAAGATGTTGTGTCCGCCGAGAACTAAAAAATAAATATTAAAAAATTAAAAAAAAAAATTTTAACAACTGTGGGGGATCTATAGCTCAGTGGTAGAGTGCTTAACTAGCATGTGTGCAATGTCCTGGGTACAAACCCCTGAACTGCAAAAACAAACAATCAAACAAATCCACAAGCAGACAAACAGAATTCATTTAGGTAGAAGTTAAAGGAAGAAGCAATGAATTGAAATTGACCAGTTTCCTGAATTTCAAATAATGCAAAAGATTTGAGATAAAGTGAGGGGAAAGTGTTCTTGGTAAAAGAAATAGGAAAAATAAAGACCCAGAAACAGAGTGTAAAATGTGAGAATGGGTAAAACTTCTTGCCAAGCATGACAGAGGGGGGAAAAAACAGTGAGAAGAGTTGGGGGACTTTGAAGTTTCTCACTTAGACAACTGGGTGAACTGAGTACTGGAAGCAGGAGGAGGACAGGTTGGAAATGGAGAAATAATGAGACTTTATCTGAACTGCTTGCAGGGAGAGAGGGCCATGTACAGAGTAGACATTTACAGACCATCCCACCCAACCACTTCAGAACAAACATCCTTCTCAACAGCACACGACATATTCTCCATGTATTCTCAAAATAAATCTCCATAAATTTAATAAGAATGGAATCCATAGCAGGGGGAACACCTGGACAGTTACAAAGCATGGGAATTCTTCAGCGTGTTCCCCAACAACCAATGGGTCATTGAAGAAATTTGAGATTTGGGGAATAATTTGTTATTTTTTGTAATATTTTATTTTTAATTTTTAATTATAGTTAAACCTGGTACCTTTATTTTATTTATTTATTTATTTTTATGTGGTGCTGAGGATTGAACCCATGGTTTGCAAGTGCTAGAGGAGTGCTCTACCACTGAGCCACAACGCCAGGCCCCCTACATCATTTGTTACTAATAAGCCTGGCTTATTATGACTGGAATGTACCTAGGATTAGACACTGCTATTGCTGCTGTCAGCACTGACTCTTATACCATGAAGACCACAAGGGGAGTGTGAATGTCACATACATGTCATCACACCTCACAAGTGACCTGCAAATGCAGGAAGGTAACCTTCATTAACTTGTACATTTTTTTCTAAGTATATCTCTTTGGCAGACCTTATTTGTACCTAGAACTCAAGTGGGAAGGGATTCTGAGAAATGTCATTTTTAGCTTTTCAACTTCTTCAAATAGGAGGGTGGAGTGGAAGTTGGAAAGAGTACCAGTAATGTACCCATAATGCAAGCTTTTAAGGGCAGGGGTGGTTTTGCTAATTATCTTTGTATGTTTTGTATCCAGTCTGTGACGTGACATTAGTGGTTGTCAAAAAATATTTCTTGAAATAATCTAAGTTTATGGACCAATACTAAGTTTTATCTTTCAGGTGAAATAATAGAGATGTAAAATAAGTGCTAAAACTACTCCCTGCTAAAGATTTGAGAGTTCTGAAAGTACTCTAGACTATGAGAAGGAAATAGCAGAAGTCATCAATACAAAGGAGTGGAGGTGGGCAAAAGAGAAAATAGCCATACCAAACAATTAGATAATACCTTGTAAGTTAAGTTAGATTCAACTGCAAATAAAACTTAAAACTACATTGGCTTAAATATCATAGGAGCTCATTGTTTCCTTAAAGAGAGTGGGTAAACCTCCTGAAGCTCTGCCATGGGAGCTCCTTGACCCTCAGGAACTCATGCACTGTTATGCCATCCTCTTTAATGTGTGGTTCTGACCAGATGGTTGATGAAAGCTGCTTTTGCACCAGCCACCATTTCTCAGTTTCAATCAGCAAGAAGATGGTAGAAAGAAAAGTATGCTCCCTCCTTTCAAGAACACTTCCTAGAAGATGCACACTCCCTTTTATTTAAATCTCATTTAAATGAATGTACAGTGTGAACAGAGTGATGATACCAATTGAGGCCTGGTCCATAGAGACTGCCCTAACGTGATCCTCTTCATTTCTGGCATCTTCTGGTCAGATTTTTGCCATCAAGGGAAACATTGGATATCACATATTGGATGACAGAGCCTCTACTAACCTGAATCCCTAGGTGATTATGAATGAAAGAGTTACTCCCCTCACACCATACCTTTACCAGGAAATGCTTACACTAAACTGTTAAGTGAGCAAGAAACAAAAATTTATTGTGACCCATTGAAGTATATTTGCCACAACAACTAGCATTTTCTTCATACAAAAATTGTTACAGAAGCAGGATGCTATTTTAAAAATCTCAAACTTATCAGGCTGTAGACAGCAAGAAAACTTACCAGAGACTGGAAAATGGAAATCCATGGCAAAATGTCTTGGTATCTTTTCTCCTAATAAAAACATAACACCACAGTTTGGATAGGTTACAATGAAGAGTGGTTTATTTTGGCTTATAGTTCTGCTTCAAGGTCAAAGGGCTGCATCTGGTGATGGCCTTCTTGCTGGCAGAGTCTCAAAGTGGTGTAAGGCAACACAAGGCAGGAGAGAGGGACCATGAGAACTGCATTTTGTAGCAAACCCACTCTCAATCCATTATCCTATTAATGTGTTAATCTATCAATCACATAAATGAGGTAATCCATTCATGAGGGAAGAGCTCTAAACAACTCCTAAAGGTTCTTTCTCTTAGTGTCCCATATGGATTCAGTTTCAGTACAAATTTTGGGTATTGAAACCATAATACAAGGCATTTGGTAAGAATTGACTGCAGTAAATTAAAAGGACAATAAGATGCCTCTAAATCCCATAGCTCTAGAAGAGGTTGGAAAATGAAATGCTGGTAGGCTATATTTACTGGCTGTATTTAAAAAGATATTGGAAAAATAAGATGAGCTCCTGGAATAATGAAAAGGTTTTCAAACATGATAAAAAAAGAAATATAGAGAGTTCAGAACGTAGGAGCCCTGAGGGGTTGAAAAAAACTGACTATTCTATACTTCAAAGAATAGGAAATAAATCTGAAAAGGCGTTTGAGCAATAAAGATCAATGAAATTTCAGTTATGCAGCAAAAATTAGATTTAAGGCATGGCCTCACATTGGAGGTCTCTAAGTAGCTCCCTCAAATTCAGAGGAAAAGAGGCATAGGAATGAAAAAGCAAAGAAATAGAATCAAGAATTATCTCTAGGAAACTTTCATTTTTACTGGCTTATGGAACTGACAGGGAAGGAAATGGATCAAAAGTCTTTTCAGTGTTAGAGAAATTGTACTGCTAAGAAAATCACTTAAGAGCTTATTTTAAAAGCTGTACTCTCTCTACAGAAGTCATGCTTCTCAATACCCATTTCAAATGCAGGCTTAGAGGAAGCACTTCCAGAACACAGATCCAGTTACTACAGAGGACCAAGCACAAGAGGGTTCCCTACTGAGAGTGGTACCAGGGTCTAGTAGTGGAACTTCCCATTCAGGTCCTTCACAGTGCCTCCTAGCAGAATCTCATCTTTGCATAGGCCAGTGTCTTCTTTTCCCTGCTTTCCTACCTGGACATGTTGATTGTAGTAAATTTGCTGCATTGTTACATACTGGGTGCAGGTTGAGACAGATATCAGTTCATGGGTTGCAGTAGAGTTTCCCACCCTCAGCACTACTGATATGTTGGACTGGAAAGTTTTTTTTTTGTGGGGCTGTCCTGTGTATTTTATAATGTTCAGCAGCCTTCCTGGCCTCTGCACACTAGTTGCCAATTGTATCCACCTCCCTCCCCCAATTGTGTCAGTCAAAACATTTCCAGACATTCCACAAAAACCACCTCTGGTTGAGAATTATTGGTCCACAGGATAATATGGAGAGATATCATGACCAGCTAGAGAATCCAGTGCGTTACCTGGGAATCCTGTATTTTGAATTTAATGCAGTGGCTGGGTGGGATTTTAGGTTATCTTACTTGGTGAGGGAATGAGCATATTATTTATTTGCTAAAAATAAAGAATGAAATGGTGATTTGGTGACCAAATGGATGGACTATAGCATAGAGTTCAAGGTTATCACCAAACCTGCTTTCTCGTAATTCATGATAGCTAAAATCCAAACTGGGATTAGATAACCCACTCTGCTTAGCCCTAAATATAAACATTCAACAAACAAGAATGTTCGCCAGAGTACTACTAGCAATGGCCTAAAACTCAAAGGACTTGGCAGAGTTTTAAATCCCTCTAGAGGAGCATGTTCTATAATCGATAAACCCTGATATACCTCACCACCTTTAGCATTTATCAGCCTATATATGTTAGTCTGTAAACAAGTCAGGATGGCACCTGGCATTTTGCCAGAGAAATGTTAGGATCTGTAAACAAGTCAGGATGGCGCCTGGCAAAATGCCAGAGGGAGTGGTTTGTGAAGTAATGCCAGTGAGCCATTAAATGTGGAGATTCCTTATTGGTTGACTGCTGTATCTAGTTTATGTTAATTAGATACGCTGTGTGGAATGTATAAATACCGCTCCTGTCCTACAATAAATGGCTTCCACTCCTGCTGTATCAATCTACGCAAGTTTCTCATCACCCCCATCCCCCCACCCCCCCACCCCCACCCCACCCCCCCCCACCCCCGGTATTTTGCTGCAGCCGGACTGCCGCATATATACTGATATATACTGCCATCTTCAGCAAACCCTAACAAGTTCTTATAGTAAGCAAGAGAATTTTACATTAATATGTTAGGTCAAGGTGTAGCCTATAAGGTGGAAAGTAATGGACTACATTTTCTACTTCTTAGAACAAATCTTCACGACAGCTTTTATAAAACTTAAAAGCCCAAGTCGGATTTAGTAGTAAGTTAAGAATAGAGAGCTTAGCTGAATTGGGCAATAAAGTATGCACACACCACCCGTCACCCTCTTCAAATATAATTACACAAAACCTGATACATAATCCACTTGATTAGACTGTATGAGAAGAGATTAGTCATAACAAGGTAGACATACTGGAAAGTGTGTTTGAAATAAACAAAATGTAGCTTATTCACTAAATCACCCGGCCTACACCGGGGAGATTTCACCCACTGTGAACATTTTGAACTAATGCTAGCCCACAATCCCTTCCAACTAAAATATGATTCATTTTAATAAATAAAACATTTATCTTAAATAAAAGTAGAGGAGATGGAAATTATTACCAGGAGCTATAGAGAAAGCACTGTAAGGGAAAGATGAAAAAACATTTTATAGTGTAAAAAAGCAAAGACTAAAACTTCTACCTTTTGCATAATGATTTAACCAGAAAACCCTTGACAAGAAAAATTTAAGCCAAGCACCTCGAAACCAGATGAGCTACTTAGGAGCAGCTAATAAGAGCTCATCTGTCTATGTTGCAAAACAGAGGAATGACTTATAAGTAGAGGTGAAAAGCCTAGGCAGCTTGATGATAGTTGGTTGTCCAGATTAGAATTTTAGATCTACTTTAAATTTACCTGAAGCACAAGCAAGCCAAATGTAATTTTAAATGTTAATCTAAAGAGGGACAGCTCTTTAGAATCAAGGATAAACCTTAATTAGGGAGTAAATCTGCTAATTTCCATAGTTGGCCTAAAAGCAGTCTTCAATTGAAAAAGCATTAAATCTTAACCTAATCATCAAAACTTAATACCTAACTCTCAATAACCTCCTAAACCAATACTGGACTAATCTATTTTTCTTATAGAAGAAATTATGTTAAAATGAGTAACAAGAAGATAGTTCTCCCTGCATAAGTTTATATCAGACTGAGTAATTCACTGATAGTTAACACTGATAGATAACCTTTGAAATCATCAATTATACTATTTATTGTTGCTCCTACCCTAGCCCTAACCCTGGCATTTACCATGTGAATCCCCCTACCCATACCCCAACCCCTGACCAACATAAATATAGGCGTACTATTCATTCTTGCTACCTCAAGCCTAGCTGTATATGCAATCCTGTGGTCAGGCTGAGCCTTCAACTCTAAATATGCTCTAATTGGAGCATTATGAGTCATAGCACAAACAATCTCGTATGAAGTAACCCTAACCATTATTCTCCTCTCTGTATTACTAATAAATAGCTCCTTTACTCTATCTACCCTTATTACTACTCAAAAGTTCACATGACTACTACTACCAACATGACCCATAGCAATAATGTGATTCATCTCAACACTGGCAGAGACCAACCGAACTCCGTTTGACTTAACAGAAGGAGAATCAGAACTTGTATCAGGCTTCAACGTCGAATATGCCCTTTCATCTTATTTTTTATAGCTGAATACACAAATATTATTATAATAAATGCCCTAAGAGCAACCTTCTTAATAGGAACATTACTCAACCCTTCCCTTCCCGAAACTTTTACACTCAGTTTCACCCTAAAAACCCTCATTTTAACTTCTATGAATTTGAGCATTCTATCCACGATTTCGTTATGATCAACTTATGCATCTTTTATGAAAAATCTTCCTGCGCCTCACTCTGGTACTATGCATATGACATATCTCCCTTCCCATTATCACTGCATGTATACCACCCCTAATCTAAGAAATATGTCTGGTAAAAGAGTTACTTTGATTGAGTAAATAATAGAGGTTTAAATCCTCTTATTTTTAGAACCATAGGACTTGAACCTAATCCTAAGAATTCAAAATTCTTCATGCTACCTTTACACTGTGTCCTAAAAAGTAAGGTCAGCTAAATAAGGTATCGGGCCCATACCCTGAAAATGTTGGTTTATATCCTTCCTGTATTAATTAATCCCCTAAACTCCTCCACAATCTACCTCACCTTATTTTCTGGAACAACAATTACACTATTCAGCTCCCACTGACTACTTATTTGATTAGGCTTAGAAATAAGTATGCTGGCAATTATTCCTATCCTAATGGAATAATTCCATAGAAGCTGCATGCAAATATTTCCTAATTCAAGCCACTGCATCAGTAATCTTAATAATAGGCACAATTATTAATTTTACAAACTTAGGCCAATGGACCCTATCCAATTCATGCAATCAAATTTCATCATTTATATTCACAATAGCACACTCAATAAAAATGAGACTTGCCCCATTTCACCTTTTAGTACCAGAGGTCACTCAAGGAATTTCACTTAAATCAGGACTCATCCTACTAACATGACAAAAAATTGGCCCAATCTCCATGCATATCAAATTGCATCTTCCATAAACTCCACCCTTATATTACTTATGGGAATCCTATCTATTATGTTAGGAGGCTGAGAAGGACTCAACCAAACTCAACTATGAAAATTCTTAGCATATTCATCAATCACGAATATAGGATGAATAATAGCAATTATTACATATAATCCAACTTTGACAATATTTAACTTAATCATTTATATTACACTTACCATTAATATATTTATACTTTTCCAATACAACAAAAAAGAATTTCTACCTTCTCCTCATCAAATTTATGAAATAAATTCCTCCTACTAACCCCATCAATTCTAATCATACTAATATCACTAGGAGGATTATTTCCTCTAACCGGATTTGCCCCAAAATGAATTATTATTAAGTAACTAATTTCAAACAACAATATTATCATCTCTATACTAATAGCAATACTAGCCCTCCTAAATTTATATTTCTACACATGACTTATTTATTCTACATCCCTAACCCTATTTCCATCATTTAACAACACTAAAATAAAGTGACAATTTAAAAATACAAAACTAACTCACCTTCTACCAAATTTTATTATTATCTCTACCCTCTCCCTACCACTTACACCTCTCCTATCATCTCTGATCTAGGAATTTAGGTTAATCCAGACCAAGGGCCTTTGAAGCCCTAAGTAAGTTTCCAACACTTAATTCCTGAGTTAAGGACTGCAAGACTCTACCCTACATCAACTGAATGCAAATCAATTAATTAAGCTAAGCCCTTTCCATCTAGACAAATGGGATTTAAACCCACAAAACTTAAGTTAACAGCTAAATGCCTAATTCAACTGGTTTCAATCTACTTCTCATGTGGTAAGTAAAAAGGCCAGAAAAGCCCTGGCAGAGTTAAAGCTGCTACTTTGAATTTGCAATTCAATGTGATTATTCACCTCTGGGCTTGGTAAAAGAGAGCTCAATCTCTGTCTTTAGATTTATAGTCTAATACTTGGCCATTTTACCATCTACCTATATTCATCAACCGTTGATTCTTCTCAACTAATCACAAAGATATCGGAATGCTTTACCTCCTATTTGGTGCTTGAGCTGATATAGAAGGAACAGCACTTAGTCTATTAATTTGGGTGAATTAGGCCAACCTCCGGAGCCCTGTTAGGCAATGATCAGATTTATAATGTTATTGTAACTACAAATGCATTTGTTATAAATTTCTTTATAGTCATGGCAATTATGATTGACGGATTTGGGAACTGAATAGTACCCCTTATAATCGGAGCCCCTGATATACCATTTCCCCATATAAATAACATGAGCTTCTGGCTCCTTCCCACCTCCTTTCTCCTCTTGCTTGCTTCTTCTATAGTTGAAGCAGGTGCGGGAACAGGTTGAACAGTATATCCCCCACTAGCTGGAAATCTTGGCAATGCAGGAGCCTCAGTAGAATTAACCATCTTCTGCCTTCACTTAGCAGGATTATCATCAATTCTGAAAGCAATTAATTTTATTACAATTATTAACATAAAACCCACTGCTATATTCCAATATCAAACCCCTCTGTTCGTATGATCCATACTAATCACAGAAGTATTACTTCTTTTATCTCTTCCAGTCTTTGCAGCAGGGATTACAATACTTCTAACAGATCGAAATCTAAGTAGTATATTCTTTGACCCCATGGGAGGTGGAGATCCTATTCTCTATCAACAATTATTCTGATTCTTTGGGCACCCTGAGATCTATATTCTTATTCTACCAAGGTTTGGTATTATCTCCTATATTGTAAAATATAGTCAGGTAAAAGAAACCATTCGGTTATATAGGAATAGTATGAGCTATAATATCTATTGGTTTTCTCGGATTCATTGTATGAGTGTACCACATGTTATCTGTTGGGATAGATGTCGATGATACCCGAGCTTACTTCAAATCTGCAATGATAATTATTGCTATTCCAAGAGGGGTAAAGTTTTCAATTGACTAAGCAACCTTACATGGAGGTAATATTAAATGGTCACCAGCAATACAATGAGCCCTTGGCTTCATTTTCTTATTCACCATTGGAGGTTAGCAGATTCCTGCTAACAGGAATCATTCTGGCTAACTCTTCATTAGATATTGTCTTACATGTTACATATTATGTTGTAGCTCACTTTCAATATGTCATATATATATATGAGCAATATTTGCCATCATAGGGGGGTTCCTTCACTGATTTCCCCTTTTTTTCTGGTATATGCTAAATAATATATGAGCTAAAATCTACTTTACTTGTAATGTTTGTAGGGGTAAATTTAACTTTCTTCCCTCACATTTCTTGGGATTATCAGGAATACCATGTGGATACTCCCACTACCCAGACGCATACATGAAACACTGTATATTGATGGGCTCATTTATTTTTCTCACAGCTATCATAATTATAATTTTTATAATTTGAGAGGTATTTGCATCAAAACAAGAAGTTCTTACCATAGAGTTAACACCCAATAACTTATAATGACTACACAAGTGCCCTCCACCTTATCACACATTTGAAGAACCAACTTTTATTAAAGCCTGGACCAAGGAAGGGAAGAATTGAACTTCCTAAAACTAATTTCAAGCCAGCCCCATAACCATTGTGACTTTCTTCATGAGATATTAGTAAAATAATTACATAACTTTGTAAAAGTTAACTTATAGGTTAAACTCCTTTATATCTCTATGGGATACTCCCTTGAATTAGGATTTCAAGATGCCACATCACCTATTATAGAAGAGCTCCTACACTTCCATGACCACACTCTTATAATTGTGTTCTTAATTAGCTCTCTTGTCCTCTACATTATCTCATTTATATTAACTACAAAACTAACCCAAACAAGTACCATAGACGCCCAAGAAGTAGAAACTATCTGAACTATTCTTCCTGCTATTATTCTCATCTTAATTGCCCTTCCCTCACTCTGTATTCTATACATAATAGACAAAATTAATGACCCATCTCTAATAGTAAAACCTATAGGCCATCAGTGATATTGAAGTTATGAATATACAGACTACGAAGATCTTAGTTTTGACTCCTATATGATTCCAACCTCGGATCTGGCTGCAGGAGATCCTCGATTTCTGGAAGTAGATAACTGAGTAGTACTTCCAATAGAGTTACCTGTGTGAATACTAATTTCATTTGAAGACATGCTCCACTCCTGAGTGGTCCCATCTCTTGGCTTAAAAATGGATGCAATTCTAGGTTGACTTAATCAGGCTACCTTAACATCAACATGGTTGGGGCTTTACTATGGGCAATGTTCTGAAATCTGTAGCTTTATGCTAATCGTCCTTGATCTGGTCCGATTAAAACATTTTGAAAGTTGATCTCATCAATGTTATAAATTCATTATGAAGCTACAGCAGCATAAAACTTTTAAGTTGAAGAATAGGAGCCAAAATCTCCTCATAATGAGATGCCCCAATTAGTCACATCAGCATGATTTGTTACAATTTTATCAATGATCCTAGCCCTATTTTTCATATTTCAACTTAAAATTTCAAACCATCTGTATTCATATAACCCTTCCCTGAAAGACATTAGTTTAACTGAACAAAAAACCATATGAGAAGAAAGATGAACGAAAATTTACTTGCCTCTTTCATTATCCCTACAATAATAGGACTTCCTATTGTTTTCTTTATTATTATGTTCCCCAACATCATCTTTCCCTCACCCAACCAACTTATCAACAACCACCTAGTATTATTCCAACAGTTATTAATTCAACTTTTACTAAAACAAACAATGGCCATACATAACCCAAAATGATCAACCTGATCCCTAATACTAATTTCACTGATTATATTCATGGGCTCTACAAATCTACTAGGTCTACTCTCTCACTCCTTTATACCAACAACCCAGCTCTCAATGAACTTAGGAATGACCATTCCCCTATGAGAAGGTGGAGTAATTACTGGTTTCCACCACAAGACTAAAGCATCCCTCGCCCATCTTCTTTCACAAGGAACCCCTATGCCCCTTATCCTAATATTAATTATTATCAAAACAATTAGCCTTTTTATTCAACCCATAGCACTAGCCAAATGACTAACAGCTAATATTACAGATGGCCACTTTATTATACACTTAATTGGAGGATCCACCCTAGTATTAACATCGATTAGCCCTCCCACAGCTATCCTAACTTTTATTATTCTAGTATATTAACAATACTTGAATTTGCTGTAGCAGTAATTCAAGCCTATGTCTTTACCCTCCTAGTAAGTTTATATTTACATGATAATACTTACTGACCCACCAAACCCATGCCTATCATATAGTTAATCCTAGCCCCTGATCTTTAACAGGAGTTCTTTCTCGCCTTCTCTTAACATCCGTTCTAGTAAGATGATTCCACTTTAATTCCTCTTATCTCCTCATGTTAGGCCTAATAGCCATCATCCTTACAATATACTAATGATGATGAGATATTGTACATGAAGGTACATTTCAAGGGCACTATACAACAATTGTTCAAAAAGGCTTATGATATGGGATACTCCTATTCATCATTTCAGAAGTATTCTTCTTTTCTGAATTTTTCTGAGCATTTTACCACTCCAGCCTAGCTCTCAATCCAGAATTAGGCAGCTGATGACTTCCAATGGGAATTAACCCACGTAAACCCCTAGAAGTTCCACTACTCAACACCCCCATGTTTTTAGCTTCAGAGGTCTCAATTACCTGGGCCTATCACAGTCTAAATGAAGGGGACCAAAAAAAACATAGTTCAAGCATTATCCATCATGATTGAACTAGGATTATATTTAACCTTACTTCAAGCCTCAGAATACTTAGAAACATCTTTCACAATCTCAGATGGTGTATATGGCTCAACATTTTTCATGGCTACAGGCTTTCATGGTCTCCACCTTATTATTGGGTCGACCTTGCTCTTAGTATGCCTTATCTATCAATTAAATTTCCACTTTACATCTAATCACCATTTTGGATTTGAAGCAGCCTCATGATACTGACATTTTATAGATGTTGTATGACTATTCCTTTATGTAACTATTTATTGATGAGGCTCATACTCCCTTAGTATTAATCAGTACAGTTGACTTCCAATCAATAAGCCTTGGTAAAACCCAGGAGAGAGTAATAAACCTTATAATCTCCCTACTTATCAATTCTTCTATTGCACTATTACTAATCTCAGTGGCATTTTGATTACCCCAGCTAAATGTATACACCTAAAAACCAAGTCCCTATGAATGTGTTTTGATCCCATAGGATCTACCCACCTACCATTCTCAATAAAATTTTCCTTGTTGCAATTACATTCCTTTAATTTGACTTAGAAATTTCTCTACTTCTCCCCCTTCCCTGAGCCTCTCAAACAATCTGAATCTTATACTAACTATAACTTTTTTCTAGTTCTAATTCTCATTCTTTGGTTGGCCTATGAATGAGTTCAAAAAGGCTTAGAATGAATTGAATATGATAATTAGTTTAAGATAAAAGAAGTGATTTTGACTCACTAGACTATGGGTTACCATAATTATCAAAATGCCTATTATCATACTAGCATATACAACATCTTTACCTGTCTCATTTAATATCATCATTCCTATGCCTAGAAGGCATAATATTATCTATATTTGTCTTATGCTCCCTCCTAATTCTAAACTTTCACTTTTCCTTATCATTTATAATCCCTATTGTCTTACTAGTGTTTGCAGCGTGTGAAGCATCCTTAGGGCTAGCTCCCCTTGTAATAGTGTCTAACACATATGGACTAGACTATGTTCAGAACATAAATATCCTTCAATGTTAAAAAATATTATACTTACAATTCTACTCTCCCCCCTTATATGATTCTCAAACCCCTCAATAATTTGAATCAACCCCTCAATCCATAGTCTGATAATCAGCTTAATGGTGCACCTTACATTAAATCAAACAGCAAACACAGATCTAATTTTATCACTAACTTTCTTCTCAGATCTGCTATCTTCCCCTTTACTGATTTAACACCATGACTCCTTCCCCTTATAATTCTAGCAAGCCAAAACCACTTAGCCCGAGAGCCACTGATCCTAAAAAAATTTTATATTATTATACTAATTTCCTTTCAATCATTTTTTTAAAGAGAGAGAGAGAGAGAGAGAGAGAGAGAGAGAGAGAGATTTTTTAAATATTTATTTTTTAGTTTTCTGCATACACAACATCTTTATTTGTACGTGGTGCGAGGATGGAACCCAGCATTGCACGCGCATGCCAGAGGAGCATGCTACCGCTTGAGCCACATCCGCAGCCCAATCATTTTTATTTTTTATTTTTTATTTTTTATTTATTTTTTTTTATTGTTGGTCGTTCAAAACATTACACAGTTCTTAATACATCATCTTTCACAGTTTGATTCAAGTGGGTTATGAACTCCCAACTTTACCCCATATACAGATTGCTGTTTCACATCAGTTACCCTTCCATTGATTGACATATTGCCTTTCTAGTGTCTGATGTATTCTGCTGTCTGTCCTATTCTCTACTATCCCCCCTCCCCTCCCCTCCCCTCCCCTCCCCTTTTCTCATCCCTGTTTAATGTAAATCTTCTTCTCAAGCTCTTCATCCTTACCCTGTCCTTGTTTACTCCCCTTATATCAAAGGGGTCATTTGGTATTTGTTTTTTAACGATTGACTAGCTTCACTTAGCATAATCTGCTCTAATGCCATCCATTTCCCTCCAAATTCTATGATTTTGTCGTTCCTTAATGCAGAGTAATACTCCATTGTGTATAAATGCCACATTTTTTTTTATCCATTCATCTATTGAAGGGCATCTAGGCTGATTCCATAATCTTGCTATAGTGAATTGTGCTGCTATGAAAATCGTTGTAGCAGTGTCTCTGTAACATGCTCTTATTAGGTCTTTAGGGAATAGACCGAGAAGGGGAATAGCTGGGTCAAATGGTGGTTCCATTCCCAGCTTTCCAAGAAATCTCCATACTGCTTTCCAAATTGGCTGCACCAATTTGCAGTCCCACCAGCAATGAACAAGAGTGCCCTTTTCCCCGCATCCTCTCCAGCACTTATTGTTGTTTGACTTCCTAATGGCTGCCAATCTTACTGGAGTGAGGTGGTATCTTAGGGTAGTTTTGATTTGCATTTCTCTAACTGCTAGCGATGGTGAGCATTTTTTCATGTACTTATTGATTGATTGTATGTCCTCCTCTGAGAACTGTCTGTTCAGGTCCTTGGCCCATTTATTGATTGGGTTATTTGTTATCTTATTGTCTAATTTTTTGAGTTCTTTGTATATTCTGGTTATTAGGGCTCTATCTGAAGTGTGTGGATTAAAGATTTGTTCCCAGGATGTAGGCTCCCTGTTTATCTCTCTTATTGTTTCTTTTGCTGAGAAAAAACTTTTTAGTTTGAGTAAGTCCCATTTGTTGATTCTTGTTATTAACTCTTGCGCTATGGGTGTCCTATTGAGGAATTGGGGGCCCGATCCCACAGTATGAAGATCATAACCAACTTTTTCTTCTATCAGATGCCATGTCTCTGATTTAATATCAAGCTCCTTAATCCATTTTGAGTTAACTTTTGTGCATGGCGAGAGATAGGGGTTCAGATTCATTTTGATGCAAATGGATTTCCAGTTTTCCCAGCACCATTTGTTGAAGATGCTATCCTTCCTCCATTGCATGCTTTTAGCCCCTTTATCAAATATAAGATAGTTGTAGTTTTGTGGATTGGTTTCTGTGTCCTCTATTCTGTACCATTGGTCCACCCGCCTGTTTTGGTACCAGTACCATGCTGTTTTTGTTACTATTGCTCTGTAGTATAGTTTGATGTCTGGTATCGCTATACCGCCTGATTCACTCTTCCTGCTTAGCATTGTTTTTGCTATTCTGGGTCTTTTATTATTCCATATGAATTTCATGATTCTTTTATCTATTTCTACAAGAAGTTCCATTGGGATTTTGATTGGCATTGCATTGAACTTATAGAGAACTTTTGGTAATATCGCCATTTTGATGATGTTAGTTCTACCTATCCATGAGCAGGGTATATTTTTCCATCTTCTAAGGTCTTCTTCTATATCTTTCTTTAGGGTTCTATAATTTTCATTATATAAATCTTTCACCTCTTTTGTTAGGTTGATTCCCAAGTATTTTATTTTTTTGGGGGATATTGTGAATGGAGTAGTTGTCCTCATTTCCGTTTCAGAGGATTTGTCACTGATATACAGGAATGCCTTTGATTTATGCGTGTTGATCTTATATCCTGCCACTTTGCTGAATTCATTTATTAGCTCTAATAGCTTCTTTGTAGACCCTTTTGGGTCTGCTAGGTATAGGATCATATCATCTGCAAATAGTGATAATTTAAGTTCTTCTTTTCCTATTTTTATGCCTTTAATTTCTTTTGTCTGTCTAATTGCTCTGGCCAGTGTTTCGAGGACTATGTTGAACAGAAGTGGTGAGAGAGGGCATCCCTGTCTTGTACCAGATCTTAGAGGGAATGCCTTCAATTTTTCTCCATTCAGAATGATGCTGGCCTGTGGCTTATCGTAGATTGCTTTTACAATGTTGAGGTATGTTCCAGTTATCCCTAATTTTTCTAGAGTTTTGAACATAAAGGGATGCTGTACTTTGTCGAATGCTTTTTCTGCATCTATCGAGATGATCATATGGTTCTTATTTTTAAGTCTATTGATGTGGTGAATAACATTTATTGATTTCCGTATATTGAACCAGCCTTGCATCCCAGGGATGAATCCTACTTGATCATGATGTATAATTTTTTTGATGTGTATTTGAATCCGATTCGCCAGAATTTTATTGAGGATTTTTGCATCAAGGTTCATTAGAGATATTGGTCTGTAGTTTTCTTTCTTTGAAGTGTCTTTGTCTGGTTTCGGAATCAGGGTGATGTTGGCCTCGTAGAATGAATTTGGAAGTTCTCCCTCTTTTTCTATTTCCTGAAATAGCTTGAAAAGTATTGGTGTTAGTTCCTCTTTAAAGGTTTTGTAAAACTCTGCTGTATACCCATCCGGTCCTGGGCTTTTCTTAGTTGGTAATCTTTTGATGGTTTCTTCTATTTCCTCTATTGTTATTGGTCTGTTTAGGTTGTCTATATCCTCCTGACTCAATCTGGGCAGGTCATAAGACTTAAGGAATTTATCTATGCCTTCACTATCTTCTATTTTATTGGAGTATAAGGATTCAAAATAATTTCTGATTATCTTCTGTATTTCTGAAGTGTCTGTTGTGATATTACCTTTTTCATCCCGTATGTTAGTAATTTGAGTTCTCTCTCTTCTTCTCTTCGTTAGCATGGCTAAGGGTCTGTCAATTTTATTTATTTTTTCAAAGAACCAACTTTTAGTCCTGTCAATTTTTTCAATTGTTTCTTTTGTTTCAATTTCATTTATTTCAGCTCTGATTTTAATTATTTCTTGCCTTCTACTTCTTTTGCTGTTGTTTTGCTCTTCTTTTTCTAGGATTTTGAGATGAAGTATGAGATCATTTATTTGTTGGTTTTTTCTTTTTTTGAGGAATGAACTCCAAGCAATGAATTTTCCTCTTAGAACTGCTTTCAATGTGTCCCATAGATTCCGATATGTTGTGTCTGTGTTTTCATTTGACTCTAGGAATTTTTTAATTTCCTCCTTGATGTCTTCTAAAACCCATTGATCATTCAGCAACCTATTGTTCATTCTCCAAGTGATGCTTGATTTTTCCTTCATTCTTTTATCGTTGATTTTCAGTTTTATTCCATTATGATCAGATAAGATGCATGGTATTATCTCTACCCCTTTATATTGTCTAAGAGTTGCCCTGTGACATAATATATGGTCTATTTTTGAGAAGGTTCCATGTGCTGCTGAGAAAAAAGTGTAACTACTTGATTTGGGGTGGTATAGTCTATATATGTCAATTAAGTCTAGGTTGTTAATTGTGTTATTGAGTTCTATAGTTTCTTTATTTAACTTTTGTTTGTAAGATCTGTCCAGTGGTGAGAGAGGTGTGTTGAAGTCTCCCATGATTATTGTATGGTGGTCTATTAGACTCTTGAACTTGAGGAGAGTTTGCTTGATAAACACAGCCGCACCATTATTTGGGGCATATATATTTATGATTGTTATGTCTTGTTGGTGTATGGTTCCCTTGAGCAGTATGAAGTGTCCTTCTTTATCCCTTTTGATCAACTTTGGTTTGAAATCTATTTTATTAGATATGAGTATGGACACTCCTGCTTGTTTCCGCATTCCATATGAGTGGTATGATTTTTCCCAACCTTTCACCTTCAGTCTATGAATATCTTTTTCTATCAGATGCGTCTCCTGTAGGCAGCATATTGTTGGGTCTTCTTTTGTGATCCATTCTACTAGCCTGTGTCTCTTAATTGGTGAATTTAAGCCATTAACATTTAGGGTTATTATTGAGATATGATTTGTTCTTCTAGCCATATTTGTTTATTGATGTTTCTAAACCTGATTTGTTATCCTCTTTGACTATTTTTCCCCCTTTACTGTCCTATCTCCCATTGTTGGTTTTCAGTGTTATTTTCCATTTCCTCTTCCTGTAATGTTTTGCCAAGGATTTTTTGAAGAGATGGTTTTCTAGCTGCAAATTCTTTTAACTTTTGTTTATCATGGAAGGTTTTAATTTCATCTTCTATCCTGAAGCTTAATTTCGCCGGATACACGATTCTTGGTTGGAACCCATTTTCTTTCAGTGTTTGAAATATGTTATTCCAGGATCTTCTAGCTTTCAGGGTCTGTGTTGAGAGATCAGCTGTTATCCTGATTGGTTTGCCCCTAAATGTAATCTGCTTTCTTTCTCTTGCAGCTTTTAAAATTCTCTCCTTATTCTGTATGTTGGACATCTTCATTATAATGTGTCTAGGTGTGGATCTCTTATGATTTTGCACATTTGGAGTCCTGTAGGCTTCTAGGATTTGTGGTTCTGTCTCATTCTTCAAGTCTGGGAAGTTTTCTTGTATAATCTCACTGAATAGTCTGCTTATTCCTTTAGTTTGGAGCTCTGTGCCTTCCTGTATCCCAATGACTCTTAAATTTGGTCTTTTGATATTGTCCCATAATTCTTGGATGTTCTGCTCATGGTTTCTTAGCAGACTTGCTGAGCTGTCTATGTTCTTTTCCAGTTGAAATACTTTCTCTTCATTGTCTGATGTTCTCTCTTCTAAGTGATCTAATCTGCTGTTAGTATTCTCAATTGAATTTTTAAGTTGGTTTAATGATTCCTGCATTTCCAGGATTTCAATTTGTTTGTTTTTTATTACCTCTATCTCCCTGTGAAATTGATCTTTTACTTCCTGGATTTGTTTGTCAATGTGATCTTTCATTGTCTGATTTTGCTGTCTCATGTCTTCCTTGAGACTCCAGATCATCTGAAGCATATATATCCTGTACTCTTTATCTGACATTCCGTCTGTTGCAGCTATTACCTCTTCTAAAGTTGAGTTGACCTGCATTGCTTGTGGACCTTTCTTTCCTTGTCTTTTCATACTGCTCGCGTTTCTTCCTGCTTGGTGCAACTGTTGTGTTTTTGAAATTTACCTCCTATTTATTTATATTGCTCTTGTATAGTTGGGAAGTCTCCCTTGCAGGGCGGGTAGTGGCTGTGCTCCTCCCCTAATTAGGGTGGTCTGTCTACCACGCTAATTGGTCGCAGGTCTGCCCCCACTGCAGGCACTGGTGGCTGTTCTGCTCTGACCCCACTCCAATTGTGGTAACGTAACTACCACACCCTGGGGTCGTTGGTCCTGATCTGGATGTGGGTGGCGGCTCTGCTGTGCCCCCACTCCAATTGGTGTGACGTGTCTACCACGCTGGCAGACCTCTAGGCCGGTGGGTCGCAGTTCTGCACAGCCCCCACTCCCAATGGGGGTACCTGACTACCTCTCCAACGGGTCGCTGAGCCCCCTCCGGACCCGGGCGGCGACCCTGCTCCACCCCCACTCCAACCAGTGTGACGCGACTGCCTCAGTGTTACGTGTCCACCACGTTGGCAAGCTACCTGGCCTGTCTTGCCAGTGGGTCGCTGGTCCTATTCTAAGCGTGGGCGGCTTCTCTCTTCAGCACCAGCTGCATTTGGGGTTTCATGGTACCACGCCGGCGGGTCACTTGGCCTGCTCTGGGCGCAGGTGGAAGCTCCACTCTGCCCCCACAGCACCCAGCAGGACCCTGGCCGAGAAGCAGTCACCGCCGGTTCCCTAGCCTTGGGCCAAAGCAGCTTAGGTAGCAAGAACCCCGCCTTTCCTATCCGGATACACTCTCTCCGCTGGGAGCTGGCCCCAGCGAGCGACCCCCGGGGTTCCCCAGTCCCAGGCCAAAACTGTCTCGGGAGTCAGAACCCAGTCGCCCCAAGCTCAGCGCACGCTCCACTCGGAGCTCGCCTTCACAGGCAGTCTCCACAGATTCCTCAGACCTGGGCCCGGTTAGCCCTGGGAACCCAAGTCCTGGGAACCCAAGTCCCGCTGCTCAGTGCCCGGCGCACGCCTTGCCAGGCACAAGCCTTCAAGAGTATTCTCCACAGGATCCCTAGTCCCGATCCTGAGCAAGAAATCTGTCTGCTAGACGAAGGCAAATACCAGCCTGAATTCACCTGTTCCGTAGCTGAATGAGCTGAGATCAGCAGAACAATGGGATGATTACATCATCTCTCCAAGATGGAGGCCGCCGTCCTCCGTGGTCAGACCGGTGACTGGAACCG
Source organism: Ictidomys tridecemlineatus (assembly GCF_052094955.1). Taxonomy (NCBI): domain Eukaryota; kingdom Metazoa; phylum Chordata; class Mammalia; order Rodentia; family Sciuridae; genus Ictidomys; species Ictidomys tridecemlineatus. Next base: position 99,836,369 of record NC_135486.1, on the reverse strand, counting down.
CCGCTTCTCTCCTCTGTCTCAAGCCGGAACTCCGCACCAAGCGCTGCCGATGTATCGCTGGCAGGAGCCCTCCGAATCCGTATCGCTGTTCTCCCTCTCCTCGCTGTTCTCCCGCTCCGGCTCCCTGCCGATCCCCAGCGCAAGCCGCAGACAACCCGCCGCGGAGCTATCAGGCTATGCGACCCTCCGTGCGGAGAAATGGAGCTCCCACTGCCGAACCTCGCACAATGGAAACCTGTCTATTAGATTCTGTAGCGCCTCAATTTCACTGGAAATTCCCAACAAGATATCCTTCAGCCGTTTCATATCTTCTTTCACTGGCTCAGTGATGCAGCGCACTGGGGTGATGCACTCCCTTCGCCGCCATCTTTTTCCGACTCCCCAATCATTTTTAATTATAACTTTTTCAGCCACCAAACTAATCATATTGTATATTCTATTCAAAGCCACACTAATGCCCACATTAATTATTATTACTCGATTAGGAAAGCAAAGTGAGCATCTAAATGCAGTACTGTACTTCCTATATTATGCTCTGGTAGGCTCCCTTCCCCTTCTAGTAGCATTAGTCTGTTAAAAAATCCACTGGGTCCATAAACTTTATTATCTGTATATACCAGTCATCTGTACTCTCTTCTTCCTGAACTAGTGATATCTTGTGACTAGCATGTATTATAGCCTTTATAGTAAAAATACTCTTATATGGTCTCCACCTTTGACTCCCCAAAGCCCATATTGAAGCCTCTGTTGCTGGCTCCATGATCCTGGCAGCTATTCTACTCAAACTTGGCAGATACAGAATAATCCAAATTTCAGCTCTACTCCACCCTATTGAAAGTAATATGGCATATCTCTTTATTATGTTATCGCTATGGAATATAATTATAACAAGCTCAATCTGCTTACAACAAAAAGACCTAAAATCCTCATGTCTACACATCAGTAAGTCATTAGCATTAGTTATTGTAGCAATTGTAATTCAAACACCCTGAAGCTTTATAGGAACCACAGCACTAATAATTGACCATGGATTAACATCCTCCATACTATTTTGTCTCGCAAACACTAATTATGAGTAAATTCATAGCCGAACTACAAGGCTAGCCAAAGGCTTACAATCCATTCTTCCCCTTATGGCAACATGATGAGTTCTGGCTAGTCTAACTAATCTAGCTCTTCCCCCCACAATTAACTTGATTGGAGAACTATTCATTATCACATCATCATTCACCTGATCAAATATTACGATTACTTTAACTGGCCTTAATATATTAATCACTGCACTTTACTCACTATATATATATATATTAATCACAACACAACTGGGAAAATTTACATACCACACGTCTAACATTAATCCTTCTTTCACGTGAGAAAACACACTCATGTTACTTCACCTCTTCCCACTTATCATTCTATCAGCAAATCCTACTATCATCCAGGGACTTTTATACTGTGAATATAGTTTAAATAAAACTTTAGCTTGTGAATCTAACAATAGAGAATCATAATCCCTTATTTACCAAGAAAGTATGCAAGAACTGCTAATTCATGCTCTCCATGATTACACCCATGACTTTCTTAACTTATATAGGATAAAAGTAATCTGTTGGTCTTAGGAGCAAAAAATTGCTCCAAATAAAAGTAATTAATATATTTTCTTCACTCATCCTTATGTCACTTGTTACACTAACTTTCCCCATTCTCCTTACCATAACCAACTCCTATAAACACAGCAACTACACAAACTATGTAAAAACATCTGTTATCTATGCATATTCATTTTGTATAATTCCAACCCTAATATTTATCAATTCAAATTATGAACTTGTTATTTCAAACTGACACTGAATGACAATTCAAACTTTCACTCCCTCCATAAGCTTCAAATTAGATTACTTCTCTATGCTATTCATTCCTAAAGTACTATTTGTTAAATGATCAATCATAGAATTCTCAATATGATATATACACTCAGACTTCTTTATCAACCTCTTTTTCAAATATCTACTAATATTCCTCATTACCATGATAATCTTAGTCACATCCAACAACCTATTCCAACTGTTCATTGGCTGAGAGGGAGTAGGCATTATATCATTCTTATGTATTGGTTGATGATATGATCGCACAGATGCTAATACAGCAGCTCTCCAAGCTATTCTATACAACCGAATTGGTGATATTGGATTTGTTTCAGCCATAGCATGATTTCTACTCAACTCAAACTCATGATAACTAAACAACTCTTCATAATAGATGTATCTCTACTTCTCTTCCTAGGCTTACTCTTAGCAGCAACAGGAAGATCCGCCCAATTTGGCATACACCCCTGATTGCCCTCTGCCATGGAAGGCCCTACTCCCTAATCAGCTCTAATTCACTCCAGCACTAGAGTAGTAGCAGGAGTATTTCTTCTTATTTGTTTTTATCCCCTAATAGAACAGAGTAAGACTATCCAAACACTTACTCTCTGCCTGGAAGACATTACCACCTTATACACTGCCATCTGTGCCCTCACCCCAAATGATATTAAGAAAATTATCACATTTTCTACCGTAAGCCAACTAGGATTAATAATAGTCACTATTGGAATTAACCAACCCCACTTAGCATTTCTCCACATCTGCACCCATGCATTCTTCAAAGCCATACTATTTATATGTTCTGGGTCAATCAATTCATAACCTAAATGATGAACAAGATATTTGAAAAATAGGAGGCCTATTCAAAGCCCTTCCATTCACTCCATCCTCACTCATTATTGGAAGCCTAGCACTAACAGGGACCCCTTATCTAACTGGATTTTATTTCAAAGCCCTAATTATTGAGTCTGCAAACACATCGTATACCACCAATGCCTGAGCCCTTACTATCACACTTCTTGCCACTTCCCTAACTGCTGTATATAGTACACGAATTATCTTCTATGTTCTTAAAAGACAGCCTCGATTTTCAACACTAAACTCTAGCAATGAAAACAACCCCCAGCTACTTAATTCAATTAAATACTTTCTAATCAGCTGTATCTTTGCAGGATTTCTCCTTTCCTACCACATCCCACCTATAAATGTTCCAGTACTAACCATGCCTATGTATCTAAAAATCTCAGCACTACTAATCACCATTCTAGGATTTATAATTGCTATGGAACTAAATTTAATAACCCTCTATCTTAAAACTAAAATGTACTCAAGCACATCAAAATTTTCCAAAATATTAGGCTATCTCCCTACTATTATTCACTGCTCAGTTCCCTACCTTAACCTTGTTATGAGTCAAAAACTCTCATGAACCCTGGTAGACCTAGTCTGATTAGAAAAAGCCATCCTCAAACTCATGGCCAACCTTCACTCAACGGCCTCTGTTAAAACTTCAAACCAAAAGGGTCTCATCAAATTGTGTTTTCTATCCTTCTTAATCTCAACACTACTAGCAATTATCACTGTACTCTATTTCCATGTGTAATTTCAATTACAATAAAAATACTAACAAATAATGATCAACCTGCTACAACCATCAATCAACTCTCATAATTATACATAGGATGGTGGTACTTCAAGAAAATTTAAGAAATGCAGGAGGGAAATCAGATTTAGGTTGAAAATATGCTCTTGTAAGAAAGAAATATATTCAAACTACATTTTAGAAAAAAAATACATATATTTTAGGCATCTATATCCATCTATTCATCTCTCTCTCTCTCTCTCTCTCTCTCTCTCTCTCTCTCTCTATATATATATATATATATATATATATATATATATATATATATATATATAACTGATGCCAATGATGAAAATGAGAAAGGCACTGGGGACACCTTGAAATTTTGCACTGAGGTAATGAGTGTCCAGGTTACTTGTATTTAATACTATTTTCTTTATTACTTAAGTGTATTTATTCTCTCAGACTGAGAGTTGAAAAAATTCTTCTTGTAACTTTAAGCTGACCTTCATGGTTAGCCAAGTGTCTGAGGTCTATAGATTTTCTTACTGCATTTAAAATCTTTAGCCAAGGGAATTCTTAAAATAGCACAAAAGATCTTTATTTTACCAACAACAAAAAGTGTCCATCCTTGGAAATACTTGATTTAAGCTTTTAGCTCACATGCTCTTTGAACACTTAAAATGAAGGACTTTCCAGATTAAATCTGATATGCTTAACAAATTTAAAATAAATAGCCCATAGACAATTGCTGGCATGAAATGAAATACAATTTCTCAGTTGGCAACCTCTCTGAGAAAGAGTATTCAGATTTCCAAATTGGTTAAGATATAATAATAATAATAATAATAATAATAATAATAATAATAATAATAATAATTGCTTAACCAATTGCTTCACAATGTACTAAATAGGGAGGGAAGATCTGTTATTACAAGTGAGTCATTTTTTTTATTTTTTAAATTTTTTGAGTTATTTTATAACACAAAATGTCCTAAGCAATACTTTATTCCATATCTATGGCTTTGCATTTTCAATCTGAAATCACAGTAGGATTATGCGGTAGACTCAACTAGAATGGTACTTATAGTGCTATAGTTAACTTCACTGATTTTCAGTTCTCCCTCGAATCTTAAGAACTGTCTTTATGAGAAGCTCTTCTTTTGTCTGGCTATTGGAGGGACAGGAGGGCTGAGGCTCAAGGTATGTTGAGACACCAAGCACAATTTCCTTTCATTGGCATATTTTGAAATTGTGAGAAAAGGTGGGAGGTTGTTTTGTGAGAACAGAAGAATGCTACATGCTTGGCAAGTCAGTTTGGCCAAAGGAGAGTACAGCAGAATCCTGATGGTTTTAATACAAAGTAAAAACACTGGAACAATGCAGATAACAACAGCAAAAAAGATAGAAAAAAAAACATTATTTCCCTAATTACATGTAGAAAAAGAAAGTGAGATAAATGCATAAGCAACTGGCTTAAAATCAAATTTTATAAAAAAATCTATATTTTTGCTTCAATTTTTGGCTTTTTTATTACCCAATTGATAGTTAACACTTAGCTAATCAATCACCTTCATTTGTAGAACCCTTTTTGTGGGTCAAGTTTATTGGATTTGCACTAATGTGATAAGTCTGGGCTGGAGCAAAAATTATGTTGCTTCCTCCAGATCAAAGCTGTTAGTAAAGAGAGACATGGTGCTTATGTGGTGTAGGAACACAAAGATAGTAGGAAAAGATTCTATCTTCTTTGCTGATATTGTGGCATTTAGTTTTAAAGATACAGATGTGCTTTGATATATACTGCAATTGTTATCCTGTGAAGTTGTATATGAACTAATTTTTTTGGTTGTTAATCAAATTTGAATTGCTCCATCATAGTTTCAGATTTCCTTTGTCTTTATTGCTGATTTTATTTTATTTTTAGTACTGGGGATTGATCTCAGGGACAGTTGACCACTGAGCCACATCCCAGCTTTTTTTTTTGTATTTTATTTAGGGACAGGGTCTCACTGAGTTGCTCAGCACATTGCTTTTCCTGAGGCTGGCTTTGAACTTGAGGTGCTTCTGCCTCAGCCTCCTAAACTGCTGTGATTACAGGCATGTACCACCACACCCAGCTGCTGATTGATTTTTAATTGGCAGAAGTTTCTAAGACTTTTATTTCAAGTTTCTCTACTATTTTTAACCTGTTCTTTGTAAATCCTAATACACATTCATTTGTTATGATTTTCAAATATCCTTTATAATGTGAAAAATGGCCCTTTCTTCTACCTCCTTAATTTAAACTTTGAAAATCTAGATTTCTGTAACAATAACAATATCAGGAGGCTGGATATAGCTCAGTTGGTAGGGTGCTTGCCTCACATGCACAAGGCCCTGGGTTCAATCCAAGCACCACCCAAAAAATAAATAAATAAATAAACAAACCCCAACAATATCAGCAAGCACTAATAGAATACTTATTATTATTAGGTATTATTCCAGAATAAGCACTTTATGTATTCATTTATTCAAACCTCATATTTAATGAAATAGGTGACATTTTCTTAGATTTCACAGATGAAGAAATTGAGGCACAGGGATATTAAACAACTCTCCTAAGATTACCCAATCAGTAAGCAATATATAGGGTTTGCTAAATTAGATTCACAACTCTAATTGAGTGAAACTGGAACATTTGTTTAGAATCTATTAATACATTTGTTTGTTCATATATATATATATATATATATATATATATATATATATATATATATATTGCATTCCTATGCATTGAGAGCACTTCTTCTATGCACCGTAGAAACAGCAGTGGACAAGGCACACAAAATTCCTGTGCTCATGAACTTCCTCAGGCTTTAAATGGACACATAACATGCAAGCGAATATGTAATATCCAGTAGTAATAGGGCAATGGAAAAGAGTAAACAGGGGAAGAAGATGGTGAAAGTGGGTGGTGGCCATGGGAGAGGCAAGATGCTATTTTGGGAGGATTATCAGGGATTGAACCCAGGGTTGCTTAACCACTGAGCTACATCCCCAGCCCCCTTTGTCTTTTATTTTTTATTATGAGACAAGTCTTGCTAAGTTGCAGAGGCTGACTTTGAACTTTAGATTCTCGTGCCTCAGCTTTGCAAACTTTGATGATTACAAATGTGCACCACTGTGCCTGGCTAAGGTGCTATTTTTTGATAGATTGTCCATAAAGGCTTCTTTAGAATTTCTGAATGATGTGAGTGACAAAGTCATGAGCACACATGGTAGAAGAGTATACCAGGCAGAAGAAGAGCAGATACAAAGGCCCAGAGGCAGGAAGAAGCTATTGCCTTCAAGGAACAATCACAAAAGTAAAGAAGAGTAAAAAATCAGGAGAGTGGTATAAAGTTAAGTCAGAGAGGTATCCAGGAAGGAAGAGGCCATGAAAAAAAGTTTGAATTTTATTGAGTGTGAAAGGAGAATGTATGAGGATTCTGCATAAGGGTGTGGCATTATCTGATTTGTGTTTTTTTTTTCATTTATAAATACACAATTTTATTTGCTATTTTCAGGAGAAACTTAGGCATTAAATGGTAAGCAGATATAATATGGGTACTGAAAAAAGTACAAAAGTATAAATATCACCTTAGAATAAATTTTAATGAATTAGGCTTAATATATTTAAGTTACAAAAATAAAGCAATCCACAAGCCTACCAATTATGTCAATGTCAAAATCAAAAATGTGAAGTACCCAGCAGCTCCCCAGGGCCAACAGAAACACCTTCCCTTGGAATTCTGCTGGGGAGGACTAGTTCAGCCAGTGACTAAATCTGCCCTATAGAAAGGTTTTATAAATTGTTTAAGCTGAAACTTCAACAACATACAAGAGGCCTTACAAAAGGAGGAGGTAAATCCTAGATGCTGAAAAACTTGGTTAATCAGGTTATTGGCAAAGAAGAAAAAAAAGAGGACCTAGACAAGAAGTTTCTGGAAGCATTGACATTGGACAGCATCAGAGCTTCTGATCTCACACAGGCAACTCCAGTGGTCAGTCTGCACAGCCCCACTGGGAAGCAGAGTTCAAGAGGCAAAGCTTGCTTACTGGGGTCAGGCCCCCAGCCCCCACTCAAGAGTCTTAGAGCCTGCAGGGGGTAGCCTCTACGGTAACCCCAGCAGCATGGATGGCACACGGGCTGGATCATGTAAGTTGTGTCAAGTCTCAAATGCTCCAGGAGTATTAGAAAGAAGGACTGCATAGTTTTACAGAGAAAACAGAGCCAGAGTGGAAGAGACACATGATGCACTAAAAATATCCCAACTCTTCAATGTGACTAGGAGTGTCAGCTCCAGAATCTAGGGGACAGGCCTCCACCTAGCCTCCATCCCAGGTGTGACAAAGGTACTGGTGGGCACCAGCTCCCCGATGAGCCCTCAGGTGAAACCCATGATGCAAAACTTCTACTTCTCTTTTAACTATTTGACAGATCCATCTAAAACATAGCAACACTTTTAGTCATTTCTAAAGAGTATAAACATTGGGTAATCTATTCACACTTAAAACAAGGAATACAAAAATCTCTTTCCTGGAAAAGACAAATCAAGAAGCCTTTACTGTCTGGCTGTGCAGGCTGGAATAAGAGCCTGGCTCTGAAGGAGGCCGGTCCTCAGGGTAGGTGCTCAGAAAGTAGTGATGATGTGGAGTCCACCATTGTCAGGGGTCTTCGCCGAGGTTGAGAAACTGTCAACTGATCACACTTAAGGCACAGCATCCTTTCTGACCTGAGGATGATGTTCAGGTGCTTAAGCAGTGATCACCCAGGCATCTGGACCTGAGCCACGGTGTGATGGACAATCCACATGGCTGCTGCCCCTTCCTCCTGGTGAGGCCTGAACTGCTATCACAGACTGTGAATGTAGCACCAAGGCCCTGCCCTTCAGATGGTCTTCAGGACTGCGCAGGCTAGTTGGGAGCACCCTGCCTCCGTCCCATGCAGAACTGGGAAAGAACAGAGCAGGCTCCCAGAGAGCCCCCCTGGCCCCTGTGCCTCCTGTCTATGGGGATGCCTGGCCTTAGACAGCTGGGCTGTCTCTCACCAGCCATCTCTGAGGCAAAAAAGGATGCAGACCCAGATCTCTAGAGAAATGATCAAAAGCAGTTTTCTTTTCACAGATGTACTTCCTGGACATGGTGGTTCACTGAATCTTGGGCAAAAGTATATCATTTCTTCGGCTGTCAGTGCGGCATCTCACATCCTTGAGCCCCGTTCTTGTAAAATCTTGGCCTCCTCGCTGAGCTCACTGGTTGTGTCATATGGGGTGTTGGGCAGCTCCTTGGAAACCACACAGAAGAGCTCGGCCTGGTCTTCATTCTCATAGTTGTAAGAGGAGCCAATTCTGACCAGCTGCTCCAATTTCCAGCCATCAGGCATGGTGGACACCATCTGTGTGAGCCCCTCCTCCTGACACTGAACACAGGGTATACATGCTTCACAGGCACCTGTGATGTTTTGCTGTCTCCTTCTCTAATTTTGTCCTTTACAAGTTTTATGAGTGAGGTGATGTTGTAAAATTCTGCTTCTTCCCACACTTCTTCCTCAGCGAGGTCTTTGTTAAGGACCAGCTTCCCATGTCTCAAGGAGTTCAACACAGCTCCAAAGTCCCTGGGATCCTGTCAATTAAATAGGCACCCCTTTCACCCCAGGGCCAGAGTCCAGGGAGAAAAAGTAGGTGTGCAGCCAAGTCAGGGGTCTGGGGGACCTCCTCCTCCACCACTGGAGGCGGGAGGCATGGGCAAAGGGGTGCCCCTGGCACAGCGACAGGGGTCCCTGAGATAGCAGTGGCTGCCAGGGTGCAGTGCTGTTCTGTGGGGTGTCCTGCGCGGCCCTCACCTTGTCTGAGTCCAGGTCGGAGTGGGCCTACCACAAGCGGTACAGGAAGGACTTTGGTCCTGGAACAGTGTCTGCTGGGAGGTGGGGAAGTAAGTGACACTGACATTGAGCCCATTGAGTAGGACCCCCTGGGACACGCTGCCAGTCTGGCCCCATGGCCTCCTAGGGCTGCTGGCAGAAGCTCTGAGAGATTCTCTACCAGGATCTCAGCAAGCCCTGCTACAGCGCTGATTTGTGTTTTTCAAAAGGTAACTGGCTCTGGATGTTGTGTGAAGAACTTCCTAGAGGGGGGCCCCTTAGAAGCTTGTCACTGGGTGATAGACAATAGTGGCCAAGACTCATCTACTCAAATGGGGAAGACATGTTATGCTTTAGATTCCTTGTAAGCAGCCAAGTAGAGACTTTGAGAAGGTGATCAAAATAGAAATCTAGAACTTTGCTGGATTGTTAGAGAAGGAGATATAATTTTGGAAGTTATCAATGTATAGATGTATTAAAAACCTGGGATTGATTATGATCTGGAAGTGAATGTAAATAGAAAAGAGACCCCTAGAACTCAATGAAGGGTTCTTAGTATTCTGTGAATAATCTCAAAGATCCCTCTTTCCATCAATAATAACAGTCATTGATGATCATTGTCTAGATTCATTAATTCATTAGTGTTTAAAATGGTGGTAATCTAATTCTATCATTTTTTCTTCAATTAATTAACTAGAATCTTCTATAAGAAGAAAACTCCTGTGGGTACCCTGGTGCTTACCTTTAATTCCAGGGACATGGGAGGCTGAGGCAGGAGGCATGAAATTTCAAGGCCAGTGTCAGCAATCTAGCAAGACCTTCAGCAACTTAGTGAGATCCAATAAAAACTTGCTTTTGGTTAGGGAATGATCCAACCAGGCTGCTGCTGATGTCTTTAGGATCCTGGACTTTCTCCATAAGCACTAACCTACTTCTCCTTTGCAGTTCTATACTCCTCTGGGTCTTTAAATCTTATCTATGAAATTAGTGAATGGAAAAAGAGAATGGAGGATTACATGTGGCAGAACTCTGCAAGCTAGACCCGGAAGCTACTTTTTGCTGCCTATATTCCCTTGGCTAGAACAGTCATCTGGCTGCAGCTAACTGCAAGTGAGATCAGGAAATAAAGTTCAGTTGTATGAGGAAAGTGGAAATACTTTGGCAAATAGTTACAATTTAGGATTATAACCTGTGATAGAAGCTGTAAATTAAAATAATATGTTCAGATGAGAAGAACAGGGTGGGGGAAGGGAGCAATTTTAGAAAAATTTTTTGTTATGAGGTAAACAAAAAAACTCTTGGTCTTAATGCATACCTGGGATCATGCTTAAGAGTCCTAAAAACTAAGAAATCAAGAAGCAGTGGGAGAGGTGAATGAGGTGGCTCAGGCCTATAATCCTAGCAGTGGAAGAAGCTGAGGCACGAGGATTGCAAGTTCAAGGCCAGCCTCAGCATCTTAGTGAGATCCTGTCTCAAAATAAAAATAAAAAAGAACTGAGGATGTAGCTCAGTGTTAGAGTGCCCCTGGTTTTAATCCCTAGTACTTGGAGGGAAGACTTTTAAAAAAGTACCCTAAAAGGAAGTTTCCTTTCTAAACCACTGCCCACTATTTTGGAGAATTGGGGGAGAAGTAGGTAAGTAGGTGATAATAGGGGTTTTCTTTCAAGAAGCAAGAACGATCTTAAAGGACAATCAATTCTTGAGTAATATCATTGTCAGAAAAAATGGAATGATATTAATAATTCTAAAATGAATGTCGTATTTGATACATTCTCCCAATTTTTATTTTACTTACACTGTATCTTTTGATGCTGGGGACTAATTCTAGGGCATTGTACATTCTAATCATGCACTCTAACGACATGTTACTCTCCAAACACCCACTTCCAAAATGTAATTGTTAGATGTCTTATAAACTTAATAAACTTCATAATAAATTTACCTGTGTGGACTGTAATATAGACTTCAGGCCTTTGTTCTCAAAAGTTCACACATAAATGCACAGGTAAAGTTTTTGGGCCCTGTTATCTTAAACACCTTAAATGGCTTTTCTCCCACACACCCCACCCCTTATCTCCCCTTTTCCTGGTGCTGGGAATTGAACACAGAGCCTCCTATATGCTAGGTAAATCTCTACCACTGAGCTATATCCTCCTCGGCACTTTTCATTTTCTCTTTGAGACAGGGTCCCACTAAGTTGCTGAGGTTGGTCCCAACTTGCTATTCTCCTGCCTCAGCCTCTCTAGTCACTGGGATTACAGGCATATGGCACCACAGGCCAGTTTGTATTGGCACTTACCTATGTTGTAGTCAATTGATCTTCGTAACCAGGGCAACATACTCATTCCCATGCTAAAGATCTGCTGAGGAGATACAGGAACCTTTGTTTTTTTTTTCCCTTCCTGTCTGGGATAAAATAAGGGGTAGAGACCAGAATTTTACTTTTGCTTGGAGTCTGGACAAAACTGTGTTTATTATCCCCCCTGGCCGGCTAGGGTTTGGAAGAGCATTTGCATCAGATGCCAAGGCTGACCCATGAATAAGCAGCAGAAGCCACTTTCAGTCTTAGCCCTTGAGTTGGATAGAAGCTATAGAAGTGACTCAAAGAACTCTTTGTAGACCTGCCTATTGTTTCTTCATCAGAATTTCCTCCCTGTTCTCTTTCTGGACATTGCTTGACAAGGAGAGGCTGGGCCCTCCAGGGCTCTGTGAGCATGGAGAGAATCTGGCTGCTCCCTGAGACCTTGAAGTCCAGCCACACCATTCACCAAGGTTGGGTCCTCATCTTTGCCTAATGACTACAGTGTTCGTGGTGTAGAAAACACTCTTTTAGGTAAGACCAATAAATGTCCTGCTGCCTAGTGACAGATGTTTGGCTTGGCATGTTACACTTGCATTTGGCCAAGCCAACCACGTGATCCAGAGGGAGAAAAATAAAATCAAATTCTAAAATATTGGACCAGTTCCCCAGCAGCTGACAGGTGAATAAGAGAAGAGGGCCTGATGTTCATATAGTGACTATGTTGTTAATAGAGGAACATTTTGAAATCCTTGTGGGTTGATATCAAGAAGTTAAAATGCTTAAAACCAAATGTTTCATGTTATTTTATTTTATTAGTGAGCAGCTGGTAATACTTTGAAAATTTCCAAATCTAGCACCATCTCTGTTGTGATGGTACTTTGGGGTTCTAGTGTACATTATTGTGTGTGCTAGACTGAACCAAGAACTGTTTATTCTTTTTCTTTTTTAAAATTGATTTTCTTTAATTTCCATCAAGGTAAAAATAAAATACTATTGGAGAGTTTTTATAGAAAAACAAGTGTTTTGCCTTTTTCCTAGTCCCACATGCCACAGGCAAATATTCTCCCCTTTTTGGCAGGTTAAAAAGACTAAAACCTTTAATACTGATTTTTATCCCTGTATTCCTTTCAACTGATCCCTGAAAAGTTACATCTGCAAGTTATCTGGTGCATATCCTTCAAGAATTCATTTCTAACCTCATCACAAACATACATACGGTCATGCATTGCCTATGGTTGTGCTATGTCCTGAAAAAATGTATCTTTAGGCAATTTGTCATTGTATGGACACCACAGTATGTACTTATACAAACTGGAATAATTACCATGTCAATAACCACTAGATATCACGTAATAGGACAACCATTGTGTTTGTGGACTGCTGTTATTCAGCACATGACTGTACATATGTAGAAACAGCGGCCACTTTTTAATTGCCAGTACTGCAAAAAATATTTATTTTTTTCTTTTTAGTATTCTGGTAATGACCTCCAGACATTCAATAATATGCTTTTGCAGATATTTCTTTATTTCTCAATTTGAAAGTTACTGTCTTCTGAGTACAGTGGTTAATATCTGTAATCCCATCTATTCAGGAGGTTGAGGAAGGAGGATTGCATGTTTGGGAACAGACTGGCTAATGTAGGGAGACTGTGTCTCAAAATAAAAATAGATAAGGGCTAGGGGTATAGCTCAGTGGTAAAGTACTTGCCTAGCATGCAGGACACCCTGGGTTCTATCCCTAGGAACACAAAACAAAACCATGAAAAATACTATCTATTCACTTTCTGTATTCCATGTGAATATCTTTGGAAGAAAGTTCCAGACAGGGGCAACAGCAAAAGCCTCAAAGCAGGAGTGTGAGATGGTGGAGGGCCACATGGATCAATTTAGGGATTTTTTTTTAACTCTAAGTTCAATGGAAAACCACTGCAAGGTTTTGAGCAGAGAATTGACATGGTCTGACCTGTGTTTAGAAGGCTGTGTGTGTCTTCCATTTTGATAGGTGCAGGATGACATTGGTGGAGGCAGGGGACTGACCATGCAGCTCTTAAATAACCCAGAAAGATGAGGTTCCTTCTGAGTAGGCAGGGCTCTTGGAGTTAGTGAAGTAGCCCATTCTGGATATACTTTTTTTGTAAGGTATATTTTTGTATATTTAATTGCTATTTTGAAATTTTAATGTATTTTTTTTTTGCTAATCACTTGTTTAAAAACTGAAACACATGTAAATAAAAAGCAGGTTTTGAAAATACTTAATGTTTGAGTGTGTGCATTTCAATTCAGAGTAGTTGCCTGGGTAGCAAGACTTGGAAATATAAAGGGAAAGGTTCTGCTCAAGCAAAGGAGGTAGGTGCTGATGCCTTTAGCCACTTCTGTAACAGGCCATAGTATGAGAATGCTAGGCTTCAAATGGAGATTACAGTGGAAGTCCAGGCCTTACCAAATACCTAGGCTTCAATTATACAGGCGCATGTTGACAGTCTCCAACTGTGAACTCAGGGTGGCCTGAAGTAGCAGGACTGGACTTTTTCCCTGTTCAGCCCACATGACCCCAAGGATTCATGACCCCCAAACCAACCCTCTTGCTATATATCCCAGACCTGAAAGTATTTGTCTTGAAGAGAAAAAGTGTTGGTCCAAAGTCCTCTAAGCCAGTGCTACTCCTCACTCCTCACTAGGACATCTGTAGCTCAGTGTCAGTCCCATGGCTTCAGGAAAATTTGTTGTGAGGCCATCTATGACCATGTAGTTGAATCTGGACAGCCTCATCCATTCTCTACCAGGTGCCTGAAGACCTACACTCAGTCTGAGCCACTGGCCCCTATGAATAGCTTGTTTTGTCTCTTATTCCTTCACTGCCCATTTCATTATTATTATTTTTCTCATGCTTCTGGAATTCACAAAATCCCTTGCTTTTCCCATCTGCATGAACATTATCCAGCTCTGTATCTCTGTCTTAAAAACTCAGCCGCCTATTTGACAGTCCAAAATCAAGCATAGGTGCCCTTACTGCCCTCATCTCCCTACACCCAGCCACCTCCTACCCATTACCAGCCACCTTCCTCCATATATTTTTCTCTGCACCATAGGCACAGCCCACATACTGCTTCTACTGGGAGTAGGATAAGGTGAGACACTCAGGCCACCAGATGGAAAGCAGACTAGGACAACCACTGAGAGCAGACAGGGTGTTGGCCATGGTGACCATCCTGAGTGCACCTTATGGGCTGAAGGTCGTGAGATGGCAGGAAGCTTGGATGAGGATGTGCACATCTGCAGGGATAGCTTAGAAGTCCACAGGTGGAGAGGAAACAGCATCTAGGGCTCGAGTTCAAGGTCCATGTCTGGGTGGGGTGCTGCCTTGAGAAGATCCAGGATTGTGGTGATGGCTTGAGGAGATCCAGGATTGTGTCTGAGAACTGACATCATCTGTCATCAGAGAATAAGCTGGCAAAGATGAAAATATCCCACAAGGCAGAGAAGCAAGAGGAGCCTGCTAAGAGCTGACACAGCTAAGATCCTGAAATACCCATTAGATTTGTAACTTGAGGTTCACTGGTGGCCTATCAAGAACACTCTCATGGAATGACAGGGTGGGCTGAACACAAGGTAGAAAGTGAGGAAAAACAGCTTCTCAAGAGAAGAGCAGTGGATTGAAGGAAGGCCAGCGAGACATTCACAATTCATGCTCTGGGTCCAGACAAATCTGGGCTTGATTCCAGTTCTGCCCATTTGCAGCTGTGTGACCTTGGGAATATTTGCTCTTCTGGGCTTCAATTTCCTTCTAGGCTAGACTGTAGGAATAGCCAGGACTGAAAAGACTGCTCATGTGGAGCACTGTCATAACCTCATGTGCTCCATGAGATGGAAGTTCACGGGAATAATCTGCCCAGCGGAGCAGGAAAGCCAAGGGCACAGGAGCTGAGAAATCCCTACCTCTAGTCCCAGTACAAGTGGGTAGATGGTGGTGGTGTTTTTGGTAGCAAGGAGAAAGTGCAGCCAACAGACAACTGAGAGTGGAAGGCCTAGAGATGAGTGGCTGCAATAAGGGTGGACTGCCATCCCAGCAATATCCCTCTTACTCTGCTGCAGGAGGCCCCAGCCCAGCTGGACCCACCCTCTGGATGTGTCAAGGCACATGCATAAAGGCATGTGTTCCTCGGGGAAAAGGCTATGGGATGCCCTGCATGCAGCTGGCTCTCTGCTGCCATCACACAGCCAACACCCAATCTACTCACCCCTCTCTTCCACCACAGAAAGAAACTGAGCTACGTGTAGAGATCACAGAACATTGAAGGTCTTAAGATCTTCCTTCTGGTTACAAGGCTGCTTTATACCAGGTCTTTTCTTGCCTTTAACTGTGATTCCCACATCAGTTGGTACATTAGATATAAAAGCTGCACTGTCTCCAAGGCGAGGCTTCTTAACTTATTCTGCACAGCAGAAAGAAAAGGTCCAGCCCTTAGCAAGACACTCAAGTAGCCTGAAACCCATGAGCACCAGAGGCTCCCAGGTTTCATCAGCAGACACTTCAAATCCTCCATTACTACTCAGTCTAAAATGATACTCTCTACATGGCTCCTTGAAGAACTGTCAATTCCAGAGGCTCTTTGGTGTCACACTGCCAGCCTCTGCTGTTTCAACTAGCTCACCCACTTTGGTCAGGTCATTATGCCCCTTACCCTAGGGAATTCTGCCAGCAGTTTTCTCCTTCCATATGGATCTTCCCATTATTTAGAGAAGTAACACAAGAGCTTCCCTTCTAAAAGTTGCTTTTTCAGGTTCAGGAACAGAATCAACCCACCCAATTAAGTTTGCAGATGCTTAAAATAAACCATTTTTCAATATATACACACAAAGGCTAAATGCAAACCAGAGTAATGCACAGGTGATCTCTATGGCTGTACTGAGAAAACAGTGACTAGATTATCACACACAGCAGCCTGTCCTGCACACAGCAAGTTAAATCAGGATGCACAACCACAGCCAGCTCAAGGCAGTACAGCTCTTCCAAGGCATCTGCAGTGAGTTCTGCTGAGATTTCCCAAAACACCACAGGTGTAACAGTGCTACTAGAAGGGCAACTTAAACACAGCAATCCTCATGCTGCCTGAACATGGTCCACTTGTTTTTTAATGCTTCTTTCCTTACTGGTTGCTAGTTTAGACTGAAATTTTTTAAGGATTTATCTTGATGACTTAGAAAAATACATGTCATTTATCAACTTGATTCAGGTAGTGCATGATCATAAAACTGAGTAAGTCTTTTAAAAAACAAAACTCTACAGATCCCATTGTAGAAATTTAAGGATACCCTCCCAGGTAACAATCAGGGAATCTTCAACAGTTCCAGGAGTGTTCCAACAGCTCCAAAATAACCTTCATGTTCTGAAAAAAAGTGCTTTCAACTGTCTCTTGGAACAATAATCCAAAGCATATGCCAAAAGCTGCATGGCGATGGTATTAATTCTCAAGAAATTTCCAACAAATACGACCTGGTTAATGTTCTCGAAGCTACAGCACAGCCTGGCAATCCAAACCTCTTATAATCTCCTCCATAAATATCTTGCACTAGTTTATCCACTTTGGTGCTACCTCCACGAGATACCATTTCAAGAGCTTCTTCAAAAGTGTGGTACACATTTTTTTGGTAAAAAAAATTTCCTCCTCTAAGACTTGTGCCTGTGACCCTCTTGTAATTATCTTTGGAGTACACTGCTAAAATGCTAACCCCTGAGCCAATGTTCACCAGAAGCAGAGGATGTGGGTTTTTCAACTCAAATGGTAACTTCTGACATTTTTCAGAATCAGCAGGATTTTCAAAGTAATAGCACTGTGATAGTCCATTAAAACCAACTGAGTCAATACATAAAATTCCTTGGATTAAGCAGTCTAGTTCATGCAGTTTGAAAAGCTGAAGACCACCTATCTTTGCATCCACACAGAATCAGGGCCTTCAGCCCAAGTGCAAGTCCCTAATGCCCCTGGACCCATAAGCCACATTGGAGGTCAAGTACTTCCCAATGCTTTGAAGACTCTCCACTTCTTCCTCTTCTTCTTCAGCAGTGATGTCTTTGGGTTCAAAATAAACCAGCTTAACAAGGGTTCCATCAATATCCAAGCCAAACCATGGAAAAAGCTGCTGCTTTTTCTGGAGGCTTTCGACCTGTGAGCCAGAGACCCAGGCAGGGCCGCTGTAGGAGTTGAGCCCATGGGGCCTCACACCATCTGTCGAGGCCCAACAGCAGGAGCTGACAGGCTTCTAGCCAGAGGCCCCAGTGACCCCCACCTCTGCCCTTCGGAGCCTGTGGGCGCCGGCTCCCCAGCCCAAGAGGGTGAGGTGGAGGCTGCCCTGCCATGGCGCTCCAGGGGTGAGCCGATCATGCCGGCTCCCATTGGCAGCCCCCACCGCTGTCCCCCAGCCAGCCCCCCTAGGGCCAGAATCCTCCTGCCTCCTCAGAGGCAGTCCTGCCTGAGCCTCTGGATATGCTTTGATGAGGCAAGTGGACCTTTTCTCCTTTCTTCCATCTTCCACATGCTTGTACCTGAATCCTCACATATTCTGTCAGCTGTATTTTTGTTTTTGCATTTCAAGGTCAATGCCAAATTCATTCTTTACCTGAGACCCATCTTTCACATGTTGCTTATAGGTTGATCCTCAAAATTAAAAATTAGTGCTTTCCCTAATTTATATTATTGTGTCTTTTTAACTATCATTTACTGCATAGTCAAATAATGTGCAACAATTACATTTCTTTATATAGGTTTAAGGTCATGATCTCTAGAATCCTTGGAGAAGAATGTTCTAGTGCCCAAATGAAATAAATTCTCTTTTGTCATTTCAGAAATAACTTAAGATGATGCTGTATTTTTATGGGCTTTGTATTTGTATCATGACTTATTTTACACAATTTTTGTTGTTTGTGTTTCCTGAAATTTCTATTTGTCTTTTATTTTTACTGACAGAACATTTCTTTACTACATCATGGATATCACACATTTCCATAATTATTCTATCTTTAATGTAGACCACATTTCATTTTTTGTTCTTGAAGACATTGTATTTGGGGGCCAACTGGCTTCCTATTCTGATTTAGATTGTTTAGCAAACTCCATGCACAACTCTCAACCTGGAATTGTTTTTTATTAAACTTCACTCCTAGTTCCACTCCCTCATGTTCTACATCATTATTGGTTTGTACCTCACTTCTCTGGAACATATCCAAAGGCATATTGAACAGAAACAAAGAAACACATAGAAGGGAGATGAAATTTCTGAGCACTTGCCAATTTGAAAATGTCTTTCATATGCCTTCATGTTGTTTTATAGTTTGGTAGAGCACAATGTTGAGAGTCACAACCAAGTCAAGATGGAACCTGGCACTTTGCCAGGGGGAGTGGTTTGAGAAGTAACACCAGCAAGCCATTAAGATGATGCAGATTCCTTAATGACTGACTGCTGTATCTAATGAAGTTAATTAAGTTAAGCTGTGTATAGTCATTAAGATGATGAGGATTCCTTATTAGTTGACTGCTGTATCGAGTTTATGTTTATTAAGTTAAGTTGTGTGTAATTAGTTGGGTATATATACTTCTCTGTCCCATAATAAAGGTGGCTCCCAATGTATCAACCTTCACAAGTTTCTTGTAACCATCCACCCCCCACCCCACCCCCATTATTTTTCCCAGCCAGACTTCAACAGATGGTGGCCTGTATGGGGAGCCCTGGGACACTCGGGGGTAAGTGACAAGGAAAAGCTGCCCTCCCTAGAGATAGGACAGGAGCAAATCTGCTCATCCCTAGAAGTAGATAGGACGAGAGGAAGGATGGCCATTTTGAGAGAATGGAGAGGATTAATACAGTATGTTTGTGCCTTGTTTTGTCTTGGTTTGTTTATTGTCTTTGTTACAAAAATCTGGAAAGGGTGTTAAGTAAATTGCTAAGGGAAGGAGGCACCCTAGTGGAACCAAGAACAGTAAGGGCAGCACAAAATTGCATATTCAAAGTTTTTCTCTCCTCAGAATGGTGAAGACATTGTTTCATTCTCTTCTAGCACAGAGTGTTCCTAATAAGAAATTTGATGCCAGTTTATTATTATTTCTTGGTAAGTGACCTCATTTTCCTCTTTTTCTCTAGAGAATTTTTAAAAAATTGGCTGCAAATTGGTGCAGCCAATTTGGAAAGCAGTATGGAGATTTCTTGGAAAGCTGGGAATGGAACCACCATTTGACCCAGCTATCCCCCTTCTGGGTCTATTCCCTAAAGACCTAAAAAGAGCATGCTACAGGGACACTGCTACATCGATGTTCATAGCAGCACAATTCACAATAGGAAGACTGTGGAACCAACCTAGATGCCCTTCAATAGACGAATGGATAAAAAAAATGTGGCATTTATACACAATGGAGTATTACTCTGCATTAAGAAATGACAAAATCATAGAATTTGGAGGGAAATGGATGGCATTAGAGCAGATTATGCTCAGTGAAGCGAGCCAAGCCCTAAAAAACAAATGCCAAATGTCTTCTTTAATATAAGGAGAGTAATTAAGAACAGACTAGGGAAGAAGAGCACAAGAAGAAGACCATCATTAAACAGGGTTGAGAGGTGGGAGGGAAAGGGAGAGAGAAGGGAAATAGCATGGAAATGGAACGAGACCCTCAGGTTTATACAAAATTACATACAAGAGGAAGTGAGGGGAAAGGGAAAAATAATACAAGGGGGAGGAATGAATTGCAGTAGTGGGGGTAGAGAGAGAAGAGGGGAGGGGAGGGGAGGGGAGGGGGGATAGTAGAGGATAGGAAAGGCAGCAGAATACAACAGACACTAGGATGGCAATATGTAAAGCAATGGAAGTGAAACTGATGTGAATCTGCAATCTGTATAAGGGGCAATATGGGAGTGCATAACCCACTTGAATCAAAATGTGAAATATGATATATCAAGAAATATGTAATGGAGGGGTAAGACAAGATAATACAAATGGAAGAAATGATTTACAGTAGAAGGGGTAGAGAGAAAAGGGGAGGGGAGGGGAGGGGAGGGGGGATAGTAGAAAATAGGACTGACAGCAGAATACATCAGACACTAGAAAGGCAATATGTGAATCAATGGAAGGGTAACTGATGTGATACAGCAATCTGTATACGGGGTAAAGTTGGGAGTTCATAACCCGCTTGAATCAAACTGTGAAATATGATGTATTAAGAACTGTGTAAGGTTTTGAACGACCAACAATTAAAAAAAAAAATCTACTTTTCCTATGTTTATTGCAGCACTGTGCACAATAGCCTAGATATGGAATCAACCTAAATGTCCATCAGGAGGTGAATAGATCAAGAAAATGTGGTATGTACACAATGGGGATTCTATTTAGGCATAAAAAGAAGAAAATCCTGCCATTTGCAACAACAGAGATGAGCGTATAGGGCATTATGCTCATTGAAATGAGTTCATGACAGAACGACATATTCTGCAATATTCCGCTTCCAAGAGATTCCTAAAATAGACAAATTTGTAAAAGCAGAAATATAATGGTGGCTGCCAGGTAATGGGGGAGGGGGAATGGGCAGTTGCTGTTCCAAGTCTAGAAAGTTTCAGTAACCAGGATAAGTAAGTTCTAGAGATTTGCTGTACAACACTGTGCTTGCAGTGAACACACTGTTTCATAAACTTAAAATGTAGTAAAAAAGGTAGACCTCAACTTATATGTTCTTACTACAGTAAAATATAAAAATAAAAATAAAATACTTTCTCTAATCATTTGGTGTTCTAAAATTTCATGGTAACATGACATGGTCTTTTTTTCCCTTGGTACTCATTTATCCCCCTTATTAAGAATAGTTATGTCTTTAACTTTGGAGGAGATCTCTCTATAATTTTTACCATTTCATTCTTCCTTATTTTTATTTTTTCTCTATTCTTTTAAAAAATTTTTAAGTATTTATTATTTTTTAGTTGTAGTTGGACACATTATCTTTATTTCATTCTTATGTGGTGCTGAGGATCAAATCCAGGGCCTCACATGTGCATGCTAGGCGAGCGCTCTACCGCCACAACCCCAGGCCCAACATTTTGTGTGTGTGTGTGTGTGTGTGTGTGTGTGTGTGTGTGTGTGTGTGTGATGCTGGGGATTGAAGCCAGGGCCTTGTGCATGTGAGGCAAGCACCTCTACCAACTGAGCTATATCCCCAGCTATTTTTTTTCTCTATTCTATTTGCTGGATGTTGGAACTTAAGGATTTATTTTCTTTGTTTCAACTTCTCTGAAGCTCTCTTTTTCTAATCTTTTGATTTATGTTCTAGAAAAGGTCCTAGTCTTTGTCTTTCAACACTTCAATTTTATTTGGGGGGTTACTGGGGATTGAACCTAGGGGCACTTTACCACTAAATTACATACCCAGTCCTTTTTATGTCTTTATTTTAAGACATGGTCTTACTAAGTTGCTGGAGGTGGTCCGAAACTTGTGATCCTCCTATCTGAGCCTCCTGAGTCCCTGGGATTACACGTATGTGCCACAAAACCTGGCACACTGTCCCATGAACTTTCAATTGATTTTTAAAATTTTAGCAATCATATGCTTAGTTTACAAGACTTTCCTTTTGTATTTTTATTTTGATGTGTGTGGGGGCGAGGAGTAGGATTATCTAGGGCTAATTTTTTGGAAGTAATTATATTTTCAAATTTCTCTAAGAACACAAATTCAAATATTTTAGTTTTTTCTATTTTATAAGCCTACAATCTCTGTTCTTCTTTCTGGATTAGTAAATCTTGGATTTGTTTGTTTATTCTGCTTATTTTCTTTGTCTTTCAACACTTCAATTTTATTTGGGGAGTTACTGGGGATTGAACCTAGGGACACTTTACCACTAAAGTGGATCTTTAGTTGTCCATCATATTTAAGAACGGAACTGTCCTAGATAGCTTTTTGGAGTTTCTTACTATTGAATATATAGGTCTTTCCTCCTACAAGTTAAGTGCCTGTGCTGCGAGCTCCATGTACATGGGAAGGATAATTAATTATGGTAATGCTGGTTACCAAAATAAGCCTTAAAACTTCATTGGTTTTCTATGATGTTTGCTTGTTTCTCAACTGCACCATAGTTCAGATGTTCCTGATTCATGGGTGGATTTTCCTCATGTAGTGACTCAGAGACCCAGGCTCCTTCAACTGATGCTACAACCATCTTTGACCTTCGTAGCTTCTGCTTCTGGCTGACACAGGGTGAGTGAGAATGTGAAAAGGCACTTTTTCTTTCTTTATTCCTTCCTTTCTTTCCCACTTCCTCCCCACCACCCCACCATCCACTAGGTACAGAACCCATGGCCTCACAAGTGTTTAGCATGTGCTGTACCATTGTGCTACATCCCAGCTCCGCAGTTGCTTTCTTAAAAGCCCTGGCCTGAATGTGACACACACCACTTCTACTCACATTCTGTGTAGTTAAATAGCTACATTTGGATATAAGAGAGGCCAGAAAATGAAATACCCAGTCTGGTAGTCCCTTCCCAGAAAAGCATTAGGTTAAGGAATGAGGAAGTCAAGTTCTTGTTACATAGCTAACCACAGCTTTTTAATATATATATATATTTAAATTGTGGATGGACAAATACCTTTATTTAATTAATTAATTTGTTGATTTTTATGTGGTACTGACGATCAAACCCAGTGCCTCACACATGCCTGACATGTGCGCTACCACTGAACCACAACCCTAGCTCTAGCTAACCACAGCATCAATAAACAGATTTACCCACTGGTTGCCTTAATCTTGGGGTTAGAATGTTGATGACTTTTAGTTTTGCAGGGAGAGGTTTGGAACTCCAAAGAAGGGTAGAGGGCTTTACTGAGGACATTGATGTCCATCCTCAACATACCTAATTCTCCGTAGTTTATTCTGTTTTTCAGAAGAAGAAAACTTATTTTATTTTTCCCAGAGGTGAAATGCTAGTTGGTATTTCATGTATTTAAAAATGGCAGAGGAAGGTAGGAAGTGTAGGCAGATATCTGGTGCCATCATGTGCTAGGCACACTTTCAAACAATCCTTCCATTTTGCCTCTTAGCTCTCTGCCCTGAGAGGCACCTGCAAACTGAGCCTGAAGCTTCTTTGGGTTTCTGCCATGGACACTTATCTCTCCTACACTAAAATCACTTCCTGCATATTCCATCTTGCACTGGCAATTCTCCTCCTGCTTTCCTTGGTGTTCTGAATAAATTCCCATTTATCATTAGGCTTTAGAAAGGTAGGGAAGAAGTCTTCTGCTGGGTC
This sequence comes from Ictidomys tridecemlineatus, assembly GCF_052094955.1. Lineage (NCBI taxonomy): Eukaryota > Metazoa > Chordata > Mammalia > Rodentia > Sciuridae > Ictidomys > Ictidomys tridecemlineatus. The sequence continues at coordinate 99,812,467 of NC_135486.1, read as the reverse complement.
TTGAAACTCCAGAAGTTTCCATGCAGGAATGTTTCATGTATTCAACCAGAGTTTGATTTGGCTATATTATCTTTAAAAGGTCACTTCTCTGTCTGCTCAATTGTTTTAAAGCATGTTCAGAACTAACAGCTAAGACTACTAATTTTTGGTTTTCATCAGGGAGCATGGCTCAAAGAGTCTGTCATTCTCTGCCTACCAAAAGGCCAGCAGGAGGGTGGTATTTGAAATGTGTTTAGAGGACATTTGTTTCAATTATTTAACCTCTATTCTTCAAATAAGTTGGAACAATCATTGGCCTAGTCTTAGCCATAACTGCTTTGAATGAGTTGTCATTTAGCTTTATGACCTTCATTTAAACAACACAACATAGTACCCTTATTAAGCCTGTTATTGTGATTATTTTAGGAATTTTTAAGAGACATTATCCGCTATCTTTATCTTTCAGAAAGATTTTTTCAAACAACTCTTTGCTACAAAAACTTGACTTTTCTCAAAACCCAGATGCATTCCCTCCTTTCTGATAATGAGAATTGTACAATTCATTGTAGAGTCATGTGCTGAATGCAGATGCTTTGATCAACAAGACAAACCTTATACGTGGTAGCTAGAAGATACAGCTTAGTGTGTAGTGGGGCTATGCCACCTAGGTTTGTGTATGTGCACTCTGGTGTTCACTCGGTAACATTGTCTAAGGATTTGTTTTTTAAAATACATCCCTGTCATTAGGCAACATGATGGCATTTCCCTTTATCATGTTTTTAAAGTTCTTTAGTCTTGATTTTATTCTCTGAAAACACTAAAAGTGTCTCTAAGATGGCATTTCCCTTTATCATGTTTTTAAAGTTCTTTAGTCTTGATTTTATTCTCTGAAAACACTAAAAGTGTCTCTAAGATCATGTGAATTCAGGGCTGTGGTTGTAGCTCAGTGGTAGAGAACTTGCCTGGCACATGTGAGGCACTGGGTTTGATTCTCAGCACCACATAAAAATAAATAAATAAATAAATAAATAAATAAATAAATAAATGTGTTGTCTCCATCTACAACTAAAAAAAAAAAAAGAAGATAATATAAATTGAGGTAGAACTGGGTTGGTAATTCATACTTTACCCAGCTGCAATTCTCAAATGGGGACAGGCTAAAGGTGTGCAGGGTGAAGAGTGCTCTGTGTAATTTAAGGCTTTTTAAATTTAATATATGGTACAATTTTAACATAATTTGTTTCTTATACATTTTATAAATGTAAACATAAATTAAAATACACATTAACTGGAAATCTACTTGAGAAATTTGTGTTTTTTTTTAAACTTGCAATAATGTGGCCATAATTCTTACATAATAGAACGTTTTGTACTCTACTTATAGTAAAATTTTACTATATCTTCCTTTATTTATTAATTCTACAGGGTTAATAAAATGTACACACTATTTGTTGACAATGATCAGCATACATTTTATGTTATACTTATTGTATAATAAATGGGTTATTTTATTATACACTTCAAAACTCCTGTACAAGATAACATAAATAACATGAATATGAAAATAAAGTAAATAAAAAAATTTAGTTGAGTAAATTTTGGTATGTATCTATTTTGATAGAATATATTTGGTACTCATTTCCATAGAGAAAATACTTTTCTTTCTTTTAAATATTTCTTTGAAGACATACAAAATATCATTACTATTTGTAGTGGATTGAAAAAGGAATCTGCAAAATTCATGTCCATTGGAACCTCAGAATATGATCTTGTTTAGAAATAAGGTCTTTGCAAATGTAATTAGTTAAGATGAAGCCATACAGGATTAGAATGTGCCCTCAAATCCAATGATTGATGACCTTGTAAGAAGGTCATGGGAAGACCCAGAGACACGTATAGGGTGAATACCTGTTATGACAAAGGCAGGGATTAAAGTGATGCAGCTAAAAGTCCAAGAAAACTAAGGATTGCTGGCAGCCACCACACGTTAGAAAAGGGGCTAGGGAGAGAATCTCCTCTGAGCCTTTAGAAGGAACACACTCTGCCAACACCTTTATTTTGATCTTCTGCCTCCTGAACTAGGACAGAGTAATTTTCTATTGTCTTGAGTCATGAGGTTTCTGGTAATTTGTTACAGAAGTCCTAGGAAACTGCCCTAGCTCAAATTTAAAACATCTTCTTCTGTGAATACTTATAAGTTGAGCATGTACTGGAGCTCCACAAATAACTGCCAGCTGGTAACTTTCCAAATGAGAGTTAACTAACTCACTGGTACCTAGAGGAGCATTTCCACAGTAATCTTAAAACATGATGAAGAAAAGCCATTTCCCCTTCTTTTTCATAGAAAACACACTGTGGATTAATATAAAATGCTTTAGTGCAATTTAAAAAGCTTTGATCACATGAATATTTTTATATGAATTATAGTCAAAGGAGATGACATAAATGAAGGTTGTCAAATTTTATGATGCAAAGAGATGCTACTCACAAGTAATTTGAAGAATATTTTTTTATTCTTATGTCAAAACTCACAGCTGGTGCCCACATGGTGTTTGATTAATTAATCTGGAGAAGACACCAATAAGAAAGAAGTGATCTACAATACTTATGAGAAAAAAAAACAGATTAAATGTATTTTCTTGAATGATGAATTTTCATGATTTTATAACATGGAGAAAAAATATAAAAAATGATAAATGCCACAGGAATAAATTAAAATTATTATTTTTAAAAAATATTTTTTAGTTGCCAATGAACTTTTATTTTATTTATTTATATATGGTGATGAGAGTTGAGCCAGATGCCTCACACATGCTAGGCAAGTGTTCTACCACTGAGCTACAACCCCAGCCCCACAAAATTGTTGTTTTTGTCAAGTCATGAATGTATTTTATTCAGAATGAATTTCTGCAGTTTGTATATTCATAGTTAAATATGTTATTGAGTCTGGGGAAAAAAAACACTTGGTTGAATAAATTGCTTTTATAGAAAAAGGCCTACAACATGGTCCACCGATGCTTATTCAAGCTGTCATTTTGATGTTCTGTTGCCCTCTACTGCTCAGAGAGACAAATTACAGTTAGCCCTTTTCTCTACCAAAGTTGATTCCTTTTTTTTTATTGGTTGTTCTAAACATTACAAAGCTCTTGACATATCATATTTCATACATTAGATTCAAGTTGTTTATGAACTCCCAATTTTACCCCAAATACAGATTGCAGAATCAGATCAGTTACACATCCACATTTTTACATAATGCCCTATTAGTAACTGTTGTATTCTGCTACCTTTCCTATCCTCTACTATCCCCCCTCCCCTCCCTTCCCATCTTCTCTCTCTACCCCACTTACTGTAATTCATTTCTCTCCTTGTTTATTTTCCCATTCCCCTCACAACCTCTTATATGTAATTTTGTATTACAATGAGGGTCTCCCTCCATTACCATGCAATTTCGTTTTCTCTCCCTTTCCCTCCCACCTCATGCATCTGTTTAATGTTGATCTTTTCTTCCTGCTCTTCCTCCCTGCTCTGTTATTAGTTGCTCTCATTATATCAAAGAAGACATTTGGTATTTGTTATTTAGGGATTGGCTAGCTTCACTAAGCATGATCTGCTCTAGTGCCATCCATTTCCCTGCAAATTCCATGATTTTGTCATTTTTTAGTGCTGCATAATACTCCACGGTGTATAAATGCCACATTTTTTTTATCCATTCATCTATTAAAGGGCATCTGGGTTGGTTCCACAGTCTAGCAATTGTGAATTGTGCTGCTATGAGCATCGATGTAGCAGTATCCCTGTAGTATGCTCTTTTAAGGTCTTCAGGGAATAGTCTGAGAAGGGCAATAGCTGGGTCAAATGGTGGTTCCATTCCCAGCTTTCCCAGGAATCTCCATACTGCTTTCCAAATTGGCCGCACCAGTTTGCAGTCCCACCAGCAATGTACAAGAGTACCCTTTTCCCCACATCCTCGCCAGCACTTGTTGTTGTTTGACTTCCTAATGGCTGCCAATCTTACTGGAGTGAGATGGTATCTTAGGGTGGTTTTGATTTGCATTTCTCTGACTGCTAGAGATGGTGAGCATTTTTTCATGTACTTGTTGATTGATTGTATGTCCTCCTCTGATAAGTGTCTGTTCAGGTCTTTGGCCCATTTGTTGTTTGGGTTATTTGTTTTCTTATTGTTTAATTTTTTGAGTTCTTTGTATACTCTGGATATTAGGACTCTATCTGAAGTGTGAGGAGTAAAAATTTGTTCCCATGATGTAGGTTTCCTATTTACCTCTCTTATTGCTTCTCTTGCTGAGAAAAAACTTTTCATTTTAAGTAAGTCCCATTTGTTGATTCTTATTATTAACTCTTGTGCTATGGGTTTCCTATTAAGGAATTTGTAGCCCAACCCCACAATATGTAGATTGGAGCCAACTTTTTCTTCTATCAGACGCAGAGTCTCTTATTTGATATCTAGCTCCTTGATCCACTTTGAGTTAACTTTTGTGCATGGTGAGAGGAGGGGATTCAGTTTCATTTTGTTGCATATAGATTTCCAGTTTTTCCAACACCATTTGTTGAAGATGCTCTCCTTCCTCCATTGCATGCTTTTAGCTCCTTTATCAAATATAAGACAGTTGCAGCTTTGTGGATTAGTCTCTGTGTCCTCTATTCTGTAACATTGGTCTACCCGCCTGTTTTGGTACAAGTACCATGCTGTTTTTGTTACTATTGCTCTGTAGTTGAGTTTGAGGTCTGGTATCGCTATGTCGCCTTTTCACTCTTTCTGCTTAGAATTGCTTTTTCTATTCTGGGTCTTTTATTTTTCCAGATGAATTTCATGATTGCTTTCTCTATTTCTACAAGAAATGCCCTTGGGATTTTGATTGGCATTGCATTAAACCTATAGAGAACTTTTGGTAATATCGCCATTTTGATGATGTTAGTTCTGCCTATCCATTAACAGGGTATATTTTTCCATCTTCTAAGATCTCATTCTACTTCTCTTTTTAGGGTTTTGTAGTTTTCATTGTATAGATTTTTCACCTCTTTTGTTAGGTTGATTCCCAAGTATTTTATTTTTTTTGAGGATATTGTGAATGGAGTGTTTTTCCTCATTTCCGTTTCAGAAGTTTTGTCTCTGATATACAGAAATGCCTTTGATTTATGAGTGTTGATTTTATATCCTGCCACTTTGCTGAATTCATTTTATTAGTTCTAGTAGTTTTTTTGTAGACCCTTTTGGGTCTTCTAGGTATAGAATCATGTCATATGCAAATAGTGATAATTTAAGTTCTTCTTTTCCTATTTTTATGCCTTTAGTTTCCTTCGTCTTTCTAATTGCTCTGGCCAGTGTTTTGAGAACTATATTGAATAGAAGTGGTGATAGAGGGCATCCCTGTCTTGTTCCAGATTTTAGGGGGAATGTCTTCAATTTTTCTCCATTGAGAATGATGCTAGCCTGAGGCTTAGCATAGATAGCTTTTACAATGTCGAGGTAAGTTCCTATTATCCCTAGATTTTCTAGTGTTTTGAACATAAAGGGATGCTGTACTTTGTTGAATTTTTTTTCTACATCTATTGAGATGATCATATGGTTCTTTAAGTCTATTGATGTGATGAATAACATTTATTGATTTCTGTATATTGAACCTTCTACAGGTTAAAAAAAAAGAAAAAAAAATGTCCATTTGCCTAATCAACTACTTATGTTCAGAAATAAATAAATAATACTGAAAATTAGAATACATAAAATCATCTGTTTATGTCTCTGTGAACTCCTCAATGATAAGGACTTCTTGATTAATCTTCATATCCCTGGCAGCCAATATACTGTTTAGCATGGTTGTGTACTCAATAAATGTTAGGTAAAGAAAATGCTGAGGCAATCTGTGCAATTATTCATGTCTTCATTTATCATTTTTTGTGAAATTCTTTATTATAAATATCATTACCCTATATTTATAAAATTAGTAAAAAAATTTCTAATATATTAATTCCATAAAGTATTAAATTTATCTTAACATTGATATTATTCACCATTTCAAACCCTTTATTTGTAGACATTTTGACTGTGGTTTAACATGAGTACTTTTGTAGCTATTTATTCTTTTTAGTTAATTAGAGATTTTTTGCTGATTGGTTAGGATCAACTGTGGGAGGCAGAAAATGTGAAAATACTAGTGACTTAAGATCTGAGTTTGTTTCTGTTACACACAAATCTATCATATCAGGTCTGACATGAAGTTTCCATTGTCCACAGTATCCTGACTCCTTCAGTCTTATAGCTCTGTCTTGTATAAGCCATGTGTACTAAGTGTTACGAAAAGACACAGAGCCTCTGTGAGAGTACATTAGGATGTCTGTATGCCAAATCAGAGTGGAGGTTGGCATATGGGTATACTGACAGAAGGTGTGATGTAATGGTCCATTACCACTCTATAAGATTGGTGTGCTCAATGCTTTTTTTATTTTTATTTATAGACAGAGTCTTCATAATTTGCTTTAGGACCTCACTATGCTCAGGCTAGCTTTGAACATGTGATTCTTCTGCTTCAGCCTCCCAAGATGCTGGGATTATAGGCATGTGTCAGGGCTGGTGTGCTCAATTCTGAGCTACATGATGCCCAGTAAATTTCAGAAATTGATAACCTATGAATTCATAGCCCTAAATTAGTACTCATAGGGCCCAAATATCTTGTTTCTTTTGTAAAATAGCCTTCTCATTCTTCACAGTAATGATCTTGAATCTCTTATTTCCTCAAATTTCTGGTCCTCACACCCTGACCTTCTGATACTTTCTGCTTTACATTCTTACATCCTCATTTTTTTCATAGTTCTTCATTTTTTCATTTAAGAATCTGAATGGGCCCTTTCTCCAAAAGGTCATATCTTTTTTCTACTGTCATATCTCCAAATTCTCAATAGAATTTGCACCTATTTTTTTTTTTTGCATTAAAGGAGGAGTATCTACAGCCGAAGTCAGTTACAGGTGTGAATACAGAGAATTGGATTTTCTCAAGAACAGGGTTTTGAAAATAAGTGAGATAAATGAATTATAGAGCAGGGAATAAAGGGATGTGTAAGATATGGATTAAGATGATGGATCATGGAATCTAAGTGGTACTAAAGAGAGAAATGAGGACATATGAAGTGAGGACTTTGACAATATGGAAACATTAATAAATTGTAGGTCCTGTGAGATCCTTTTTCTTTGAGTATTAGGTTATTTGTGTTCTTATTGATTTATAGAATTCCTTGTGTGTTCTGACCACCATCGTTTGTTGGTTTTAAGGTTTGTAATTTTATTCTATCTGGGGGTTTCCCCCCAAATTTTTATGATATATTTTGATGCACAGATGTTTTAAACTTTACCGAATTTATATTTTATTATTTGTTTTTTTATGTTTGAATTTTGAACTCCTTTTCTATACTGAGGTTTTAAAGGTTTAATTTAAATCTAGGAGATTAAAATTCTCCTAGAATTTAAAGGTTCACCTTTTTACATTTAGATCTTCAACTGAAATATATTTTTATTTCTAGTCCTTAATGCTCATTAACTGATTTCTGTCCCATCAGTTCATCAAAGATGCTTAAAAAAATGCTGATGCTTTTTTTTTTCCAAATTCAGAAGACACAACTGAAGAATGGGCTCCAAATTTCTTTGTTCAGCTACTCTGAATGTGTGAATATATATTTATATATTGAATACATTTGCAATTGTCAATTCATGTTACATATCAGAAAGTTAATTTTTTCCCTTAGATGCACAAGAACAGGCTCACAGATACACACACACACACACACACACACACACACACACGCACATTAGGATTTTGTTTTAGATACATACACATGCATATATATTCATATATATGTAATACACACCCCCCCACACACACACACATCCAAGGAGAAAACAACATTAGGACTTGTTTGGTATTATATGTGCATATGTATTTCTCCCTTGGCCCAGGAGGACCAAATGGGAGCTTATCTACAGCAACCTTGATTTTGAGCACAACTGAATAAAACAGCCACCTCATAAACACAACCACTCAGCCAGTTTAGAGGCTGAATCAAAATTGTGTGGGACTCTCCAGCCAAACACAACTAGGGAGAACAATGTGGTCCCCAGCTGACACCTGAGTGGCCTCAGGATAGGCAGGGCCACAGCCTCCTGACCCCTGCGTTCTGTTGGCGGTTGCAGCGCTGCAGAAGCCCCCTGGTGCCCACTACCCAGCTACAGGGCTGGGGCTCTCCTTCCTTTTCGGGCTCTTTGGCACTCTGTCACCATGCTGCGCGTGGTGTGGGGCTTTCTGCTGCCCACGGTGGCCGGGCTTGATTACGATGAAACCTACAGAGTTTGTGAAGAGCTCTTCCGGAAGCTGGACCTTCATAGGTCAGGGATGGTGGATATCGAGGAACTGCCGAGAGGCCTGGAAGTCATAGGCGTCCCTCTGATGGAGGACAGCAAGGTGGGACGCGGTGGCGTCTGGATGGCAGGGGGCTGAAGTAGGCCGCTCGAGGCCTCTCCATTCTTCCCATCTCTCCTCAGGGACTCAGACGTTCTTTCCCAGTGAGCAGCTTCCTGCAAATGATGGGGCTCTGGGAACACTTGGTGCAAGTTCATGTTCTATTAGTGAGCTGCTCTGTAAAATGCACAGGGAACCTTACTGTTCTGCCTGAGGGGCCACCACCTCCCAAATACATAGAAGGAAATATGAACCAACTAAGCCAGTGGAGGGCCCCTCTTGGTGGCTGATGATGGTTCATCCAAGCGCTCTCCTCAAGGCCATCCCAGCTTGGAAACTGGGGCCTGCCCCCCTGCAGAGGAGTTGCTCCTGAGGCCCATCCCTGGGCAAGTGCTCATCAGGGAGCAGGAGTATGTCTTGGGCTTTCCCCTGTGCCGTCACCTTTTGGCTGATGCAGGGAGGGGGCATTAATTACAACCACAGACTTACAGCACAACCATATACTAAAGACATCTATACTATAATACTGTGCACTATGGCATAGAATTGTTATAAACAAATGACAGTATAATTACTATTGTATTTTCAGAGTCTCTTCATTTCTATAGCTGTGTATTTAACCAGTTGACCCAATAAAGTAAAAAAAAAAAAAAAACAGCAGTGTTTTACTTTAAGCTTCTCTAAGAGACTACATGGCCCAATGGGCAGTGTGAGAGAGGTTTTGGGGTGCAAATATGTTTAAAAAGGACTGTGACCCCAGATTTTTTAGAAATATATTTTCAAGATAAGAAACAGAATTAAATTCAGAAAGAGAAAAGAAATAAGAACTCTAATAAATTTCTCTCTGGAAGACTTGAATTAAATGATGGATGTGAAGGCAAGGGTCTCTGAGTCCAGAAAAAAAACATGTTAGCATAGTAACAGTCAACATTAACTATCATTCTTAAGATTTACAAAGTGCATGCCAGAGAAAATAAGACAAGTATGTAGTATGAATAATGCTATATCACATTTTACTTATGGAAATGGATTGTTTGTTCCCTAAGGCCTATCAAACCACAGATGGCAGTGTTAATAATAGTCAGTATGCATTGGTTACACTGGATTCTGGGAGGCCACATTTTCTTTCTAGTTTTTCTGCATTCACTTTTCATTATACAAATCAAAACAAATAAAAATGGCAACACCCTCCCCAGTGGTTATATCATTCTTCCCGACTGAATTTAGCAGTAGAATCTTACAATAACATTTATCTTTTCAGCAAGAGCTGGATCCTCTCCTCTTCTTTATCAGGCTGTCTAGAGTTAGCACTGTCTTCTGTACCTCCACCTCAGGGATGACTTGGTTCCCCAGGGACATTTGCATTGTTTTTGGACATTTTTGAAGATCCTGTGTGTGTGTGCATGCACATATGTGTGCAAAGGGCCAGAAATATTGCTAAACATGTCATATTGCACAGGAAAACAAAGAATTACCTGAATCCAAATGTCAATAGTATTGACATTGAGGTACCCTGACTTATTTTAACTGCAAATTCCTAGTGTTCCTTGCTCCTCCCAATAGATGAACATACCAATTACTTCACTGACTACATGGAAGTGGCCTGAACAAACCTCTTCAAGCTTTTGGTACTCTCATAATTTACTCAGTTGTAAAATGGGGACAATAGTGGTGCTTACCTCTTAGGATTATTTTGATGGTTAATGAGCAAATATATGGAAAATGCTTAAAATTGCTTGCTGAGATTTAAGCAGATAATTAGCCTATATATTAAATATTTCAAGTATTAGTTTATCTTTATTTATGCCTGTGCTTACTTTCTTTCCTTTAGTCTCAGGGAGTGAAGTGTTTCTTCTCCTTTTCAAGTTTGGTACCTCTTGGCCTTATGTTCTCTTATCTCCTTTAAAAGAGGAAAAATAAAACTTTCTTTTGTTTTTCAATGCTTTTGGTGTGTTTTTGTTTTTTTAAAAAGTGCTGAGTATTATACCCAGTGTCTCTCTACCTCTGAAATACATTCCCAGTTCTTTTCATTTCTTTCTTTCTTTTTTTGAGAGAGGGTCTTGCTAGGTTGCCCAGACTGGCCTCAAACTTCTGATTTTCATGTGTCAGTCTCCTGAGTTGCTGAGATTATAGAAATGTTCCAGGGTCCCTAGTCAACTTTATTTTCTTTATCCTATATTTTCAAATTTTTCCTGTCTCATAACAATGATCCTCTCTTGATCCTGGCTCTCCCATATTTCCCTTTTCCTACTCTCTGCTCCACTTTCAGTCAAGGTCTTTGACAGAGCAAGCTCTACACTTTGTCTTATTTCCCTTACTCCATTTGTCTGCTTCCTTGGTCCCAGGCTTGATCATCACCAGGTTATGACTGAATCTGTGTACACTTTGCATTTCATCACACTAGAAGCACATCAGAGAAGGTACCCCTAGCACACTGCTTACACTGGACATCTTCGTTCTCTTTCCCTTTATTGTGCACACCCCAGCCTACAGGACACACTGTATGGGGGAGGCACAGGTACCATTAGACTCGAATGTGCCAAGTGGGCAAGTGCATTCTCGGTCAGTCAAGGCAGCACAAGGTAATTTCTCAACTATTGGCCTTCGGCATGGCTGACTACAGTCATAGCATCTCTCTATGCCATTTTCATTCCTGGTAAAGGTCCCTGGAAGAAAACTGCTGCAAACTCGCAGGCTTGTGTTGGTACAATGCTCAGAGACATAGGTTCCTACTGGACACTTGTCACAGGTTAGTACCTGGCCAGTGGCATGGTCAACATGGCAGTATGTGCCAGTGAGACTTGGGGCCTTGGTTCTGGCTGAGCCATGATGGTGGTGCTAAGGAATCTAAGTAGGAGGAAGGAGCCAGTGATCATAGTGGTTCCAATTCCGCAGGTGATGCGGCTTCAATAGGCAAGGGTTGTGCTGCTGCTTGCAGAGGTTCCCAGGGGTCGGGGGGGGGCGCTCGCAGGGATGCCCAGGGCGGGGCTTGTGGCTCCGTGGTAGCTGGAATCTGTGGCTGCTATTGCCCAGCGCCATATCCACTGCCGCCTCCTGGGTCTGGAGCCCATCTACCTCCAACACCCCTTTTGCACTGCGGCAGCTAGGCAGCAAGGCAGAGGAGAAAGGTGGCATCTGCCAAGTGGCGCAGCTGCCCTGACTGGGAGAAACAGCCTCAGCTGTAGCCTAGGCCTCCAGGTGCACTCCTCAGACAGTGGCTGAGGAGAACCAATGGGGAGGGCTGGCCCAGAGAGAGCAAAGGGACAACTTCCCATAGCAAAGCCACTATCAAATACCCTCCTCTGCTGCCCAGACCCACAGGCAAGGGACTGTCCTTTTTTTAAGTTAAATATTTCTGGTATTTTGTCACTTTGAATGGAAGCTAATTAACACAATATCTTTATAATCACTTTAGAATTAAGGTCCTGTCTTACTTTCTTAATCTTCAATAGCATCAATCCTATTCTTGGTCCTTTGCTCTTATTATCTTATATACTTTCATAAATTCTATATACATTTTAGAACCAGCCTGTTTAGTTACATACACATAAGCATACACACACATATACTCCCTTTTTGGATTTTGATTATAATTTATTAAATTTGTACAATGATTTACTGGTAAATTGGCAAATTTATAATATTAAATTTTCTCTCATAAACATTACATCTTGGGGCTGGGGATGTGGCTCAAGCAGTAGTGCGCTGGCCTGGTATGCGTGCAGCCCAGGTTTGATCCTCAGTACCACATACAAAGATGTTGTGCCTGCTGATAACTAAAAAAGAAATATTAAAAAATCTCTCTCTACCTCTTAAAAAAATTACATCTTCATTTATTTAGATCTTTTTTTTAACATGAGCACTTATTTATTGTAAAAGAAAAAAGCAATAACACTTCCAGGGGATGAGTGGCTATCATCCTGCTAGGACACAGCAGCACAGTTGGACGGGAGTGAGACCCTTGAGTTCTGGAGATATGGGGGTTAACCAGGGATAGCCCAGGCCAAACCACTTTCTGGATGCTCACTGGATCTGGATCTTATACTTGTCCCACTTCTTTTCAGGGTCATAGGGCTCCCAGCAGATTACAGGGAAGATGTGCTTGTTCTTCTCATAACAGCTCCTAAGCACCACTTTTCCTGTATGAGACTCATCCTTCTCCACAGTGGCATCACTGAGTAGCCACCCATCATCATGAAGATCAAAGTTAAAGAGTGGCCAATTCTTCCCACATACCTTGGTAACGATGAAGTCACAGAAACTGTGATGATGGATAATGATTAGTCCTTCTTGATGTACATGAACTGCTCCACCCCTGCTGACTGAGCTTACTGAAGTCTTCACGCAGGATCTCAAGTGCCTTCTGGAGGAACAGCTGCATTGTATTGTCCTTTTCCATTTTGACTGTCTGCTGGTTTCCAGAGCCAGCCCAGTAACTGAAGGTGATTTCAATCTCTTCACTCTTAATCTTCTCCTGCTTGGCTTCTCATTCCTGCTACAGCTCTTCCCAGAGACAATTTTCCTCCTCCTCCCTTTCTTGGTCAGGAAAGAAGCTGGTGTCCACATCTGAATTCTTCCCCAATTTCCTTCTCTGTGGTCATCTCTTCCCTTTCCAGCTCCTCCTCATGCATGGCCACCTCCTCCTCCTTTTCTTCTCCCGCCTCTTCTTTTTCCCAGGTGAAGGGCAGGCTAGAGATCCTCTTCTTGGCCTCCTTCTTGTGCTCTTTTCTCACAGCTTCTCCAGCTTTAGCTGCAGCTCCTTTGACTGCTCCCTCTTGGCCAGCTGCTTTTCCTGCTCCTTCACCAGTGCTTCCTGTTAGGCTTGCATGTCATTCAGGGTCACAAGACGGTGCTGGACTTGAGCTCTGCCTTCACAGCATTGTAGTGTGCAGAGAACTTCTTGTCAATGTTAGATTTTATTACATTTTCTTCTGTGATGCTTTGCTTCCTCTGCTCCATCTGCTTCCGCTGCTCTTCCCATTTCTTCATCAGATTTTTGGCGCATCCTGCCTCTCTTGGGGTGCCCTTGTACTGAGCCTTGGTGGCAGCACAGGTGGTGGCAGTGGCAACAACTGTGACAGCAGCCCAGCTAAATCCTAGATTTTTTTTTGCTACAGTCTGGCTGCAGCAAAATAACTGGGGGATGATGAGGAACTTGTGTAGATTGATACAGCAGAAGTGGAAGCCATTTATTTTAGGACAGGAGGGGTATTTATACATTCCACACAGCTTATCTAATTAACATAAACTAGATACAGTAGTCAACCAATAAGGAATCTCCACACTTAATGGCTTGCTGGCTTTACTTCATAAACCACTCCCTCTGGCAAAATGCCAGGTGCCAACCAGACTTGTTTACAGACCTTAACATTTCTCCCTTTTGTTTAATTTAAATAACAACCCTAGTGGTTTTTACACAAACACCATAAATAATCTGCTACAAGCAGAAGGGGAGGATACAAAATGCCAAAATACCAAGCCAATTGATGGCTCCATGCAAGAAGCCCTTGTGTTACCGCTGTTGACCGGTGACGAGTTCTTGCTCCCCGATGTTGAAGAATAACACCAAAGAAGCACCGCCGAGGCAAGGTCAGAGTAGAAATTAGAAGTTTATTAAAGGACAGCAGAAAAGACTTCTCCCGGAGGAAGAAGGGGACCCAAGAGGTGGAATCTGTGGAAGTGAATCCGTGGAAGTGTGGTTGTTTCCCCTTTTTATAGTTTTGGTGATGGAATGTAGGTTAGAAGGCCCGAGGGGTGGGACACAGGTGGGCCAAAGAAGTAGTCTGAGCAGGAAGGACTTCATTATCACTTCTTTGTGATGGGCTATCTTCAAATCTGCTGGGGGCTATTCATTAATACTTCTTCCAGGTGGACTTTGGCCTAGGGCCTCTTTGGGACTTCATTAACATTCCATGAGTTGTCCTGTGTTTTCCCTGAGTCATTCCCAGCATGGCCACCATTTTAGATTTCACTCAGTATTAGACCCGATTTACCTAACTACACTAACTACCTAACTTTAAATCTGGCTTCACTTGGAAAGATTATACCAGCAATGACACCGTTAGCAAAGATACAGTTTGTTGTCTCAGTCCAGGTAAAGTAGTGTCTCAATAGATTAACTCACAGTCCAGGTAAATCATAGTCCAGGTAAGTTCTAAAGGCAGCTAGCTTAAATCATAGTCCAGGTAACTTCTGTAGGCAACTAGCTTAATCGGAAATCTTGTCCAGTTCTCAGCAACACTGGAAATTCTTTTACCTCACTGGCACTGGGATAAAGGCAGGAATTCTGGCAATGATGCTAAAAAAAAATCCTGTAGTATTCCAGCAGGCGCTAAGAAAAAAACCTTCTGAACAATTTAGTACATTATATCAAGGTTTTTTACATTTAAAATAAGCCTTAATAATGCTCATTACTCATTGGCTTCCAGGTGTGGGAGAACCATTGTAGTTACTGGCCTGGGAAATGATCAAACTTCAGGGACTAGGGCTGTCTTCCCTCTGCTGCATCCCCGCATCCCCAGACAGCCATGCCGCCGGGTCAGGTTTGGATTTGGGCTCTTGCAGTGGCGTCCCGCTCCCCGGGCTGGGGGTGGGGGTGGGGAAGAGCGGGCTGCCACTGCTTTGAAAGTCCTTGCTGCGCCATGACCGGCTGGCTCACGTGGCAGCTGCTGCACTGATTCATGCACCCTCTGGTAACGAAAAGTATTCAGTAATAGCCTTTTGCTGCAACTTTTTTTCTGATAATCCTTCTTCTGAACTTTCTTTTTCTTTCTGACTAGAGTTTCTGGGCTTTTATCAACACATGCCCTAATTATTGTTGGTTCCACTGGGGTGCCTTCTTTTTGCAACAATTTACTTCTCACCCCTTCCATATTTTCATCACAAAGACAATGCAACATTTCAAGACAAAACAAGACACAAACATACTGTATTGATCTTCTCCATTTTCTCAAAATGGCCATTTTTCCTCTAGCCCTATCTAGGGACGAGCATATGTGCTCCTGTCCTATCTAGGGAAGGGCAGCTTTTTTTTTTGTCACTTACCCCCAAATGTCCCAGGGCACCATCTGCTGCAGTCAGGCTGCAGCAGAATAACGGGGGTGAGGGGTGACGAACAACTTGTGTAGATTGATACAGCAGGAGTGGGAGCCATTTATTGTAGGACAGGAGGGGTATTTATACATTCCACACAGCTTATCTAATTAACATAAACTAGATACAGCAGTCAACCAATAAGGAATCTCCACACTTAATGGCTCGCTGGCATTACTTCATAAACCACTCCCTCTGGCAAAATGCCAGGCGCCATTCAGACTTGTTTACAGACCTTAACATTTTTTAACAGAAGGGATCAATGATGAAAAATGTCCATTGGGAGATTTCTCAGTGAAAGCAGTTTCAGCAGTGTGACAAAGGGCTACATCAGACTGCAGATTGCTATTGAATGAAAGGGAGGTGAGGAGATGAGGTCTGTTATTGTGGTTTATTGATTTAGAAATATTGAGATAAAGAAAGAAAACCAATGAGCAAGTCTAAATGTTATTTATTTTTTTAAGGATAGGTGAGCTTTGAGGAAGAATATCTGTCAGAAAAGGACATGTTGCACATGATGTAGAGAGAAGAGGTGGCTTATAGACGACAGGAAGGGGTTGGAACCAACAGCTCAAGACGTGTGTGTGTGTGTGTGTGTGTGTGTGTGTGTGTGTGTGTGTTGAGGTGGAAATGACAATTTACCCATGGTAAATAGAGAAGACCTTGAAGGTGACATTTGAGTAGATCTGAAGGAAGTGATATGGACTTGATGAATCCTTGGGGAGGTAGAGCTTTCCAGAAAAAAAATAGGAAGAGGTAAGGGCTGAAGGGAGTTTGGAATAGAATACATGAGAAAGAGGTGTGTGATTGAAGAGGTAGCAGGCCAGATCACATGAGGTCTTGCAGGAAATTGTAAGGACTTGGACTTTTACTGATATATTATTGGATGGTTTTAAACAAGTGTGTGACATGATATAACTTAAGTTGTAACACCCTCAATCTTGCTAGTGTATTGAGAGTAGCTAGGGTAAGGATGAAATCAAGGAGAGCAATTAGAGTAGTTTTACAGCACAGACAAAATTTGAGGGTGGCTTGTTCTAGGATGGAAGAAGTGAGAACTGTTTGGATTATTGATATATTTTGAAATGGTGTCAGGATTTTCTTCTGGGTCATGTGTATGATACAAAAGAGGGTAGTCAGGAGTTTTGATATGAGCACTTAGAAGACTGGGGCTGCCATGTAGTGGGATAGAAAGATTGTGAGATAAACTGGGTTAGGACAGAGTGAATATCAGAATCTAGTTTTGTTTTTGTTAAGTTTCAGATGCTAATCTGACATCTAAGTAAAAATGTCAAGTAGGCAAATTGAACTAGTAATCTGGAGTTCAAAAAAACACCCTAGCTAGAGAGAGGAGGTGGCTTATAGCTGACTGGGAGGGGTTGGAACCAACAGCTTTCAGAAAGTCTTTAAAGCCATGAGACTGGGAGAGATGACCAGGGAGAGAGAATACAGTATACCGAGTCCTAATATTTTCCAATGTTAAGAGACAGGGATATTAGAGTCTGTAAGCAAGTCATGATGGCACCTGGCATTTTGCCAGAGGGAGTGGTTTTTGAAGTAACACCAGCAAGCCATTAAGTGTGGAGATTCCTTATTGGTTGACTGCTGTATCTAGTTTATGTTAATTAAGATAAACTGTGTGTCATATATATATACCCCTCCTGTGCTACAATAAACGGCTCCTACTCCTGCTGTATCAATGTACACAAGTTGCTCGTCTCCCCCTCCCCCCAGGTTATTTTGCTGCAGCCGTGCTGTGGCAGATGGTGTCCCATACGGGGAGCCCCGGGACACTTGGGTGTAAGTGATGAAAACTGAAGTTGCCCATCCATAGATATGACGGGAGAAAATCTGCTCGTCCCTTGGCAGATAGGGCGAGAGGAAAAATGGTCATTTTGAGAAAATGGAGAAGATTGATACAGTATGTTTGTGTCTTGTTTTGTCTCAGTGTATTGTATTAACTTTCTGACGAAAATATGGAAGGGGTGTTAAGTAAATTACTAAAGGAAGAAGGCGCCCCAGTGGAACCAAGAATAGTTAGGGCATGTGTTGATGGAAGCCCAGGTACTCTACTCAGAAAGAAGAAAGTTCAGAGGAGGAAGGATTATCAGAAAAAAACGTTGCAGCAAAAGGCTATTAATGAATACTTTTCATTACTGGAGGGTGCATGAATTGGTGCGGCAGCTGCCACGTGCCTGAGCCGGTAATGGCACAGCAAGGACTTTCCAAGTGGTGGCAGCGGCTCTTCCCCACCCCCCTGCCTGGGGAGCGGGATGCCACTGTGAGAGCCCAGATAGAAACCTGACCTGGAGGCATTGTCTCCTCTCTCAGGCTCTTGCTCTCTGTGCCCAGTTACAGTTTGAGTCTGGAACACTCCCCAGACTCTCCCCAGGGCCATCTGGGGCTGCCCAGGATGCTGCAGGTGGAATAAGGCCCAGCTGGCATCCCTGAAGTTTGATCATTTCCAAGGCCAGTAAATACAATGCTTCTCCCACACCTGGAAGCTAATGAGTAATGAGCACTATTAAGGCTTATTTCAAATGTAAATAACCTTGAGATAATGTACTAAATTGTTCAGAAGGTTGTTTTCTTAGTGGAATACTACAGGATTTTTTTTAGCATCATTGCCAGAGTTCCTGTCTTCATCCCAGTGCTGGTTAGGATGAGGATGGAAAAATTTCCAGTGTTGCTGAAAACCAGACAAAACTTCAGCTGAGAAATGGACAAGACTTCTGAGCTGTTGCTGTTTCTGCTGCTACAGCTTAGGCTAGCTGCCTGCAGAACTTACCTGGACTGTGATTTACCTGGACCTTGAGATAATCTATTGAGACACTGCTTTACTTGGACTGAGACAACAAACTGTAATCTACAACAAATTGTAACTCAGTATCTTTGCTAATGGTGTCATTGCTGCTATAATTTTTCCAAGGGCTTCTTGCATTGAGCCATCAATTGGCTTGGTACTGTGGTATTTGGTATCCTCCCCTTCTGCTTGTAGCAGATTATTTATGGTGTTTGTGTAAAAACCACTAGGGTTGTTATTTAAATTAAACAAAAGAGGGAAATGTTAGAGTCTGTAACAAGTCAGGATGGCGCCTGGCATTTTGCCAGAGAGAGTGGTTTGTGAAGTAACACAAGGAGATATTAAGTGTAGATATTCCTTATTGGTTGACTGCTGTATCTCGTTTATGTTAATTAAGATAAGCTGTGTGTAATGTATATATACCCCTCCTATGCTATAATAACAGGCTCCTACTCCTGCTGTATCAATGTACACAAGTCACCCCCAGTTATTTTGCTGCAGCTGGACTGTGGCACAGGGGAGATGGGTAGAATCACACAAAGTGACCCAGAAGGAGCAACTAGAGAGAAAAGGGGAAAACAGTAGAATATTCTGTTCTGGAAGCCAAATACAGATGACAGTTTGGGAGAAGATAGTTCTTTCTGTCAAATGACTCTGATAAGCTAAGACAAGGACAGGGGATAGACCACTGGATTGAGCCCTGTGGAAGCCATTGGTGGAGTAATGGTGGTAAGATCTTAGTGGGTTCAAAAATGGCAAGGAGAGATTGGAGACAAGGGAGGTAACTGTTGATTAAGTATTTTGCAAGGACAGAACAGAAACAGAGTGATAGTGGGGAAGGTGGAGACAAGAGTCTTTTTGTTTTTATTTATTTATGATGAGACTGCTTGAGCACTCATGTTTTGGGAAGAATTGGGATGACTTGGGGCCTGAGAATGAGTGTTAGGAATTGAACTGGTGGCTTGAGGAGATGCTTTAGTATTAGCAATAATCCCTGAAAAAAAAAATGAGGACAGAAGTTGGCTGAGGCAAGAATTTGAAACCAAAATTAGTAAAGCAATGTATCTTGCTGTCTTTCTTCAAATTCTTAATTTCATTTAGTTATTTGAGAAATTCTTTGATGTGAATTTTTTTTCTACTGATGTACTGATGATTGAACCTAGGAGTGCTTAACCATTGAGCTATATTTCCAGCCATTTTTTATGTTTTATTTAGAGATAAGGTCTCTCTGAGTCTGGCTTTGAACTAGCAATCCCTCTGCCTCAGCCTTCCAATACACTGGGATTATGGGCTTGTGCCATTGTGCTGACTCTGATGGCAATTTTAAAAATTCATGAAATTGGCTTGAACAGTATCATCTCAATGGGAATTATAATTTCATGGCTATTCAGATTTCTTTGATATTTTGGATATTAGATATTTTAGATCCATAAAAATGGAAATTTTATTTTAAGATCTGCAACCACAAAGGGTATTTGTCTGCATGACTCTATTGCTAGAGAAATTAGCAATGAAAAGAAGTTATAAGATAAGGTTATAAGCAGAAAGAAGGAGAAATGTTGAAGAAGAAGCACTAGCAGATTGGGATATAATAATACCGACTTAAATTTCTGCAGTTCTTTATAATTTATGGTGACAATGTATGTACCATCTCATTTAATACTCTGAATAGTTTCTTATTGTATGAATTATTCCCACATAAATTGGGGTTCAGGGCTGTTAGGTGGCCTCCATATCACAAAAGTAACAATGGACAGAGCTCTACTATAATCCAGATTTTCTGACTTGATGTCATTTTGATGTTTTTGAAATTTATAAATCACAATTTCTATTTGAGCAAATTCTTTCTTAAAAAATGTATAGCACAAATCTTGATGGGTCAATGACAGTGGATCTGGATGAATGGAAGAAGCATTTCCTATTGAAAACTGTCAGAAATGTTGAGGAAATTGTTCATTACTAGAATCATTTTACTGTAAGTAGTCTCTTTTTACTATTTGTTTATTTTATGTCATGGGCATAAAAATGTAACACAGTCTATAAAATTATGTGTCAATGTGACCTATGCCTTAGGTCATTGTGGGGATTAAAGTAATTAATAAAAGAAACGCATTTAGAATAACAATTGACATGTTAAGCACCATACTTTTTTAGCTATTATGATTACCAGTAGAAAGTAAAGGACTTTGAACTGAAACTGCTATTTCAAAGCTGTGATGTCTGTTGTTTTTTTGTGAAATTTACCTTTTTTTTTCTTCAACACTTAATTTTTTCTTAACATTCTGTGTTATTGCTGGGTGCTGTGGTTTACCTGTAATTGGGAGACTGAGGCAGGGGAAGCACAAGTTCTAGTACAGCCTGGGATTACAGGTGTGAACAACTGCACCTGTCTTGTCATTTATAATCTTACCAAGAAGGTATTAGTATTGTTTCTACTTCACATTTGAGGTAACCGAGGCCCAGAGGAGATTTTCAGTTAGGATTAGGGAGGTCAGGATTTGATTCTATCTGATTCCTGGGTCCAGGTTCTATCCCCTCAAAAATCCCAAGTTATGGTACATTTATAACAGAACTTATTTTCTGCTTTAGGTATTATGTGGAAATGATCAGACTTTCACCACTTCCACTATAGGTCAAGATGTAAAACAAAACTCTTTTAAATATGTTTTATATATTTTATATATTTTTGTTAAAGTATATTCTGACTGAAGATAACATAGCCATCCACTAGATCTTGAACTCTAATGAGACTTTGACATTATTGCCAATTAAATAGCTACTAGCTCATTAGTAGTTTGTTTGATTTGAGTTTTGCCATAGCTAAAAATATTTATTAGAAATTGAAAGAATATTCTTTTTGTATTCCATATTACATAAATTGTTTTCAATTAAAAAATGATTAATTTAAAAATTGGTAATGTAAAGATTGTCATAAACATGATAATCTAGTTATTTTAAATTTATAATTGACAATATTATTATCTACCACTAGTGTTCTAGGGTGGGGCAAAATTAGAGAATTCTCTCATTTCATTTGGATATGGGTGATAAACATACAGTATACTTTGATTCATGGAGAGAATCAAAATTGTGTCATGAAGAGACAGAGACTGGTCCAGGAGTTATACTCACTCTTTATTCCCTACCATATGAAAGAACCTGTAATTGTTTGTGGTCCCTTTGAAGTAGGCCATAACTTAAATTGTTTGCCTGTGCCTTGGGGCCAAGTTTCTATGGGTCTGGTGATGTCACTGTGACAAGGGGAGAGGAAGGATTTCCACTCTTTCCATGTTGTACTTAAGGCAGAAATTATGGGGCTCTAGCAACAATCTCTATCTATTTTTACCTTTTTGATCCATGGAAGAACACATTTCTTTCTAATTTTTACAGAAATAGAGATGAAGCAAGTGTGCTTGGTTGCAGATATTCTGAAATCAAAGAAGGGGAAAGGGGCACAAGACTTTTTTTCAGTGTGCATATTTTTTCACCTGTGTTCAGTCCTGTGCCTCATTGAATGAAAAAGGGGGTAATTGATTTATAGTAGGAATTGCCTCCTGTGATTATAGAGGGTAAGAAATTCTGTGATGTACTTTCTGCAAACTGGAGAACAAGAATACCTGCTAGTGTCCAAATCCACAGGCCTGAGTACCATGGTTGAACTCTCAGTCCAAGATCAAAGACTTGAGAACTGGGGTGAAGGGTGACTCTACTGGCATAAGTCTTTGAGTCCTTAGATTCTGAGAGCATGAAGACAAAGATGTCCCAGCTCAAGAAAATAGAATGAATTTGCTTTCCTCTATCTTAATGTTCTATGATGACAATCAAATGGTTGGATGATGCCCACCTATGGTGGATCTATGCATTCAAAGCTAATCTCTTCTAGAAATACCCTCATAGAGACACATATGAAACCAACTACAGGGCATCACTTAGCCCAGTCAAGTTGGCACATAAAATTAAACATCACACAATCTATACATTTTATTTTTTCTTAAGTTTTTTTTTATTAAAATGTCATTTTACTCAACATTTTTTGGAACTTTCCTCAAACATATTTTTTAACTTTTCTGTCAAACTTATTATTTTAGCAATCAATACTTTAATGGTTCCTATTTTTTTTTTTTGGTACTTTCTATTGAACTGAAGTGTTCTTAACCACTGAACCATATCCCTAGTCTTTTTTATTCAATTTTTAAATTTTTGAGACAGGGTCTCAAAAAGTGAGGAAGGTCTCACTAAGTTTCTTAGGATCTCACTAAGTTGCTGAGGGGGTTGAATTTTTTAACTTGCATTCTTTCTGCTTTAGCCACATGACCTTCTGGGATTACAGGTGTGTGCCACCACACCTGGCTTTTATACTTATACTATCTTTCTTTTCTTCTTCTTCTTCTTTTTTTTTTAATTGAGAGGGGTTTTGCTATGTTGCTCAGGCTGCTCTTGAACTGAACTCAGATGTTGTTCCTACTAAAGCAATCACAGAAGTTCTAGTAAATTTTTCTAAGACCTGTTGTATTTATTGCCAAAAAAAGTATTTTCTTCTATGAGTAGTAAGTAAATGTATCTGTTACTTGTTGTAAGCAGTTATTCTATTCCATTTTCACTCTGAGCTGTTGTTCCTTCATCCTCACTTAATTCCATTCCTTTGGACACTGTCATATCTGTTTCCTGAAACACTGTTCCCATCATATTTCGTTATTCAACAGTGGTACCAATATTTACTGAGCAACATTCACCTTTCACAAAAGTTTTAGGACATATGTATAATGTTATTTTATACTGTCTTGCTTTCCAGATTTTTTGTATTTAAGCTTTATTTCCCAAATTTTCCTTCCCTTGAAGGAAAAACTTAATATTAAGTTTATTTATTTCTCATAATATACCATATACATAGTTCATAGATTCATTTCTAACTAAATTTAGTTGATATCACTGAAACTAAAGTAACATTTTTAATAAGGTGGGAATGATTATTTTTAATTTTTATTTTTATTACTTCTTTTTAGTTATTCATGACATCAGAGTGTATTTTATATAATTGTATAAGCAGGGAATGTATTTTATTCTAATTAGGACATCATTCTTATGGATGTACACCTTGGTGGGATTAACAGTGGGTTATTCATACATGTACGTAGAAAAATTATGTAAGATTAATTCCACTACCTTTTCTTTTTCTATTCCCCCTCCCTTCCCTTCATTCCCCTTTGTCTAATCTGAACTTCTGTTTTCTCACCATCCTGCCTTATTGTGGGTTAGCATCCATATATCAGTGAAAACTTTTGGTTTTTCAGGATTGGCTTATTTCCCTTAGCATTATAGTCTTCAGGTCCATCATTTACTGGCAAATGTCATAAAGGCTGAGTAATACTCCATTGTGTATATATACAACATTTTTTAATCCATTCATCTTTTAAAGTGCATTGAGATTTCATTTCACTCTAGTGAAATTGGCAATTATCAAGAATCCAAGTAACAATAATAAATGTTGGGGAGGATATGTTGAAAAAGGTACATTTATAGATTGTTGGTGAGACTACAAATTGGTGCAACCACTTTGGAATACAGTATGGAGGGAGATTCCTTAGAAAACTAGGAATGGAACCACCATTTGACCCAGCTGTCCTACTCCTTAGCATATATCCAAAAAATTTAAAATCACATAATACAGTCATGCAGGCACATTATAGCAGCATAACACACAGTAGCTAAGCTATGATTATCTTGTTGAATGATAAAAGAAATGCAATTGTTTTTTCATTGAAATAACAGACTCTGTGATGTACATATGGACATTTTAATGCATCTATTTGAAAATTTTGCCTAATAATCAATAATTTTGCCTAATTGAGAATTTGCCTAATATCTCACTTTGATAATTTGCTTAATTTGAAGTGCCTCCTCAGAGTCCCTCTAAAGCAAGCTTTACTCTTCTTATCACCATATGTATTCTTGCTTTCTCTGTGACCAGTTTTGTGATTTTCTTAAATCTTTCCTGAATAATAACAAATATACTACTTTTTAAAATGGAAAGATACAGGATTATCAATTTTTTTCTCCTTTATGCCTTAAGGCAGAAATAAAAATGCCAAGTGACTTTGAATATTATAACATTAAAAAAAGTAGACCAGTGCCACAAGTTATAAATTTGGGGAACCTTTGTATGAAATGTGGCAGTAGGCTCCCTCAACATGCCTTTGCATCTGGTTCCAGTCCATACAGCCACATTTTCCTCCTACTAAGCTGAATGCCATAGTAGGACTAAGTGGCCATTTTGTCTGCTTTTTTTGTTCGTGTCAAATCATCAGGGACTAGCTATAACTCAACTATGGGAACATTTTGACTCTACCAGTAATGCAGCATGGCATATCTGAATTTTCAGGGCTAATGTCCATATTGGCAGAAATAAGACCAAAGAATAACATGGGGCATCCTTTTTTTGAACATTTGAGATCTGGAGATAGGATGATCGATTATGTCAGTAACCAGCTTATTTCATGATCAGGAAATATTGCTGAAGTAAGTATTAAATAAGTAAGGTGTGTTCTAGTTCAAAATAAGCAAAGGCACAAGAAGAATTATTATATATAGATATATAATGTATACCTTTTTTCCTCCCTTCTTTGTATTTCTAGTTCTAATACATGGAAATTTGATTTATGAATTATTGGATAGCACAGTTTCATGTTATGATTTATCTTTTAAAATATGTGTAGCCTGTGAACACACCAAATTAACTTTTTAAATTATTTTTACAACAGGTTGGTAAAAGGTTGCAGGCTATGTTCTTCTACTTGAAGCAGATCCCACAATACTATCCCATGTTACTTTGATGCTATATTAATTGGTGCATACACCACTCTTCTGGATGCAGCATGAAAGCAGATGTCAAGGTCTATCCAACAAAGCTTACATAAATAGGTATGTTTACATAGAAACTATACACAGTGTTACTTTACACATGCTCTTAAAAGACCAAAGCATGAATTTTGGAGACTCAGAGCTGGAAAAGTTTTTAAGTGGAGAGTAAATTTATTAACATCCTTTAGTCTGAAACATACAAAAACAAACCCATATAAATTCTGTTCTATATAAAATATGTTTGGGGAAAATAACTTGTTTTATGTTATTTGTTTCTATTTATTTATTCATTGATTTTTTTAAATTTAATTGATATAATGTTTAGAATATGTATATATAGTTCTTTCTCTAATTTTCATAGATTAAAAGAAAAGTATTTTGGTATTATTATGAATGTAATCTGCCTTTTACAATGAAATTTTCTAAAATGAAACTACAAATGGAAATGAACTATGAGAGCCAGCAAGTTGATTTGGGCATGTTTTCAGATTTTTCAGAAAGAAAAATCACTTCAATTCTGCCATTTGTGTTACAACAATGCCTGGACTAAAGCCAGCTAAAATAATGAATGACATGTAAGCAGTTTTGAAATCTAATCAAATTTAACATTTTTCCTACTATGTTACTATTTTTATATATTGTTTGGAAAAATCATTTGAAGGGGGAAAACAGAATAAAACTGCTAAAAAGTTTTGTATTTTTACAGATTATATTTTAAACCCTATCACTTTTATCACAACTTTGTTCAGAATGGTTCAACCTTTGTGAAACACCTTTCACTGGGTTCAGTCCAAATGTGTGGAGTAGGAAAATTCCCTACTCTGCCACTTCTTTCACCTTCCTTTCTGGATGTACCATATAGGTTGAATGAGATCAGAAAGGAAAAGCAGCAGTGTTGTGCTTTTTTAGCAGGTAAAGAATTTTGTAGAAGGTTAAAATGTAAAAGTCAATAGTATTCAAAAGAAAAACTTACAAGAAAAAGATTTTTTTCAAAAAATTTATAAAGTTATCCAAGACTGTATGTTATTGCTTAGTAAAATATCTTAGATACTCATAAAATACTAACCATGTTATTATTTAGTTATAATTGTGTATGAGGCATTTATGTGTGTTTTTATTGTGTCTGGTTAATCCTTTTCTTCTAACTCATGATATTACTTTAAATCATATTTAAAATATATGTTTTAAATCATTATTTTACTACCCATTTTCCTATATCTCTTCCCAGTTTTTAAAATAAACTTACCTAAAGATCATTTAAAGGTGTCCTATCAGTTACAAAACACAAAACTGATTTTAAATAATTATTTTTGGAGATTAGGGTTGTGGCTCCGTGGTGAAATGCTTGTCTAGCATGTGTGAGGCACTGGATTCAATTATAAGCACTGCATATAAATAAATGAATAAAATAAAGGTCCATCAACATCTAATGAATGTTTTTGTTTGTTTTTTTAAATATTTTTTCAGTTGTTGATAGACCTTTATTTTATCTATTTATACGTGGTACTGAGAATCTAACCCAGTGCCTTACACATGCCAGGCAAGTGCCCTACCACTGAGCCATAGCTCCAGCCACAAGTAATAAAAGTTTTAAGAAATTATTATTATTGTGCATACAGATGCTGTCAATTGCACATAAAATACTTCCAGCCATGTTTATTGGTGTCTGTTCCTGAAAGTAGATTAAAAACTTCAATCAAATAACAAGTATGAGTAAGCAAAATAGGTTAAAGAACAGGCTTTCCTTTAAAAAAATTTCCATCATATTTTTAGAAAATATTTAATACTTGAGGTCACTGAAGTTGAGAATTCTCAAAACTAACCTGAAATATGTGAAATTGTAGAAAGTATTATATATATTCATGGCTCTCTCTGTTAAATTTATATTCCTTTAAATTTGTATCTGCTCAGATAAAATCAAAAGGCTTCATGGTACCTAACAACTACAATAAAATTTACCTTTTCATTTAGAATGATCATAAAAAAATCATAAAACTTTTTTTTGGGAGTGGAGATGTAGTTCAAGTATATGTGAGGCCCTAGGATCAATCCCTATCACCACAAAAATAAAAAATAAAACAATTTTATAAAAGAATAAAATTAAAACTTTGGTTTAGTTTTATAATTATTTCCTATTTTCACTTGACTGTTTGATCATCTATTTCCTGTCATTTCCCAATGAATCCATGAAAATACTCATAAAACTGAACTGAGCCATTGTGGGGGAAAAACATGCTGATATGAAGAATTTTAGGTTTTAGCCTATTTTATAGAAGCCTATTACATCAAATAGTAATCTCAGTCTTTTTATTATATGCTGTTGCTGTTAAATACCCCTAATATATACATTTATTCATAAACTGTATACCAATATATGTTAATGGTACCTGATACACTTACATACCAAGTATAGTATAGTAAGTAAATATTAATTCTGGTATTTTCTTCTAGCATAGAATGTTTTGCCTAATGCTTACTGGCAAAATTAGAATAAACTCAGATTTGCAAGTAGTTTTTTTGGAGGTGCATTTTAAAATGGCTGGGAATTCATTTCTTTGGTGATACTATTGAAAAACATGTTATAATTATAAACGTCTATAATAATTGACAAAGCAGAAATTATTCCAAAGATATATAATCTATAAGCTGTATACTTTCAGAGATAAAAAGGTTAATATGGGTGTGTGGGGAGGGAAGAATAAAAGTTTGTTCATTGGATTAGACAAAGGGAAGTGAACAGAAGCAGGGATGGGAATAGGAAGCCCATAGAATGAATCCCCAATACAAAAAGAAATATGTGTGTGTATATATATATTTATATAATTTTTTATACATATAATTTATTCCATAAAAGTTGACATAACAAACTTACATTTTGCAGATAAATTTTAGACATTATCAGTGTGTTATATGGGAAGTTATATTCCATGTATGTATAATATGTCCAAATATACTCTACTCTCGTGTATATCTAAAAAAGAACAAATAAAAAAGTTAATATAAATATTTCCACATATCATTGATACAGATTTTATAGCATTTTTTTAACAAAGACAGACTGTAAATATTTTAGCATATACAAATTTAAAGTCACCTTTGAATCTCTCTATCCACGTTTCATACAAAATGTTGAATGGGTATTTTAAACTATAGAAATGCTTTCTGACACAGACTGCTATATATATATATGTATATATGTTAGCTGCTGTCATTGTCATCATCATCAAAGTTTGTAGCCATCAATCATGTATATCAACCATTATTTAAAAATACAGAGTGTGGGCTGGGATTGTGCCTAGCAAGAGTGAGGAACTGGGTTCAATTCTCAGCACCACATATAAATAAACAAAGTTCTTTGACAACTAAAAAACATATAAAAAAAACACACAGTGTGTTTAGGGAAACTCTGTACCATCATTTTGGAGATAGCAGAGAAAATATGTATAATGTTGCCTTTGTTCTAATATTTTTTATTGAACCTAGGGTGCTTAACCACTGAGCCACATCTCCACCCCTTTTTAAATTTTTACTTTGAGACAAGGTCTCACTAAATTGCTTAGGGCCTCACTAAATTTCTGAGGCAGGCTTTGCATTTGTGATCCTTCTGCCTCTATCTCCTGAATTTCTGGGAGTATAGGCCTGTGTCACTGTACCTGGCTGCTTCACCATTTTTTGACTATTTTTTTCAGTACAAATAACAGCTAGCAATCATATTTGTTCAAATGTTTTATAAAAATACCCAATTAAACTGGGAATGTAAATCAGTGGTAGAGCACTTGCCTAACATGTACAAGGACCTTTCTTCAATCCCCTGAATCACAGGGGAAAAAAGAAAAAACAAAGAAACTCAAATCCATCTAAAAGTAAAATTTTAGAATTTTTTCTATTATATATCCTGTTTATATCTTATACATAAAAGTTGTAATTACCACAAATGTTTACTGTTTAGCATACAAAATCCCGTTTTCATCTGCAAAAATTTTTATGAAAGTATAACAGTTTTTAAAAATTCATTTATTTTTACCTTTCCTTTTTTGAGGGGGCAGTTCTGAAGGTTGAAATTAGGGGTGCTTTATAACGGAGCTACATCCTAGCCCTTTTTTATTTTATTTTATTTTTTTTTAATTTTGAGCCAGGATCTCACTAAATTGCTTAGGGCTTTTCTACATTGTTGAGACTGGCCTCAAATTTGTGAACTTCATGCTTCAGCCTGCCAGATTGTTGGGATTACAGGCTTGTGCCACAACATCTAGCCAAAATATATTTATTTTCAGTTGACAAACATTATATTTATTCATTGTATACAAAGTGTAACAGTATTAATTTATTTTAAATTAATAGGAAATTTGATAATATGTTTAACTCCAGAATAATAGAGGAATATATGTATATAATTGGTTATCATTCAGGTAATCATTTCATATTTAGATTTATTTATTATCCTTAAGGAAGGGTAGAATCTTTAAAGCCTATAATTATCATATTATATTACTTTATATGTTAAATATTTGATTTCTTGCTTTTAATTCATTAAAATAAAGTTTTTTGTCTGTTTAAAGATATCTTGAAATCAATTGTCTACCACTTGTTCTTGGGACAGAGGATGTAACTCAGTAGTAAAGTGCTGGTCTAGCATACAGGAGTCCCTGGGTACTATCCCCAGAACCTAAAAAAAAATCTAGCACTGTTTTTTAATCTCCTTTGGGTCTTTTAAAAATCTGGTAAATAAGATGTAGCGGTACACACTGTATTCTGAGCATCAGAAGCTGAAACTGAAGAATGCCTGTACAACATAGAAAGAATCTATCTCCAACAAACAAGCAAAAAAAATAACCTGATAAAAATATAGAATTGGGGCTGGGGTTGTGGCTCAGCAGTAGAGCACTTGCCTGCTATGTGTAAGGTCCTGGGTTTGATCCTCAGCACCACATATAAATCAATTAAATAAAGGTATGTGTCCAACTACAACTAAAAACTAAATATTAAAAAAAAGAATTGCTCTGGGGGTGGTGGCACATGCCTATAAATCCTATTGACTCAGGAGGCAGAGGCAGGAGGATCATGAGTTTAAAACTAGTCTCAGGAATTAAGGCATGCTGACCCTAAGGAATGTAGTGAGACCCTGTATCAAAATAAATTAAACAAAATGCCTGGAAATTTGGCTCAGTGGTTAAGTGCCCCTGGGTTCAATCCCCATTACAAAAAGAAATATGTGTGTGTATATATATATTTATATAATTTTTTATACATATAATTTATTCCATAAAAGTTGACATAACAAACATACATTTTGCAGATAAATTTTAGACAGTTTGCAGACACATTTGAACTTATTCTTCTACGCCATGTTTAGAGTAACTATTGTGTGATAATACAGTTCATGGATTTGTATTTATTTTTGTGATTGACATATATGATTTTTATGATTGACATATGTGATTATCATACATTTATATTGACACATTTATCTTTTCTGTTAGGCTTACCTCATTTTTCTTCTGTTTTTTTTCTGCTGCTGGTGAAGAGATACTTTTATTTCACTTAAAGGTTTACTGCTGGTTACTGGATGATATCTAGAAGCCAGATAAGAGATCATCTAAAAAGTTACAATGCAAGTTTATGTCTTAATGTTTTCTATATGTTCTTCAAACATTTCTTCTGATCCATCTAGTCTCAACATTTGAGAGGTATGTTTTCCATAAATATTTCAATGGTATTTTTATGAATGTTCATTGAAAAATATAATAAAAATTTAAAGGAGGTAAAAATCTTTGAATATGCCAAGTTCTACTCATTCATATTATAGGTTAGGTTATATTCAGAATTTGTAAGTTTATTTTTATAAGATAAAATTTTTGATCATTTTATGTCTTTTATAATGAAGTTACTGCTGGCTTGCTGAGTCTTACAGAAAAAAAAAGAGAGTTAGCAGGTTTCCTTCTGTTTGTTGCAAGCTTGCAAGCTCCATTTTCCAGATTCAAATGATCTTTTCTTATGTCACACAATAATGTAAAAGAATTTATTGGAGGTTGAAAAGAAAGTTCTGCAGCAGTGTGATTCAGAATTTTCCATAAATCAGTACTAACACCATCATCTGAGAACTTGTTAGAAATGCCTATTTTTCGTGCCTATGGCAGACCCCTGAATCTTAATCTGGAGATGGAGAGGGCAAGGTTGGTAGGAGAAACTGTCTTCAAATCATCTAGGTAGCAATCACCAACTGGAAGTATGGTTAGGAAACGTGAAATGGAACAACTATTTTGAATACCTATACCAGAGGGGTGATTTCCTTCCTCCCTTTGTAGAGGTATTCATGGATCAGAAATCTTTTTATTCCGTTTTCACATTTTTGACATTTATCTGGATGGTCAAGATTGCTAGAATTCTTACCTTTTATTAATTGGGAATGCCATGTGCATACAGACCCTTTTGCATTTTAGAAAACAAAACTTTCCTATGTACAATTACTGGACAAACATTCAACTGAAGCATAGAATTAATAAAATTTCTGAATGTTTTAGTTAAAAAGCATTAAAGTCTAGACGTTGTTAAATGACTTATTCCAAGGTCATACAGGTGGCAAAGCTAGGATTTAGTCCTCAGCCATCTTACTTCTTAATTTTATCATCTTTCCAGAACACAACTCCATCTTACAAATGAGATGCCCCAAATCTTCCATCTCATTTGGTGTAGAATATAGTAGAATATATTTATAGTAGAATTCTATTTTTAAATTTTAAATACCAATTTTTAAAATTGAGTGTTTTTTTTAAAGTCAGCTTTTAGTCATTTGTTTTCTTATATATTTGCTTTGCTTTTGGTACATTATAAAATAAAAGTTTATGCCTAATAATTACTTAGATTTTGAAATACTATGGATTTCAAAAGTAGAATCTATAGCTATAAAGAACTTTAAAAATCACCCAGCCCAATTCCTGACTGCACAGATGAAAAAACTGTTGAAAAAAGAGAAAGTCACAAATTGTTAGAGAAAAAACCAAAGCTGCAACCAAAATCTCTTACTTTTAATTCAGTGCTTGCTTATCATATTATGACTGCTTTCTAAAAATATATATAAAAATAAATAAGGACAAGTGAGAAAATATTTCCATGACACAGTCACCAAAAGTGACCATGTTTGTCTTCAGTTTTTAAGAGTATGTTTTCATTTTAAACAATCCACTCAATCCTGTTGTTTAGGAATATTATTTTAGCGTTTGCTGGTACCCTGAGGCATGATCTCATTCCTAATCTCCTCAGTGAAGGAACTTATGCCAGATACAATTGCCAGGATGCTGTGTGGTGGTGGTTGCAATGTATTCAAGATTATTGTAAAATGGTTCCAAATGGTGTAGAGATTCTCAAGTGCCCAGTTTCCAGAATGTATCCAACAGATGATTCTGTTTCTTTGCCTGCTGGCACATGAGTAAAGAGAATTTATTAAAACTTATTTGCTAATACACAGTCAACATAAAACTGCTCCTTGATTAAAGAGCTTGTAACATGGTAGAAGAGATGGTGTGTCCACATAAACATGGTCATTGCAAAGATGTACAAGTAGTACTATGCAGTCTCATACAAGGGAGAGAGGAGTAGTAGGTGGGACTCAGGGAGGAACACTTATAAAGTAACTAGAATTTCACCCAAATGCCCTCTGAAAATGTGAGTAGGATTTTAGGAGAGTTTGTGGGGGAATATGGGAAGACTTGAAAGATGAAAGGTACAGTGAAGCATATTGAGTTGAAGCACAGTTTAGGACATACTGCTCAGCCTAATTTTAATTTCTGTATACAACACCTGAGGGTAGTGAGAGAATATTGAAAGGGTGAACCAGGTGTAAAGAACCTCAGCAACCAATCCAGGTAGTTCAGAGTTCATCTTATGAACAATGTTGAACTGATACACATTTTTGAGTGTTTTTCCCCAATAGGGAATGTACAATAATATTACGTTTTTGTCATTTCTGATCTGCTTTTGTTATCATGTGTTCGGTATAAGACTTCAGGGGTGGTGAAAACTGCTTCAGGGCTAGCATGTTTGTGTCCCCATGATGTTTACATTTATCATGAAATAATCAAAAAAAATTGTCAAAAAATAATTCTTTATCTATGTTCCATTGTCCTACATGGGTTTATATTATCAAGTAGGTATTTATTTTAGACCTATTTATTTTCTCACAATTTGGTAAAAGTTGCACAGTATTTTTGTGTGCTTCATACATTTTAAAACTATATCAAGAATTTTATATGATAGATTCAGATTTATTCCCAGGTTTTTTTAAAAAATAAAGTTTAATCAAATATATAAGGACTCTAAATTTCATTTTTAGTTTACATGCTTCAACTTATTTTAAAAAATACAATTATATATCTCCCTATTGTCATCCTAAGTATTACTTTATTATTAATATGGACAAAGAAAATTATCTGTGGACTCTTTACATTCACTGGGGATATTTTCTGAAGTTATGATAGATTCCCATGTTTGAGAGTACCACTTTGCACATAATTTAATCACTATTACTTATGTGTGCAGAGGAGTAAGAATATTTAGGTGATAAATGATAAGCTAAATTCATTTATTGTTTATTGTTCTGCTAGAAACTATTCAAGCTCATCATTTCACCTACCTGCAAAATTACAAATTATTTTGTCACAAGCCCAAATAGTTAAAACTACTAATGTTAAATATTCATATGACAGATTGTATTATTTTGTGTAGTAGGAGCTGCTGCTTTTCCCTGGGCCTACTCCAATCCTTATTTCTCCCTCCAAGGAAACGTATGTGTTTTCACATTACTTAAGTTGTGGGATTTAGGAGAAGATCAGTATGTAGTTTCTAATAGAGGTCACATCCATTCTGTCTCAAACAGGATCAACCATTGTTTGCAGTAATACAGGAAGCCATGCAAAGACACATGCAGGGCATGCAGTTCCGAGAAAGAAATGCTGGACCACTGATAGATCTAAACATGAAGGATGAAGGTATGGAACTTTAACTTTATAGTGAATATTCACTGATGCAGAGAAATTAAACCTTGTAATCATTCTTTCACTTTGCAGTAATGGATGAAAAACCTTAAAATATAACAATGAGAAAGATAAGACTGTTTCTGATCTCATCAAGTTTTTAGTTTCTAGAGAAAATATGAAATTTCATATCATTCAGTCAACCAATATTAACAATAATATTGTTGGTTACAATTTATAATGATAGCATCAATATTAATTGCCACAAATTGAGTCATTATCTGGTAGGCATTGTACTAAATACTTAACCTATGTTGTTCCAATTTAATACTCCAAAGAACATTTGAAACAAGTTATTTTGTTTTCATTTTTACTAAATGAGAAAACATCTTAAGAGTAGCCTGCCCAGAGCTAAAGAGCTACTAAGTGGCAAACTAGGATTTTTTCCCTGGTCTCTCTCTTTGGCTTATACCCCTATAAAACAGTTTTTACAAAAATGATATATGTATATCAAGTTAAAATTGATAAACTTTTAACTTCTTCTTCCTTATTTTATGACACACAATAATTACCAGCCAATGCAAGGGTAATTGTTTCATTTTTCCCCTATTTCTTTTAGAGAATTATTCTAATGCATTTATTGTATATTTATTTTTTATAAAACATATATTATTTCATGTATATGTCATTTTAATGTTTTCTTTGTGCATTATAGTTATATATAATTTTGGGTTCATTTTGAGATAATCACACAAGCATTTGCTCCACTTCACTCCCTAGTACTTCTTCTTTTCTTCCCCTCTTTCCCCCACCCATGTTCACCTCACCATATTTCTTTTCCTCTACTCTACTGGCCTTTTATTTACTTACACATTTTTAATTTTAAACACCATTTTTAATTGGTGTTTAATAGATGCACATAAAGATGAAAATCACCGTGGTATATTCATCTGTATACATAGCATAATTTGGTCAATTGCATTCTATCGTTCCTCTCTTTTCCCATCCTGTCTCCCTCCCCCTCTGCTCTACTGATTTTCATGGGATCTGTACCCCTTTCTTTTTTTCCTTGTTTCTGGCTTCTGAATATGAAAGAAAACAGTATACCCTTGACTTTGGGGATCTGTCTTATTTCACTTAGATGCTGTTTTCCAGTTCTATTCATCTAATAGCAAATGCCATGCATATCAATTTTTTAACTTTATAGTTTAGAAAGAATTTAAGATTCATAAAAGTTTGCAAAAAAGTGATACATGGAGAACCATGAACCATTCACCCAGTTTCCCTCAGCTTCTCCCAATGGGGGTGTCTTATATAACTGAAGTATGGTATCATTGGGAAATTGACATTAGTGTGCTACTGTTAACTAGCCTATAGACCTGATTTGGTTTCTAGTTTTTACATTATCTCATCTGTGTGTCTGTGTGTTTGTGCATACATGCTCACATTTGCATGTATGTATGCATGTAGCTCTGTGAAATATGACTCCATGTATAACTTCATGTAACCATTACCACAATCAAGGTACCAAACTAATCCATCACCACAAAGGTCTTTGTGTCTGCCTTTATAGTTCACACCTACCCACTCTACTGCCACACTTGAACTCTAACAACTGCTAATCATTTCTCTCTATATATGATTTAATTATGTTGAGAATGTTATGTAAATTGAATCATACTGCATATAACTTTTTGAGTGGTTTTATTCACTAATTATAATGCCCTCAAGATCCATCCAAGCAGATACATGCATTGGTAGTTTATTTCTTTTTGTTGCTGAATAGTATTTCCTCTTAGGGATGTCAGAATTTATTTAAACTTTCATCCACTGAAGGACATATAAGTAGTTCTATTTTTTTACTAATACAACTAATATGAATATTTCACATGTAGATTTTTACATGACACATATGTTTCATTTCTCAGGGAATGGCCAAGTATATGAGTCAGTCCTATAATGAGTGCCTGTTTTATTTTATAAGAAATTGCTAGACAATGTTCCAAAATGTTTGTACCATTTTACATTCCTCTACAACAATCTGGAGAGGACCAGTTTTGATTTTCATCCACACTGAATCACCATTTATTGTTATGGAGTTTTGTTTTGTTTTGTTTTGTTTTCAAAAAAGTGCTAATGGTTGTGTAGACTGCTATACAATATTTGCATATCTCTAATGTTAAACATCTTTTCATATACTTATCTGCCATTCATCTCCCCTAATTGTGTAATTTGCTTATTTTCTAATTGGATTGCTGATTTTTTGGCTGTTAAGCATTTTAAAAATATTGTTTTAAAAATTTTATTATAAAATGTCCCAATTTAGCCATTTGAAAGTGTACAGTTCAGGGGCTTTAACTACATTCACATTTTGTGTAGCCATCATCACTATCCATCTCCAGAACTTTTTTGTCATCCCAAACAGAAACTACCCAGTAAATAATAAGTACTCATTAGCCTT
This sequence comes from Ictidomys tridecemlineatus, assembly GCF_052094955.1. Classification (NCBI taxonomy): domain Eukaryota; kingdom Metazoa; phylum Chordata; class Mammalia; order Rodentia; family Sciuridae; genus Ictidomys; species Ictidomys tridecemlineatus. Next base: position 99,775,840 of record NC_135486.1, on the reverse strand, counting down.
TTCCCAGCTCCTAAAAATTGCTATTCTACTTTCTGTATCTATGAATGTAACTATTTTACTTTCTGTATCTATGAATTTAACTATTTGAATGTGTTTGTCCAGTGTCTGTTACTATAACAAAATACCTGAGGCAGGCCACTTAATACAGAAAAAAGATTTGTTTAGCTCAAAGGTTTGGAGGCTGAAAGTATAAGCTGAAGCATCTCTGTTGAGTTTGGTCTCTGGTGAGAACCCTCTTGGTTATATCACATCATGCCAGATACTCTCATAGTGGGAGAGATTATGTGTGGGGGAGATCCCATGACAATAAAGAAAGCCATTGATTTAGAGGTCAGGACATTCTTATTCTTTGGAACCTAACCCCCTCTGAAAGGCGTCATTGATCTTTTCCAATGGTAATGTCTCCAGTGACTCAACCACCTTCATCAGGCCACACCTCTTACAGCTTTCAGAACATCTAAATCATAGTCTGTGCATCTCATATAATTGAAAAAATAATATATTTGCCTTTTATTTCTGGCTTATTTCATTGAGCATATTTTTTTATGTTTCAACCATGTTGTATGTGTATCAGAATTCCATTCCTCTTTTTTGTTAGTTTTTTGAGGTTTTTTGTGATAAAAATTTCTAAAATTAAATTTTCCATCCAACATTTTTTTCCATCCAACATTTTTAAAAACTAGAAATTACAAACAAAATAAGCTGGAAGAAAAAAAAACCCTCTTAACACTTACAGAGATTCTCCTCCAGACTGTTTCCATGATTTTTATTAGAGAATCATTAGAGAATCTCAATGGGATAGAGGGTCTTTATGTGCCAAACAGAAATAAAGGACTTCCCCTGGCTGTTCCCATTGTTGGTAAGTATTCTCTCCACATCCCTGGCTTATTAATAAAGTAGGCCACATTCTCAAACCTGAAAGGATGCCAGTCATTTTGTAGGCATCTGTCTTCTGGCACCACACCACTATGTACCAAGTCTACAGCTGTGTTCCAAAAAGGCCATACAATTTTGAGTTACAAATCTGTGCTAAGTATATAAGACATTGACTGACAGAAAACTTTTTTTTTTAATTACAGACACAATTCATGTGGTTTATTTATCAGTGGAAAGAGTTAGAGATTAATTCCCTCCCCCCAAAAAACCCCAGCAAATAGCAACAAATTTCCTAGGAAATCACAGTCACATGTAGAGTGCACCCTAGAAAAGAGAAGGGGCACAACAGTTGCCACCCACTTTCATCAAATACTGGATCTATTTAAGGGTGAAGAGAAAAGGCAACTTTCAAAAAGGCAGTGAGGGAAAATCTGTTCCAAGCCTCTCTCTTTATTTAGTACAGGATCTTCATGTTCACATGGCATTCTTCCTGTAGTTCACATCATCTTCCCTTTGGGTATGTCTGTGCCCAAATGTCCTCTTATAAAGATACCAGTCAGATTGGATTAGGGTCCACCCTAATGATCATTGTAACTTGATTACCTTTGTGAAGTTTAGTTACTAAATAAAGTCACATTCAAATATACTGGAGGCCAGGATTACAATTTTAAATTTGTGGGGAGGGATCCATTCAAACAAAATCAAAAATGTTTAGTTTTGAGAAGTATTTATATACTAATGATGGCATTTCTTTTTTATTTTATTTTTTATTTTTTTATTTATATGGGACAGTGAAATGCATCAAAATTCTTATTATACATATAGAGCACAATTTTTCATATCTCTGGTTGTATACTAAGTATATTCACACCAATTTGTGATGGCATTCCTTTTTAAAAATAATTACCCGTCAGGCATGGTGACATATACCTGTAATCCCATGGCTTTAGAGACTAAAGCAGGAGGATTGCCAGTTGAAAGCCAGCCTCAGCAAATTAGTGAGGTTCTAAGCAACTTAACAAGACCCTTTCTCAAAAAAAAAAGAAAAAAGAAAAAAAAAGAAAAGAAAGAAAGAAAAGAAAAAGAAAATTTACAAATGTATTTATTGAGATATAAAATATTCCTCCCATATTCCTGCTCCCATTCCCTCTCTAGATAGGGAAGAGGGGTTTGAAAGGAAGGGAGGGGGCATAGGTTATTAATGATGGTGGATTGTGATGATCATTATTATAAAAGTACATGTATGAAGATATGAATTGGTGTGAATATACTGTGTATACAACCAGAGATATGAAAAAGTGTGCTGTATATATGTAATAAGAATTGTAATGCATTCCGCTGTCATATATAAGTAAAAAAGAGATATAAAATATTTATGTTTTCATTAATTTAATCTGCTCCTAGGTATCTAGCCTATGAAATAATCTAAAACACACAAAAAAGTCATATTATATGATGATATTGATCATACCACCATTTATAATTACATAAAAAGAAGAAACAGCCTTTACAATTAACAGAAAATATTTACATTGACCAGAATAAAAAAATTACAAAATTATACCTATGACACACAAATGTGAAATCTAGTAAATAAAAAATATTTGATATAAGCCATTTATAAAAAAAATTACTGTATAAAAACATTAGAAGGAAATATGTCTTTTGATTTTAAAATGATTATGATTTTATAATTTATGATTTTAAAATATAATATTACATTTAAAATATATTAATATGTTAATATAATGGCACCATTTATAACATAATGTAATGAACATTTGAGTTTCTAGGTAACTCACTGCACTCATTGGCAAATATTGTATACTCAAAATTACATTGTATATACTAATTTAAAATCATTAATTTATTATTTCTAGCAGAAACATCCAAATACCTACCATGCTAACCGAAGTTAGTTTCTAACAATCACTTATAGTTCTTTTATCCTTCAGTAAATCAATAGAAATAGATTTTATATTTAAAGAACATACTTTGTGATATCTTTGAATTAATTTCATTTTTTATTTCAAATTACAGATAGTGGTATAAATTCAACCTCAAACTTAGTACTCAAATTAAGCAGATATTAACATTCAGTTATATTTTCTTCAGATCTTTCTGTTTTTGTTTGAAAAGAAATAAACCATATCAGGTATATCCAAAGCTTCATCTCTTCTTTTCTTCCTTTTCTCTCTAGAATTAATGACTATCTTATAATCAGGGTTCACTATTTCCATGTATATTTTTAATGCTTTAGACTTTTGTGTGTATTTGAGTATATGCGAATTACATGTGATCGATGTTGTGTTGTATATATTCAGTGTACTATAACATATACACTGTATAAATATTTGATGTATTTTAAAATTATACACAAATACGTGTATAATTTTATGAGTTTCATATAGACCAGATAGACATGCATAGCTGTATACATTAGTATTATCTGTGTTTTAAGCTTTTACAGAAAAAGTTTTTATTATATATCTCTTTTTATGACTTGTTTACTCAATCATTTTGTCTTGGATATTTTTGTTTACATAAATCTACTTTAAATATTATATGATATAGGGTGTTTCCCTATATATAAACAGCATTTAATCATTCCTCTACTGAATGGTTTATTTATTTGCTGATAAAAGCAATGTAATGATGAATATTCTTATAAGGATCTCCATGTGCAAAGAAGTAAGGATTTCCCTAGAGTATATTTAGAAAAAAATGTAATTACTGTTCAATTTTATGTCTCTAATTATTAAGATATTACCAAGTTGATCTTCAGAATAGTTGTCCTGGTTTATTATATTCCTATAAATTGTATAAATATTTTAAATACAATATTAATTTTCATTTGCTATATATAATATGTACCGGTTATAGAACATTTGTTTTATACATGTTTGGGTTTTTTTAGGTTTTAATATAACTGCAGGGGTTGATGACAATACAGGATTTATTTATGGAGGAAATCTCTTAAATTGTGGCACATGGATGGATAAAATGGGAGAAAGTGACAGAGCTAGAAACAGAGGAATTCCAGTCACTGCAAGGTAGTGTTTATTTTAAAGTGCTTTTGTAATTATGCCCTTTTTTAAAAAAATATGTCTTAAAATATATGTATATATTTTAGTTGTAGGTGGACACAATATCTTTATTTTTATGTCATACAGAGGATCGAACCCAGTGCCTCAGGCATGCTAGGTGAGCGCTCTACCACTTGAGCCACAGCCCCAGCCCCCTAATTATGCCCTTTTAATTTACCATTTTAGTTTTTAAAAACACATACTTGTCGAATCTTTTACTCTATTGATGATGTATTCTTCATAGTAAATCAATAAAAATCTGCCTCTCTTCCTCTTTTCTATTTTCTGACTCATCCGTTCTTTCTCCTTGTCATGCAGATGTGTTCCTTTTGATATATGTTATATAGCAAAGCTGTCTGTTCTTTTTTTTTTTTTCAGAAATTATCATGGTTTCAGCCTCTGCAAGTACTTAAAAATCAAGTCTTGTGATCTATTATCCCAGTGGTTAATATTTCATTGTGCATATCTTTTGTAAATATGAGCAACCATCAGTTGTTCTGTCTTTTATAGTCTTTTCACTTCATAAAAAGGGAATCTTTTTTCTTCATAATTCTTTAAACTTTTGTCCCAGAATTTGTCATTTTTTTTTAATTTCAGAAGCTATCAACAAATAGCTTCTTGTACTATATTAAGCTGAGATGCTCTTTTCTTCAAATTTTATCTTCAGTAAGAATTATCTAAAACATAGTTTTTAAATAGTTGCTACTAGACTGAAGGGTGTAGCTCCCTGGTAGAACACTTCTCTAACTTGGGTGAGGCCTGGTTTCAGTCCCCAGCAAAATTATATATTCCTTATAAAGTTAGGATTTCTTAGTAGATAGTTGCATTTATAATGAATTGGTTATACTATTTATCAGGATTGTTTATTGAATATCTTTTTAAAATAATGCCTAAACAAATCCTACTTAGAGAATAAAATTTATTTTTAATTTTAGAGATGGGTCTGCTGTGGAAATTGTGGGCTTGTGTAAATCTGCCATTTGTTGGTTGCTGGAATTATCCAAAAAAAATTTTTCCTTATCATGAAGTTAGAGTAAAAAAACATGGTAAGCTCTTCCTTTTATTTACAAAGAAACTTCTAATACTGTCTGTATTTTTAACTATGTACTCATCATTTGATGCAGTTAGCTAATATTAGAAAACCATAAATTTCAAGAAGAAAGAAAAATCATTAATCTACTCTATGGAAATTGTAGCAAATCTAGTTACTAACCATATTTTTGATAGCAGTTTAAACTGAGGCAAGAAAAACAACATAGTTACTGCCTTATTGTGGTTTTCTTTTATCTTAGTGTGACTGTGAACAGGTTCTATTTTCATGAACAATTTTGAAATCTTTATATCTTTTTTGAGAAAATTCTGTCCAATTGAAATATTATTTGAGCCACATAAATAATTTAAAATTTTCTAATTCATTTGTTAAAAGTAAAAAGAAATGGATGAAATTAATTATGTTTCATTTATGATAATGTTTGTGAAATATTATTCAATATGTAGTCAATATAAAACTATTCCTGAACTATTTTATATTTTGGGAAGTACTGAGTTTTTTAAATACAGTAAATGTTTTATATCACATCTCAATTTAGGCTAGCTACATTTTCAAAAAATGGCCAATTTATTTTTCCCTAGTAGATAAAAATTAATAAGTGTACTAAATATGACTTTTTGGCTCTTATTAGAGGTTTGAATTGCTTTAAATGTCTGAAACTGCCATGTATTTTCATCATTTTCCAGGGAAAGTTGTAACAGTCTCATATGAAGAATGGAACAGAAAAATACAAGACAACTTTGAAAAACTGTTTCATGTTTCAGAAGATCCTTCTGATTCTAATGAGAAGCATCCAAATCTAGTTCACAAACGTGGCATATACAAAGACAGTTATGGAGCTTCAAGTCTTTGGAGTGAATACCAGCTCAGGCCTAATTTTACCATAGTAATGGTCGTGGTAAATGATATGTTTGTTACTATCTAAATTGTAATAGAATTTACTTAATTTTTATTATTTTTAATTTTTTACTGTTTTCATTGAACTGCAGAAAAGGATATTGCTTACAAGGTAGTTTTATATAGTCTTTTATAATTAAAAAGGTCTGCTTATCACCTTTAACATTTACCAATCAGTATCAAAAATAGAAAACAATGGAAGATGATCAGTGAAGTGTTTTCCTGATGTATTGTTCACATCCTGAATACACATAGAAAATGATATTTGTGCAAGACACTGTGCTTGGATTTTGCTGTTTATGCCAAATCCAGCTTCTTCAATGAGCCCCTGACCCACTCAGTTGTCCTGGAAGCTAAAGATGTCTGTATTTTCAATCATCTGTGCCACAACCAGTGCCTCAGCATGCTAGATAGGAAGTTCTGGAGTAGTGAATTACCAGAAATAGCTTAAATTCACATGCTCTTTTATTGATAATTAATAAATTATGTACAGCCAAAGATTCAAGAGTCTCTCCTTTTAAAATTCTGCCTAAACTATGAGGGCAATAAAATAGAGGTTTGTGTTTCTCCATGCCTGTCTAGCTGTTTCCATTTTGTCAAAAACATAACTAAACATGGTATTATAAATTACAGTAGAATGAAAAACACACAGACACACAGGACAGCTTTGATTCAATGTGCATTTGATTAATCTGTGAAAAATTAATGCAGATCCTCTTCTCCTTCTTCTCTGTATTACACGTGACTTTATATTGTTCTACATTTTATTATGATCCTAGAAGCAGAAAGTGTGTTCAGATATGCCTTAAAGGAAACTCTTGTAAATATTATAAAGAATAAATTACATGAGTTGAAGTGAGTTCTATATTCCTAATAACTATGACAACTTCCTCTTGATCTAATACATTTTTTAAGAATATCCACACATTTTCCTAACTTCTAAGGCCTAGAACAGTGCTTCCAAGTTAGCCTCATGGAATTAAATCTGGTTAGGCATCTACTCTTAAATTCTGCTCACACTGTATTTTTAAATATATTCATTCTTTTTCAAGATGATGATGTGTATATGTAGGTGAAAGTAATTCTTCTGTGATGTGAAAAAGTTGTATATTTATTAATTTTTTTTAATTTTTGGTTGTTCAAAACATTACATAGTTCTTGATATATCATATTTCACATTTTGATTCAAGTGGGTTATGAACTCCCATTTTACCCCGTATACAGCTTGCAGAATCACATCAGTTACACTTCCATTGATTTACATATTGATATACTCATGTCTGTTGTATTCTGCTGCCTTTCCTATCCTCTACTATCCCCCTCCCCTCCCCTCCCCTCCCCTCCCCTCTTCTCTCTCTACCCCCACTACTGTAATTCATTCCTTCCCCTTGTATTATTTTTCCCTTTCCCCTCACTTCCTCTTGTATGTAACTTTGTATAACTCTGAGGGTCTCCTTCCATTCAATAGGCCCCTGAGCTGTTTACTACAGAAAAAGCATGGAGAGCATTGGAGATCGCAGAAAAAAAATTACTTGGTCCCCTTGGCATGAAAACTTTAGATCCAGACTAAGTTGGAATCTAAGTATTAAGAATGTTGTTAGTATTATATTTAATCCAAATATTTTAACATCAGCTATCAATTTTTCTTATAGATAACATCTCCAAAATTTCATTCAGATTGAGTTTTTAAAAGTGTCATCTGTACTTTCATTAAGCATCAGTACTCAGAATGTCTCTGTCTTATTCTGTATTCAATAATCAATTATAGTTTTAGTTTAGAAAACTAATGTCATGAATATTTTCTGATGTGCATTTTACTGGTGGTAAATGATTATTATACATATTAGAAGTTACAGATATATAAAGAAAAACATAAAATTACTTGAAACCCCTTTATCTAGAAATAAGCATCATTATCATCTGATCTATCTGTGCATTTTTGTACAATTTGGACCATATGGGCATATACCTAAGAGAATTTATGGAAAACATTACATGGGGTCAATCCCCAGCACCACAAAAAGAAAAATAATTCATTCCCTTGCTTCCTTTCTTCACCTCAATTCTACTCCTCAAAGGTGGTCATTATTTTTTATATTGTTTCTACTAATAGTTGTTTCTACATTTCTAAAAAAAAAGTATATGCTGCTATTTTATGATATTTTAAGTATTAGGTATTATTCACATATAGTGATGAAAGGTGAGGATTTAATTCTGTTCTCAATATTAGTCTTATCCATCTTTTCTTTGTAATTATACTACTCTTTTTACTTATATCCATAAATGATTTCATTTTTATTTTACAGTTGTGGGTTTATGCTATCATGTATTTCTTGTCCTTTCCAACTTTGTTTTTTTCCTTGAGTTTCTAATAACCCTTCTGTTTTTCCTTTATAATTTTTCTTTAAAACTTGATAGTTGTTATTAACTTGCTTTCTGTATGAATTGATGACAGAATCTCACTTTTGAAGAATTTTCCTACTTTACTATGAACTCATTTCCATCATGAGATGCAAAATTTTGTGTTTTTTCTTAACTACATTCTGAGATTCTCATATTTTCAGAGTAGTTAAGACGCACTGATCAAAACTAAAACACAAAGTTTATTTTTGTGGCCACATGTATCTTAAAAAAAAAAAAACCTCTGTATTTAAATTAAATCAAGTATACATAGCCCTTGTATTTTCTGTTACAATAATTTTGTAATATTGTTTGCTGCATAAATATGTTATAAATTCTACATACTATCAGAATGTATGTTGAATTGCTATTTGTAGTGTGATGATATGCCAAATATAATTTTAAAATAATGTCATGGAGAAGTTTCAAAAACAACCTTTATAATCTATAACCAGTAAAATCTTATCTATAATATTTAGTAATTCAATTTATTATATGGCCATATCAATTATTATTCATATATTAGAGACCTTTTGAAATACTTGACTTTAAACCAATGGACAAGCTCACTTCTGGAAGGCAAGATATGTGAATATTTAATATTTTTTATATTAGTCAGTATTTTTTAATTATTTCTGAACACATTGCTAAAATCCTCTAGACTCATTATATTCTTATTTAAGGTTAAATTATGTTTTAATGCTGAGCTTATTCTATAAATTGGAAGATAACATGATTATTTTTCTTAACATTGCTATTGAAATGTTTTTAATGCTTTCTATGATATCTGAGCTTCTTTTATTAAACTTAAGTTCCAATTATTTTGCAGTGATATGGTTTACTGTGGGATATATGACAATGCCTTAGACAATGACAACTACAATCTTGCTAGAGGTTTCAATTATCACCAAGGACCTGTACGAATTTCATTTTTCTCTGAGTTTTCAGTTATTTTTTAAATAGTTGTAGATATTCACAGTTTTTTTCTTTACTTTACTTTTAAATTATCTTTTTTTTCAGGAATGGCTATGGCCTTTTGGATATTTTCTTCATGCAAAGTTATATTTTTCCAAATTGATGGGTCCGAGTGTAGTGCAAAGACAACGTTTTTGGTTAAAAACGTTCTTTCTCGACATTATCTTAATCTTGAGAGGTAAGTTGTCATGGGCATGTAATGTCTATAACGGGTGTGTCCTCAGTTCATTAGATATTAGGTAAGTTGGGTTTCCTTAGGATTCATTTCTCTGTGCTCTAAGTATCGCAATGAAGCTTGAAACCTTTCTTGTTTAACATGGCAGAGTCCATTGTGGAAATTTTACCTTTCCTTCATTACTTTAGGTAGTAAGTTACTTAAAGCTAAGGATTTCATATTGTATGATTTGAACATATGGAATAGTCCTTGATTTTCAAAATTTAGCTCATATTTTTAGAATGTGGTGAGCAAAGAATAATTACAAAAAACAAAAATATTTGAATCAGGTCTTTTGAATTAGTTGATATATATATAACAATTTTCAAAAATGTTCCAATTATAGTTAAAATATTGGAATTGGCCTTTTGACTGTTATTTCAAAAACAGTTTCTCACCTCCTCTGTCCTAAATATTAGCAGATTAACAGTGTCAGAATTACATATTTTTCTAAAATGGTAAAAATTTCATCAAATCTATCTTAATTTCTCAAATTCTAGATTATGCCTTCATCTTATTGCTCAGACTAATTATGCATAATTGGTATAAATTGTATCACCTCTCTTTCAAGAACATAAGAGACTTCAATGTATCTGGCAAACATTGCATGAAAACTGGTCTTCATTAGCTTCAATATACTCACAGAAAACCCAACTCTGTCGTTGCCCTGTACTGTTTCTAGGGGTTTTGCATTTCTTTTCTCTTTGTTCCCTTTTATCTGTTAAAAGTAAGACTATCTGGCATTCCTGGCATCATTCTACTTATACCTGTCATCTCACCACTTCAGACCTGTTATGAGACCTTGTTCCATTAATTAATTATCTTCTTTGATATTCCACTTTATCTTTCCTACTTAAGCTACAGAGATACCTGTCAGCCCATTCTAAAACAAAATCCCTTCATATAGTTATCAACTCAAACCTGGTCCTGTCTCTCTTACCAGCCCTTGTCCCCTTCAGGAGTAACTCTTTTCTCTCTCCATTTTGACCACCCACTTAGTCATTACCACCTTCATCTGGCTTTCGCTCTCACCACTCTGGCAAAGGCACTCAACCAGATCTCTCCTAGTTTCCAGACCCCATGACTTCCCTTCAGTTCTCTACTTTGAGCTGGCTACTGCTTTCCTTTTTTCATGAAAAACCTTATGGTACCATTAGTATTAGGTTTCCCTTGTTTACATGGTAGAACTAATGGTAATAACAACAAATGATATTCATTGACTACTTAACCCTGTTCTAGGCATTATTCTAAATGCATGTGTGTAAAATGACTAATTTAATCCAAACAACTATATAAAATTGCTACTATTACCATCATCATAATCTCCACCACCATCACATATTACTGTTGTTATCCATTTGTCCACTTACTCACTGTGTGACCATGAGGAAGTTGTTTAACTTCTCTAAAGCTTGGTTTTCTCATCTGCATAGGGTGAGTTGGGATCTTTGGAGGTTGGATTGTTTCAAGGACTGATATATTAACATATGTTACATAGACAAGATAATAAGACAGATATGAGCTATCATTAATTATCTTCATTTTATAAACAAAGTTAAGAAGGTGAAGTATCTTGGACAAAGTCAAACAGCAAGTAATCTACTTTAGCTTTTACTAAGATCCAGGCAGTCAGGTCCTCCAGGCTGTGTTCTTAACTGCACTATTAACTCTGTTTACACTTTCTCTGGCTTTTATTTCAAGCACCTAAATGTGCTCATTCTCTAAAAATCTAAGGGATTTTGTTTGTTTGCTTATTTTTTATTAATATTTTTGCTTTGCAATACTGATTTCTAAACTCAGGGCCACACACATGTCTGGCAAACACTCTACTAGTGAACTACATCCCCTGCCCAGGCAGGCTTTGAACTTGTGATTTTCCTACCATAGTATCCTAAATAGCTTGGGATACAGACGTGTACCCTGGTTGCCTCTTGTCTTTTCTAATACAGGTGTTTAGTGCTATACATTTCCCCTAAAGTATCAGTTTATCATATTCCACAAATTCTGATAAGTTGTATACATATTTAGTTGAAGTACTTCCTTTTCTTAAAATTTTTATTTGTTCTTTTTAGGTTTACTTAGCAGTAGAATGTATTTTGACATATTATACATACATGAATTATAACTTCCCATTCTTGTAGTTGTATATGATGTGGAGTTACACTGGTTGTGTATTCATATATGAACATAGAAAAAAATGTCTTCTGTCTTTCCTATTTCCACCCTCCTTGCCTTTCCTCATTCCCCTTCATCTAATCCAATGGCTTTCTATTCCTCCAACCCTTATTGTGTATTAGCTTATCAGAGAGAACATTTGGCCTTTGATTTTGGGGGATTCATTTATTTCACTTAGCATGATAAGTCTCTAGCTCAATCCATTTACCTGGCAAATGCCATCATTTCATTCTTCTTTGTGGTGAGTAATATTCTATGGGTATATATTCCACCTTTTCTTTATCTGTTCATCTGTTGAAGGGCACCTGGGTTAGTTCCATAGCTTCACTATTGTGAATTGAGCTTCTGTAAACATTGGGGTGGCTATATCACTGTAGTATGCTGTTTTTCAGATCCTTTGGGTATATACAGAGGGGTGGGATAACTGGGTCCAATCATGGTTCTATTCCAAGTTTGGTTGAAGTACTTTCTGTTTTCTCCTTTGATTTCATCTTTCACTCATAGGTTACTTAGAAATTCATTATTTAGTTTTCAAATGTTCATGAATTTTCCAGAGCTATTTCTATTATTGTTTTAAAAATTGAGTCCATTGTAGTCAAGGAGTATACTCTGTGTTACTCAAATCCTTATAAACTTATTAGTAGTTATGATTCAGAATTTTTTGTCTAGGTAATTCATCTGTTTTCAGTTGCAAAGAATATATATTCTGGGGCTGGGGATGTGGCCCAAGTGGTAGCGCGCTTGCCTGGCATGTGTGTGGCCCGGGTTCGATCCTCAGCACCACATACAAACAAAGATTTTATGTCTGCCAAAAACTAAAAAATAAATATTAAAAATATTCTCTCTCTCTCTCTCTCTCTCTCTCTCTCTCTCTCTCTCTCTCTTTCTCTCTCTCTCTCTCTCTCTCTCTCTCTCTCTCTCTCTCTCTCTCAAAAAAAAAAGAATATATATTATGCAATCCTTAGGTGGCATGTTGTAGAAATGTCAGTTGGTTCAAGTTGGTTGATGTTCAAATTTCTTAAGGGATTTCCATCTCCTTATTCTATAAATTACTGACAAAGGAATATTGCAATCTCCTGCTGTACTTGTTTCTGTGTGCTGTTGTATATGTTTTTGCTCCAGGTGTTTTGAAACACTGTTATTAAGTATATAAACATTTATGAAATCACCTTCCTTATCACTGATTCTTCTCTGCTCCAAGGTCTACTTTCTTTAATATTAATATAGCACTCCAGATTTCTTTTATTTGTTACCAACATATATTTTTGCATATTTATATTTTCAAACTATCTGTGCCTTCTCTGGCTCTGACATCCCCTGAACAGATGTCCAGAGACATAAATGCCCTTCCCATATTGTCTTACACTCCATACTAGGCAACCTCTACATGTAAGTGCCTTCCTTACATCACTTGAATTCAGATTACTCTCAACCATCCCCACACCTGTTGTGACCTCCACCTCCTTTCTTATACTTCTTGAGCACTGACATCTTGCTTTGAAGTACTTGTAATCTCTCTTAGTCAGCTTTCTCACTGCTGTTACAAAAAAGACTTGACAAGAACAGCAGAAATAGGAAAAGTTTATTTGCAAGCTCACTGTTTCAGAGGTCTTAGTCCATAGACATCTGGCTCTATTCCTTGGGGCTCAACTCCATTTCTTAGAACTTGAGGTGAGGCTGAATATCAAGGCAAAAGGGTGTGGTGGAGGAAAACAGTTCAAGACATCACAACAGGAAGCAGAGAAAGAGCTTTACTCCTCAAGGACAAAATATATATCCCAAAGTCACATTCCCAGTGACCTACCTCCTGCAGGTACATCCTCCCTGCCTACAGTTACCAGTTAGTCCCTGTCAGGAGATTAATTCACTGATTGGGTTAAGGCTGTCATAACCCAACCACTTCACCTTTAAAACTTACATTTTCTCACATGAGCTTTTGGAGAACACCTAATCTAAACCATAACACTATCCTTTCCTTCTTTTCTCTTCCTCTCTCTTATTGTAGACACCCCCTTTGTTCTGCCTGCCTAATGAATTTAGGTATGAATTTTTCAGTAAAGGAGACTTCTTTATACTAGTGTGGATATATTCCATGTACTAGTGTCCGCATTTAATTGTGAGCAGCATAGTTTTATAATCTTATAATTTTAGTAATTTTATAACCTCATTTTGTTCCATAATATCAGTAGAACTTTGTTATGTCCAGGGCTGTCATAACAAAGCACCACAAACTGAGTGACTCCACAGAAGCTGTTAAACAACAGGATATTATCTCAATTTCTGCAGGCAATAATCTGAAATCAAGGCATGGGCAGGGCCATTCTCTCTCTGAAGGCATTAGAGCTGTGACATCAAACCTTCAGTCTTCACTGGACATTCCTTTTGTGTGCATGTTGGTGTCCAAATTTCTCCTGTATAAGGATGCCAGTCATATTGGATTAGGGCCCACCTTACTCCAGTATAACCTCATCTTAACTAATCATATCTGCTAATAAGTAATCATGAATGTGGAGAATATAATTCAACCACTTACAGATTACCCAACTATCCAACTTCAGAGATTTGGCATTTTGCTCTGAAGTAACTTTAATATTTGGAGTCATTTAAATAATTTTTCTGTATTTTACATTTCTATTTGATAGATTTTTTTAAGGAATATAATACCAGGCTATGGTCATAGCTCAGTGGTAGAATGCTTGTCTAGCACATGTGAGGCACTGGGTTCATTCCTAAGCACTACATAAAAATAAATAAAGGTATGTGTTCATGTACATATACCTTTATTAAAAATAAATATAATACCTAGCTTCTTTGATAATACCTATCAAAAATAACTCATATTCATCTCATAGAATTATTTTCCTATTTTAATTATGAAATATTTCCTATGTACAGGAGAATATTTGTAACACAGTTGAGTTCCAATGAAAAACAAGGAAATTAATATATTCTCACAACCCCACTTAAGATAGAAACATTATGGGCTGGGGTTGTAGTTTAGCTGTAAAGTGCTCACTTAGCATGCACAAGACCCTAGGTTCAATTTTCAGCACCACATAAAAAAACAAATAGATGTTGTCTATCTACAACCAAAAAAAAATTAAAAAAGAAATATTACAGATTTCTGTATTTTTATTTTTTTTGAAATTTGCTTCATATTTTAGGAGGTATTCTGAAACTAAGAATAAATTAGATACAATAATATTTCTGTGTTCTAGAACACATTTTTAAAGCTTTATTAATGCCTCTTAATTCTGTATAAGTAAGGAGTAATTCTAGCTCCTGTATCATATAGTTACAGTGAGCATTAAATGAGGTAATGTATATAAAATACTAAATATTATAACATAAGTATATACTATATAAATTTGTTATTTAGTAAAATGAAAATTGTCAGTTTTCTCAGTGACAATTACTAGTGTTTATTATTTTATTTAGTTTTACAGTTATATCAAGATCACACATGGGGATGTACCTCAAAAGTAGAGTGCTTGCCTAGCATGTATGAGGCCATAGAGTCAATTCCCAGCACCACACACACACAAAATCACAATACTATCTACATAATTACAACTTGAGTCTTATAATTTATTCTAAAATAATGAAATTAAGCCTCAAAGAATATTCCTATATTGCCTGGAATGGTGAGGGTTTAGTATATTTCTAATAGATAAAAGGATCCTTTGTATTTGAAAGTTATAAATCCTAAGGATGGAATAGGAAAAAAATAATTTTAATCTAAATTCTTTATATGGACATCTTTAGGATATTCTGGTTTATTTTTTTACAAGTGATTGTTTCTGTACCAAAAGGCAAAAAAAAAACATGAAGTATTAACTATATTGTTAAAATATGTTAGATTATGTCTCATAAAAAATCCTTTCTATTTTTCAGATCCCCTTGGAAAGGACTTCCAAAACTGACCAATGAGAATGGCCAGTATTGTACTTTCATCTGTGAGACACAAGCCTGGTCAATTGATGTTATTCTTGAAACACTTTATGATTTATAGTTTGTTCAGATATATTTAATAAATGTACAACTTCATTATGCAATGCAAGATCATAATGCAAATGCCTATGTATACATATTCAAGTTTTTAAAAAATATTTCATATAATATTGATGCCCAATTAGATAAGATTATAAAAGCATTGATTTATCTTTGTCTTTTTTAATGTATGAAGATAGCTTTCAGTTTGAATAAAACAAAAATTATGATTACCAACAGAATTTTCTTTTGAGTTTATTAAGTATTCCTTGAAATCCAGAGTTAGAAAAAGAAAACTTATATAATCTTAATTTTCTACCAAAGTGAAAATGGAAAAGTATCTTTAAATTGTGGTATATATTCAGGAACAATACATACTGAACAGGCTGGTGGATAATTAACGTCCTCACCATATACTATGACCTTTTTTTTTTTTGGTACTGGGGATTGAACTCAAGGGGCACCCAACCACTGAGCCATCCCTATGTTTTGTATTTTATTTAGAGACAGGGTTTCCAATAGTTGCTTAGCACCTCTCTTTTGCTGAAGCTGGCTTTGAACTTTCAATCCTCCTTCCTCAGCGTCCCGAGCTGCTGGGATTACAGGCATGCACAACGGCACCCTGCCTACGACTGCCTTCTTAATACCTTATTCAATATATATTTCAGAAGTGCTTCATGAATGTAAAATTATCAACATTTCTACCATATATGTTTATAAATGAAACACAGATGTTCAAACTGTGATATTATTTTTTCACTGTTGTATCAATATGTTTTCAAATGTTATGAATGTCAATAGTTTATTAAAGACAACTGACTTGTGCTAATGATGCATAGACTGGGGAAAAAGTAGAGCATTAAGAAATTGATTTTATTAAAAACAGTTTTGTAAAATTAGCCTCAAGTTCCAGTTTCCTGATATATGAGATGACTTACATTTTCAAAATAGAAATTGTTGGACACATGTATGAGAACTTTCAAGAACAAAAAAAAATGTTATATTAATTTTTAAAACTTGATAGCTCTCTCTAGTTTCTGTTCAAAAGTCTATTGACAGAGCATAATAAATACTGGTTTCTGTTAATGAAAGCCTACATTGAGAATTCAGTATTGAGAACAATCTATTTTTTTTTTTTGGTACTGGGGAATCAAACCCAGGACCTCATACATACTAGGCAAGCACTTTACCACTGAGCAACATTCCCAGGCTGACAACAATCTTAATATAATAAAACTATAGATACAAATTCAGTAGTTATCTTGAATCCAAGAAAATAATTTGAAACATATTTTGTTTTAGGATACCTTAAACTTGAAAATGACATAAAAGTGAAAAGGTTTTTAATATTTATAAGAAATTTCATTTTTTAATAGTACTTATTTCCTACATGGAATTTTTTCTTTACTATTTTTTTTCTCAAGAGTAAATTAATTATATCATTATACTTTTGTTTGGGAGAAACTAGTTGTAAAAATCCTCTCATTACTATTTAATATTATTCAGGGATATGTATGTTTATATATAAAATAATGATGCAGTATTACTTTTCTCAAGAGATCATATACCAAACAAGCTTAACTAATACTGAGAAATGAAAATAAAGATAGGCATTCAAGGCACAACTTCTGAGTACCAAAATCTATAAATGCATCAAATGTCAAATGCCCATGCTGAAAGGCTCATGCAGTTTACTGCAGGATTACCTACCCACCCTTTTGCAAAGCTGACCCTGCTTTAGAAATAGTTTTCACTAGCTTAGTTTTCTGGTACCTAACCTAGAGCAGATTAAGTCCTACAAATTCAAGGAAGCTTGTGATAGTAATCTGACCACTATAAATAAGAATTTCCAGATTTTCCCTTTTTTTTCATTCCCTCCCTTACTCAATATATAACCTCCTCTAAACTTTGAAGGTAAATGGAGTGACCTTAGCCAGGCCTAGAAACCCATACCTGTTATTTCAGCAACTTAGGAGTCTGAGGCAGGAGGATCACAAGTTCAAGTCCAGCCTAGACAACTTAGTGAGACCCTGTCTCAAAATAAAAAATGAAAAGGACTAGAGATGTAGCTTAGTGATAGAGCACCACTAGGTTCAATCCCCAGTACTGGGGATGGGCGAGACTGAACTTCATTGAGGGAACTATTAGTTCATCCAAGGTTTATGTAGCTATGCTGCTCTACCCTAACAATACAGGAAATAAGAAAGGTAACAGAAAACCTGCATAGGTAACTAAAGCAAGAACTGACAGCTGACAGTTAAATGTGACTAAATAAATAACAAGTTTATGGTTTTAAAAAAATAGATATGCTAGTTTATCTACTGTAGGGGAAATACCCATCTTGGTAAATCTTTTGGATATTGCATTCTAATTAGGAGTATTAATGAAAGAACATTGTCATATTATGCACGGTCTGCTTTAAAGTTTAAAAAGGCATGTTGTGAGCTAGCAATGCCGCTCACTTGTAGATTGCTTAGAATTTGCAAGGTCCCTTGGTTAGATCCCCTGCATCTCTCTCTCTCTCTCTCTCTCTCTCTCTCTCTCTCTCTCTCTCTCTCTCTCTCTCACACACACACACACACACACACACACAAACATTGGGGAAAAGACAAAGAAGAATAAGGCATGTTCTGCATTATTCCATCCATGGTAGTTAAAGTAACACTTTTAGACTTTAGAAAAATAAATGCCATTTGACTGAAGAACATTTATGTAGAATACTTCATTCCTGTGCAACACTGGATAAGCTGTTATTATATTACATTTTGACAATGGTCTGATCCTTGGTTTTTCTTTAATCCAAATCAATCTGAACCTTTCAAAATGAGAATGAAACTTGCCACTTGCACCAGTGTACTATGATATTTTAGTAACTTTTCAAAGGTAATTAAGGAAACATGAGACTTATCATATGTATCAATATTGTAATATGAATTGTAATCCATTCTGATATCAGTCTTATGCTGCTGTATCTAGTGAGCAAATGTCATTTATATCTCTGTGTGCCAAGAAAATAAAATGTTTTCTAAAGGACTGTGTTTTATTTCATTACATCATTTTCCAATTAACTTGACATTTATTAAGTACTTGCTTATTTGGGTGCTTACCTTTTTGATAGGATGTGTGGGGACAGAGAAAGAAGAATTTTAAGATATTTGATAATTTAATTAGTCATGTCAAAATTTTGAGCAAATTAAACTCTTGATGTATAAATAGATCTATTAGCAAATATGCACTCCTATGTCTTCAATACCATGAACTTTTTATTTTCCTTTCAACTTATTAAATGCAAATACTACATGCCAAATAGACATACATACATAGTTTCTGCTGAAGTAACCAATAAAGATTTTGTCACTTTTATTTTACTGAATAATATATATGTGTGTATATGTATAACCTAAATTGATATATTTAACTTTTGCCTTAAGTAGTATTGTTTCATTTTTTTAATGCAGATATATACCTTTATCTTCAGAAAAAAAGGTCTTAACCTAAAAATCTAAACCTGTAACTATCAAATGGTTTTATATTAATTTATCAAACTTGCTGAGTTTACTTATTCAAATCCTCAATGTTTTGATATAATAAACTCAAGGAATTTGCTTAGTGGTTTATTGTTTTTGTTTTTTCTATTTGTATGGGCCGTGAATTATAAAGCACTATTGAAATCTTGTCATTTTGGCTGCAATTTTTTTTTTTTTGAAAGAGAGAGAGAGACAGAAAGGGAATTTCAATTTTTTTTTAAATTTTCGGGGAACACAACATCTTTGTTTGTATGGGGTGCTGAGGATCGAACTCTGGCCACATGCATGCCAGGTGAGTGCACTAATGCTTAAGCCACATCCCTAGCCCCAACATTTTTCCTAATAGCCGCAGTCTGGCTGGGCACAAAATCACAAGCCACTCACAGCTTTGTAGATTCAAACAGCAATTCTTTATTCCCGAACTCACACCGGCACTCTACACATGTTCTGGGGAAATCCACATTCTGGGGAAAATCCACACTTCCACTCAGCTCTGTACCCCCCAAAATACTCTCTGAATCCCACGAGAACTCAACAGGAACTCAAGGAACCAGCATGTCTGAGGCTGCAGGATATGCCCTATTCCCAGCAGGGTACACCTTAAACCTGGAACCGCCCTAAACCAAAGGATCGGGATACTCCCTATTCCCAGCAGGATACACCCTAAACCTGGATCCCCCCTAATCCAGTAGGATCCTCCCTAAACCTAGATCCACCCTGGTCCTTGAGCAGGGTCACCTTTCTCAAACATACATGCAATGTCACTGCAAATGTCCAAGGCAAGTCCATTTCCACGAGTCCTTCCTCTAAGCAACATGGGGTACGCTGGCAAGGACATTGTCATACCTACTTGGCTAATGGCTTTCAGCACCTAATATTTTTGGTTTTGTTATTTTGGCTAGGAGAATTTTTTGTTTAACTCACAAAGGCTTTTAAGTTTTCTTTAATCAAATCTTTAATTTTTACTTATCTCTTGTCTCGACCCCCTTGCCCGCAAGGAAGACGCGACTCAGGAATCTTCTTTCAGCAGTTTATTCAGGCCCTTGATATTCTTCTAATGATTCTTCTAATCCCCAGAATAATCATTGGATGCCCCTCCCAGCCTTAATAAAGCACCTCGAACCCCAATGCAAAGCTGCCACGTGTACCCTTCTCACAGGGTGCTAGAAAATGACACGCCAACTTTCTCTGATAAGGAGCTGGGAACACGCCAACTCTCTTTGATATGGAGTTGTCCTTCACAGACCACAACGGAGCCAGCGCCATCATGTAATGGCGACCACAGTCCGCAGGAACGGCTCACCACAGCTCCCCCTTTTTGTTTCACTAAGACAATACAGGCGAGAGTAGAGGTCCTATCCCACTGTGCAAAAGTGGCTGCATAGTATGGGCCAGCCCCAGGGGGCGCCTTCCCCAGACCTGACACCATATCAGCCGACGCCTTTTTTCGTGGGGTGGGGTGGAGACACGTCAAACCCGCATGCAATAGGACATGCTCCCCTTGAGGTCCCTCTTCTCAATGGATCACTCAAGTGCAGTGCCTTGCCTCGCATCCTGTATCGTGACGATGGTGAGTAAGAGGGAATAGCTGAGGTCGAACTGTGGCCATGCAGAGGTACAACTACAAACAAGTTGGCAGCACCCTGAAAGAAAGGCACGGACTTTAAAGTGATAGATAAAGACCAGTGTGGAAACCCTTCTGCGTGCAATGGCAACAAGACCCGCAGAGTGCAAGGGCTTTCCAGCACTAAGAGAAAGACAAAAGAAGGACATGTCGTACCCAGTGCAATGTTATAATAACTTGGGGTGCAACGACCATGTCAAAGGCACTAGTGGAGAAACCCATCTGCGTGCAATGGTAGCAAGACCGGCAGAGTGCAAGGGCTTTCTGACACTAAGAGAATAACGAGGAAAGACATGTCAATCCCAGTGCAATGTTATAATAACTTGGGGTGCAATGACCATGTCAAAAGTTTAGTGCTTAAGATGCGCAAGCCAGACCTGTGGCGAGTTGCCAGTTTCTAAAGCAGCAAGAGCTTGTATGATCATAGCCTTATCTTGAGCACTACGAGCCTTAAGGCGACAGAGAAACCACAAACAGAGGAACATACCAAAACAACACAGTGCACCAAAAATGCCTACTCCCACCCACTCTTAAAAAAAGGAAAAAGCAGAAGATATCCAATTGGTGAATTGACCCAGAGTCACGGGATCGACACGGGTACTATTCAAGACAGCTATCTGGGTTAGTTGAGACTGGATCATGTCTTCCGCTTCCATGGACCAATTTCCGGCCAGATATCCACCAATGATGTGGGAAGCATTTCTGGAATCATTAAATTTGACAGAGGTTATACATAAATGTGCACGTTGGTCAATGCAGCCTAAAAGTACTATGTCAGCCAATTCTTCTACCTGAGCTTGAAGAAAATCTATTCTCTGGTTGGTAGCTAAAATCCCTGACAAAATATGTTGATTAATCACATTTTGCGATTCAAGTATAGTGGACGTTTGTTGAACAACTTGATTAATAGTGGCAGCAGTTTGTACTTGACTGGCCATGGCTACTCCGGCCGTAACTGCTGCAGCAGCAGATGCCGCCACGGCTGTCACTATAGCTGCTGTGATTCCAAAATCTCTGCGGACTCTAAGTAGCTCTACAATAGGAAATTTATCTGGATCCGCAGTGACTGGGATTGGGACAAAAGTTGGAATTTTCATAATTACTGCTACAGTCCAAGAACCATTCCAACACTCAGATAAGAAACAGGTAGTATGAGAACAATCCAGCATCCCTGACGAGGTGTGATTAGCTAAAAGGAACAAGAACGGGGATTGTATACAGACCATTGCAGGAGGCAATGTGGCATAATGTAACAGAGAGTTGAACGAAACAGATGTAAGCCTATTACCTCATTCACTCTCCTTAGTAGTGTCAGAAACATTAGCCAGCCAACTTTTGGCTCCTAGTAATTGAGCCAATGCGGAAATATCGGCTGAAGCCCCCTTCTCATTGGAAATGAGCCATTGAAACCAAGACCAACCTGTTCCTGTAGAGGAGTTGGCATTGTTGTTAAAGTTATAAACATATCTCTTCAGAGGGAGGGAAAAGGAGAAACCTTTAGCAACTTGATGTTTCTCCCAAGAATGATCCTGACAAGGCGTAAATGTCGGGGGAAAACCAAAATTAGGGGTACAGTAAGGAGTGGCCTTGAAATGAGTGGCATAGCAAGTACTATTAGAAGAAGGAGGCATTGGGATTAATACCTCGGAGATAATAGCTAAAGTAGTTATGTTTAAAACAGAGCTAGTTGCGGGGGTCCCTGAGCCTGATTGCTTCCCTGAAACTACTTGGCTCAATACAGCACTGAGAATACTCCCTGAGACTCGACTGGACCGCAATGGGTCCTCCCAGTTAGTCAAATTTTTGGTCTTAAGGCTAATACAATTAGTGTTCCCAAGACTGAAACAAAAAACTCCTGTGAGATTAACTTGAGACTGATTAAAAATATTTTCCATGTCCCCTCTAGGAGAGGTACAAGGAGCAGACATCTCACATGAGGTAGAAAAAGGAGTGGGGAGGACACTAGAATTACTATGAACTGGCATTGGCATTGGCCATGCCCGTGCCACTGCCCACCACTGCATTGGTGCCATCTGTACCGTTGGCACCAGCATCAGAGCCAGAGAACTCATCAGAATGAAGCTCCTCATCATGGGACTGTTGTGGCACCTCCTGCTGCTGGTTAGTAGATCTCGAGACTCTTCTTGTCAGGCGTTCAGGGATCCACAGCGGCTCCGTGCGATCCTGGGGAAAAACACATACAGATCCTCGTGCCCATGTCAGCACGGGGTCAGGGCCGTTCCATTGGCCCGTAAGAACATCCTTCCACTTAACATAGCCAGTCACAGAGGGCTGAGGGGACACATGTCTATCGGCCGCAGAGCGGCCATGAATATCCAAATTCAAAAAATTAATGGTAAAAAGAGCTAAGGACAGGCGTTCTTTAGGAGTGTGGTCAACTCCTATTCCCCCTTTTTGTTTTTCTAAGGTTTCTTTTAAGGTGCGGTGGGCACGTTCAACAATGCCTTGCCCTTGAGGATTGTAAGGCAACCCATGAGCAAGTTGTACTCCCATAGCAGAACAAAAGGATGTAAACTGTCTGCCAGTATAAGCAGGTCCATTATCAGTCTTAAGGGATGCAGGTGCACCCCATGCTGCCCATGCCTCTAAGCAATGAGTAATAACATTACGTGCCTTTTCTCCCGACAAAGCAGAAGCATGAATAATTCCAGAGTATGTGTCAATAGAAACATGTACATATTTGAGGTTACCAAAGTCAGGCACGTGAGTTACGTCCATTTGCCAGACGACCAATGGCTTCAATCCTCGTGGGTTTACACCATAAGTAGGAGGATGAAGAAATGTGACACAATGGGGACATTGTAATACTATCTGACGAGCATCTGCTCTGGAGATGGAAAAACGTCTGCGCAGTGTCATAGCATTGACATGAAAGTTGTGGTGAAACAATTTAGCTTCTTCTAAGGAGGAGGCCAAGCATACCAACTGGCTTCTAGTTGCCGAGTCAGCACAGGCGTTACCCTGTGATAACGGGCCAGGAAGAGAGGTGTGAGCCCGAATGTGCATTGGATAGAAGGGGGCAGTACGGCTACGGATAAGCTGTTGAAGCTGATTAAAGTAAGCAGACACAGCATGGGTGTCACTAATAGCTCCTACAGCCTCCAGAATTTTGAGCGCCTGCACCACATAGATGGAGTCCGAAATGAGATTGAAAGGAAAAGAACACTGTTTAAAAACTTCAATGACAATTTGCAGTTCTACCCATTGTGGATTTCCAGGAGCAAATTGATGCTGGACAGGGGGAGAGTCATTAATCACATAAGCTCCCATTCCAGACTTAGAGCCATCAGTAAAAATGTTAACAGCCCCCGGAATTGGAGTGGGTGAAGTTACTTTAGGGAAAATGATGGGATGCTCTTTAACAAAATGGAGTAATGGATGAGAAGGGTAATGATTATCAATATGCCCTTGAAACGAGCAACATAGAATAGCCCAGTTGTCCAGAGTAGCACACAAAACATTAGTCTGAGCTTTAGAATAGGGTATGATAAGAGAAGAAGGTGCTTGTCCAAAAAATTGAATGCTCTGTTGAATCCCTCTAAGTGCTAACGCTGCAACAGCATCAGGATAGTATTCTAAAGATTTTCCTGGGGATACATGTGGGTGGATCCATAGTAAAGGCCCATCTTGCCACAGTACTCCAGTAGGCTGCCGCATAGTGGCAAGCACACATAACTGGAAAGGTTTATCACTCTGGAGCCTGCATAGAGTGGCATGTTGTATAGCTTCTTCTACTTTTATAAGGGCCGCTCTGGCCTCTTTAGTGAGGGTACGAGGGGAAGTAAGATCTGGATCACCCTTAAGAATAGCATACAAAGGCTGGAGCACGATATTAGAAATATGTAAATAACCTCTTATCCAATTAATATCTCCCAACAGTTTTTGAAAATCATTTAAAGTTTGGAGATCTTGAGTTCTTATAGTAACTTTTTGTGGTTTTAATATGTCATATTTAATCGTCGCTCCCAAATACTGAATAGAATCCCCTGTTTGAACCTTCTCAGGTGCAATATGTAATCCATACTGAGCTAACAACTTCACCAAGTCTTTATAGGCCTCATAAACTGACTGTTGTAATTTGGCTGCCAATAATACATCATCCATATAATGAATAATCTTGATGGAAGGATATTGTTGTCTGAGAGGTGCGAGTGCCTTCCCTACATACATCTGACAAATCGTGGGACTGTTAGACATTCCCTGTGGTAAAACGACCCACTCAAACCTTTGATCTGGTTCCTCGTGATTACACGAGGGAAGGGTGAAGGCAAAACGCTGTGAGTCCTTAGGATGCAAAGGAATAGAAAAGAAACAGTCTTTAATGTCAATAGCAATGATATGCCAGCCCTGAGGAACAGAGGAAAGCAGCGGCAGCCTGAAACACCCCCGCCATACGGAGGCGGATCGGGAGGCTGTCTGTTCTTGAGCCCTTGCTTATCTCTGTTCCCTGTACCTAAACTCCCTAGCTGCCGAGACAGCGTCTCCAGCTCCTCCTCTTCATTATCTTCTACCTCTGACCCACTTTCGCATGGGGGCGTGCGCAGCACACTGAGATCTGGATACAGTCTCCTCCCGTTCTCCACGCCCCGCACACTCCCCTCTTCCTGAGACACTTCACTCTCTGTTGTTTCTGATTTTTCCTCATGCAATTGTTCTAAAACCTCCTGCCCTTTAACAAGCGCTTCTTGGCATCGGCCATCCGTAAGGCAACTACGGACCATCTTCCAGAGGGGTATCACCCCGCCCTCTAGCATGCCCTGCTCACGAGCAAAGTCAAGGTCTTTGCCTAATTTATCCCAGCTGGGTGTAGTGAGGCTGCCTGAAAATGCAAACCACGGTGCAGCTGTATCTACCCTCTGTAAAAATTTCTCTAAGGTACTGCGTTTCACCTCCAGTCCCTTGGAACGTAAAAGGCCATCGAGGGCCAGAAGGAGTGGACTTGAAGTCACAGCTCCCATAACGCAACACAAGAAAACACAGAAATCGAAAGTGAAAGTACACAAAACAAAACGAACATACACAGAAAACAAAAACGAAAATACAGAGTGCAATTGCTATGAGATGTAACGCCCTCTCTTTTTACAGAGGAGCAGGTACCTTTTAATGCTCCCTCTTTATGTATAGAGGAGCCTCCGCTTTTTAACAGCGGGTCCCACCTTACCTGGGACTTACCGGCGTGCCTCCCTGACTGCTGAAAGTTCTGGTTCCTGGGTGTTTCTTTGTTTCTTTTTTCCCGGGTCTCGGCACCACTTGTCTCGACCCCCTTGCCCGCAAGGAAGACGCGACTCAGGAATCTTCTTTCAGCAGTTTATTCAGGCCCTTGATATTCTTCTAATGATTCTTCTAATCCCCGGAATAATCATTGGATGCCCCTCCCAGCCTTAATAAAGCACCTCGAACCCCAATGCAAAGCTGCCACGTGTACCCTTCTCACAGGGTGCTAGAAAATGACACGCCAACTTTCTCTGATAAGGAGCTGGGAACACGCCAACTCTCTTTGATATGGAGTTGTCCTTCACAGACCACAACGGAGCCAGCGCCATCATGTAATGGCGA
Source organism: Ictidomys tridecemlineatus (assembly GCF_052094955.1). Taxonomy (NCBI): domain Eukaryota; kingdom Metazoa; phylum Chordata; class Mammalia; order Rodentia; family Sciuridae; genus Ictidomys; species Ictidomys tridecemlineatus. The sequence goes on along the minus strand of NC_135486.1, from coordinate 99,749,448 downwards.
CCACAGTCCGCAGGAACGGCTCACCACAATCTCTTCTCTCCCTTCAAATTTTAATCAGACACACACAATTTAATAAACATTCCTTCTATTTTCCTTTGGGCTTATAGGTTTTTTAACAGTTATCTGATATGAAATAAAAATCACTTAGGTTTTTTAAAAATTGTTGCATTCTAAATTCAAGTTGAATATGTTTATGGTAATGCCTTTTTTCAGTCATTGAATTTTTTTAATAGTAGGACCTACATTTAGGGATTATTGTTGAAGTTATCTGCCTGTAGTTTTTGTTTTAATATTTATTAGTTTTTTTTCTTATCACCTTACTTTCTAACCAATTCCCTACTCTTCATTTTTCAGAATTTTCTTATATATTCCCAACGTGGCATTCTTATGTATTTTTCAAATCCAAAAAGTATTAGTGTTTTTCACTAAGTACATTTAATAAGAACTAACATAATTACAATATTTAATTTTATGTAAGAACATAGACTGTTTGGGATTTTTTGTTTGTTTGATCTAGTTTTTTGTTTTTTTGCTTTTTCTTGCTGCAATTCTTTCTAATTTTTATGTTTTGGTTGTTCAAAGCTATTTTAGTTCAACTGATAGCCTATTAGTCAAAATAAGAAATTCAAATACAAGGCTGAAAAGGTACATGTGAAAGTATGTATGAGAATACGTGTATATACACACACATGTAAATACATATATGTGTGTGTGTGTGTGTGTGTATATATATTTTGAACTAGGGAAAGTTTTAATGTAAGTCATATGAATACACTTATTAAATTTGATGATGAATGTATATATAGGCATATATAATAATATATATGCAAATATACCATTGATAATTGTTATGACAAAATACACAGAATATTTCTATTACAATATATGGTCTTATGTAAAATGAAGTTTAGGTTTAGGATAAATTGTATCTAGGAATATATAATGATGTATATACTATTGGTATATACATTGGTAATTGAACATAGAACTCAAATATACTGAATATTTATATGATTATAAATGCTGACATGTATAATTAGATTTAGGTATAGTGGAAAGATTTAGTACTAAAGTTTGTGTTGAGTTAAGGTAGAGGGTTGGGGAATGAATCTGTATATTGAGAAACATCAATATTCATTAGAATGTATGCTTGAAATTATGTATCAAATCGTATATAAACATGTTTTGAAATAGGAAATTGTTTTATGTGATGCTTATGAATACACTGCAAAAATCCACTGTATAGGAGTCTTCACATACTCTCTGAGATGTTGTATTCCATCTAAGTAAGACCTTGTGGAGAAGCTGCCTGTCTGCTTTCTTGGTTTCATGCCACAGAGCCAGAAACAAGACCACCTCTATTCTGCCATCTTGGATCTGCCCAAATAATTTTATTAGGAAGAACTGAGAAGACCCTTCTAAACAGATGGTGATAATAGAAGGATTATGCACCTGTTAAATCTCTAAGGACCTATAAATTGAGAATGTGTAGCACATCTGACCCCTGTAGTTACAATAAGGGATAGCCCCTTCTACCTTGCTTAGAAAAAGATAACACCCTCCAGATGTCAATAGACTCTATATGTGTAGGTATGGGTGCCCCATGGACAACAGGGAATTCACAGACTTTCAAAATAATGTAAAGTTCCCCTAAAATAGAATGTGTTATGCAGTTACTTAACTCCCCATCTCATGGTATCCCCAACCCTGGAGGTTTTATTTATTGCTCCTTGTGAATAGACATCAATAACTTTTTTGTTCTTTCTATGTCTGGAGCCTCTAGAGCATGTTCTCTCTAGGGACATCAACTACACTTAACAATATAGAGCTAATATTAATAGTTTGCCTCTTCGACCCCCACCAATCTCTGTACTCAAGAGGATGGCTTCAGAAAACAGTTTTGTCTCAGCACTTGCCATCTAAACATCCTAGACATACACAGGAAAGTTGACATCTCCTTCAGATAGCTGATGTCTGTCTTTGTGCCCGGTCACTATATGGTTTCACTGACAGGTGGGGATATCAAAATGGACGTTCTCAAAGTGCTTAGAAGAGGGAGAACTGGAATCAGTACTGGACCCTCTTTCTCTTTCAGTTCCCCACCCAGGAGGCCTGTCCCCATGGACTCTTGAATGGAGAGGTGAGCCCCAACATGCGAGAGGTGTAAGCCTCACATGCACACATGGAGTCAAGAGCCCAAAGAAAAACTTGTCTTGGAATGCAACTGGATCCACACTTTGATGGTGACAGCAAAGTCAGCCTGAGCCTTTCTTGCATCAACTAGAGCTTTATGATAAATACTAATTCTGTAAAATAATGGATGCTCTTCCAAGGTAGGGAAGGAAAGGGGAAGAGGAAGCCCAAATCCAATTGTTGGTTGTCAGGGTGTTGAGGCCTCTCCATGTTCTCTTAGGGTCAGACTGAAATCTGAGATTCTCCAATATGATGAGGTGGGCAGGATTGAGATTAGTATCAGAACTGCTCTCAGGTCCTTGACTGTCCTTGGCCACATGGATTTTTGTAAGTATTTACATCTCAATCACCTTATTTCAGAGACCTGATAAATAATATCTACATTTATACATGTGTGGTATCATTAATTAAATAATTTTCATAGTGATAATTCAATAAACAAATTGTCCAATTAAAGCATTCACTATGTAATATCATGTCGTTTGGTCTTTCTGACAATATAAAACAAAATGATGTCTAGGAATTTTTTTCATCTGATATAGAACATTTTTTCAGTAACAGTGTATAAATCCTAGGTCCACAACTCTGCGTCATGACATATCCAGCTCCTTTTTCTCCCTTCCCACTCTCTTTGAAATAAAGTGCAACCTCAAAAAGAAAGTGCACAAATTGGTCTCCCTGATGATTCCATATTCAGACCATCCTCTCAATGTGTCTCCATGGCCATGTACTCAGTGTCCTTCTCAACCAGGGTCTACTTTGCTCAGATGTGAAAACTGAGCTTTCAGCCCTGCAAATCTACTTCATCTGGATCATGATCAACTTACTTTCTGGTGCTCAATTCAGGTGGCACCTTCATCTGAGATATGAGACCCTCAGTACAGAAGGAGGCAAGGGTCATGACAGATAAGGAGCACCTGCCTTGCACAAGGACAGCTGTCTTGAAAGAGCTCAGTAAGCTTCATGGGTGCATTGTTTTTGACACACATAGGATAACATATACTGGTGAACACCTTTTTTTCCCACTGGCCTTCTACTTCTTAATGGGTTCCCACAATCTCTGTCAAGACTCATCCCATGGCTCAGTTTTTGGTCCCCTGCACAACTCCCACAGATACCAGATCATGAAACCAGCTCTAGTAAAGATTTTGTAAGGATAGTTTGAAACATCTGTTTAATACCACATAACTTCACACTAATTTCTTATTGTTATCAAATAGGGCATCTGCTTTTCATGACACCTCTCTGTCATTCTTCTCATATTTCTAAAGATTTTCGATTTTCACGTGACTGTAATAATAATTATAAATCGTCTCTCCTGTATTCCTATATAACATCTTTGTTCAGACAAATATCAATACCTACATGATACCTATATAAGGGTTATTATATATAATGGGTATGTATGAATCATATCATTCTTATGCAAGTTTTGTGAAATTCATAGGTTTTCTCTTCTTTTCATTAATAGTGGTCTCCTCCTACTTTGATCTTGCTTGATTATTTATTTTCGTCTTCCTGCCCATAGTGCAACTATACCAAGTATGATTTCCTTGTCTTTGCCTTATAAAACTGGGGGCTATTGGTTTTTAACAATCCTATTTTACTTGAATTTTTTTTTATAAAATCAGAGAAACTTTACCTCCCAGCAAGCTTTTCATCACTGGATATGTAAAAAGAAACAATAAAAATAGAAATATCCAACACTTTCTAGACTTTATTTCTAAACTCCCTTGTCCAAGACTGCTCTCTTGATTTGATGAATTTCTTATGTGGAAGAGTTTATTATAGTGAGGTCATAGATAATGAATTCTGTTTGTAAAGGAAACAAAAGGAGACAGATTCAAGGTGCAAAGGCAGAATGACAGAATGCCCCTTGTCTAAGCTGCCAGCTTTATTAATATTAATAGATTACATTGGGTCACTGACATCAGTTCATTATTGTTTGTTGTGTCATTAGGCAGGTTACAGAGTTAGCAACATTTATGCAGCTTATTCCTCAGTTACACACTATAGTTGCTGTGTGCAATGTTAGGAGCTTTGTGTAGCTCTCAAGAAAGTCTGTTGTTTAAAGTTACTGTTATGTAGACAGGTTCAGGTGCAGCAGAGCTTGGTGAAATGTTGCAGCTGTCTAACAAGAGACTTTCTTTATTCCCAGGAGCCTGAGATCAAGGTCGAGGCAAATAGGACTCTAATACAGAGCCTCCTAATGCTGGGCATTTGTATAACAGTCAGGAATTTTTTATCTGCCAGGCATTCTGTGTCTTTGCACAGGAACTTCCTTAGCCACCAAGCATGGTACAATCATGAAGCTGTCAGAGACCAAAATCCCAAACACAGAATCCTTACACTTCTTGTCTCTGGTTTTCTCTTTAAAACTGCACTTAGATGCTTGCCTTGGAAAGAAGAACTCTCCCAACCTGGGATGTGATGCTCTTGAAGGTTCAGCTGCTAACAAACATGGGTCTCAAGTACATGGCCTCATTAATGCCACAACTGTCCTGTAACAGAAGATTATCAAAAGAAAGCTATGGTTTAGCAAATGGAGAATAGCATGCAAATTCCCTGGCCTTCAAGCTTTGGGTACAGAGGTGATTATATATGTAGATCTGGGATGCACTTACTCTTTTTAACTCTTTAAGATTATAATTCCCTCTCATGCTGTGTCTTCTCTTCACCATTTTTTATAACAGCTGATAAAGATTCCATCTGGTCTTACCTCTATCTTCCTTGAGTTACTGCCCTACCATCCTCTATAATATGCATCTCTTCTTTGCATTGGGGTATCTGTCACCACCAGACAACAGCTCAGTCAGATTGGGGTCCTATACCTATGAAGAGCATGTTCTAAACACGTGCTATCCTCTCTCTGAAATCATACACTTCCTAGGCTTTCTTGGTCTCCTTTCCTTGACTCCACTGCCTCTTTCTTCTGAGAGTGTGGCCTTCATAAGTCACTGGCACATGGCCTCCTTCTCTCGGGCCTGCCTTGAGAAAAAAGACTGAGTCAACCCTGGACTGTTCTCTTGGACATGCAAATGAAAAGTGTTATAACTGATGAGAAAGAGCCCTGACTACAAACACTAAATTGCAAACTGGGCTCCAGGTGGGAGAAACATACTGGCCTGAGGCACAAAGCACATTTGTCTTCAGCACCACTTGCACAGCCCTGTGCAACTGCACATGGGTTCTTCAGGACTCAGTGTCTGGAGATCATGGATTCATTTCAGCTGACATTAACTAGAGAACATTAGAAGACACCGTAAATGGATATCAGTCTAATAAACATACCCCAGAGTGGTGCTTCATACAGCTCAGATCCTGAGTTCCTTAGCGTCTGTATTCTCCCTTTTTATTCCTGTTTCCACATTTACATGTCAAGTTAAGAGTATAAAATTCAACTTTATTGAAATTGAAGTCTGAGAATATCAGAGCGCATGTTTATTGACTAACTTCATATAAGTTAATTGGGGGACCAGCTCTATCAAAACCTAATATAAGGGTGGGCATGGTGGTGCATGCCTGTAATCCCAGCAGCTCAGGAGACTGAGGCAGCAGGATCTCGAGTTCAAAGCCAGCCTCAGCTACAGTGAGGCACCAAGCAATTCATTGTGACCCTTTCTGTAAATAAAACACAAAATAGGGCTGGGGATGTGGCTCAGTGGTTGAGTGTCTCTAAATTAAAACCCCAGTACCAAAAAAGGGAGGGGAATTTATGTGCAATTTGGGGATAAAAATATCCACCTATAATGCCAAATGGGAAAGATCCAGTCATGAGGGAGTTGGGGAGATGATGGGAGTTAGGGATACATTCACTACATCTAAATGATGCCACCATGCAACAGATACCTGGGGAGATGTTCTTTAAGATAAATGTGAGAGCACACCTGAGATTCTCATGTAAATGGTCAGGAATATAATTTGGGTATCAGCATTTTCAAAAGCTCTCAGATAATTTTATCAAGGAGAAGGAGCACGGGGTACAATATGATCTCAGATTACCAACATGAAAACACTTCATGTGGTTTACTGCATGGAAAAGAATGAGCATCTATTAACCATTAAGAAAAAGTTAATTTGCCTCTCATGATGCCTTGTTTTATGTCATAGAAAAAAATTCAAAGGAAAACATGCAGATTTATGCCTTAAACCTGCAGCCTCTCTGTTGAACCACCTGTGTACAACTTTTTAGAATACAAGATAAAGTAATAATAGCTGCATTGAAACTCAGTGCACAGAAAGCAATACCTCCTACCATTACAAATAATCAAAATGAGTATTTCCTTTTTAATTTTTAAAACAAAACTGCAGTTTATATCCAACCACATGAACTCACAGCCTTTTAATAAAATCAAAACCACAACTGTGAGTTTTACATGAGGTCCATTACTTTAATTAGGTAAAATCTCCCAATATATCTCTTCAGTCTCACTCCCATGAAGACTACAGAATGGTAAATCACCATGGAAATGCAGAAAATGATGGTTATTTAGACTGTATTCTGTCATTCTTGATACTAGTATGAAATACTGTCAAGAAATCTTTCTCAAAGGAGAACTTGGGGAAGGAAAAAGAGGGAGGGACGAGAATACAGTAATACAAAATATCATTCTTTTACCTGAGGTGTCCAGACAGAATGTCCTCAAAATAGTTCACCTTCTGACAGGGTGCAGACTCACCTGCAGGGAACTAGAGAAAAGGATTTGGGCTGTGGTTGCTCTCCCTTGGCTCATGGCACTGTGAATGACTTCTTTTTCTCTTCTCTCCTGATCTGCTTTGGAAGAACTGCTAATGTTTCCCATGGATTCTTCTGTCTGTCTAACCAAGGGGACCCAACAGTCCAGGTGCCTCAGATGCCTCCAGATTGCAGCCTTCCTCTCCCTCCCTGTATATTTATGGAAAGGGCCTGAGGCCTACGCTTTGGATCCAGGCTTCTTAAGAAAGGTCATGTGGATTTACTTAAAGCTCTACTTCTGTGGCATCACTATTTCCTCATTCGTAAAATGTGGTAGTGGTATTGGATGTTGTCCGTGGTTCCTGCTGGCTCACCCTTCTAGAATTGGTCCCAACCACCCCCCATTGCTATTAGCGCCTGGGGCACAGAGTTTTAAGTGTGTGCACTTTTACTCTGCATCAGTTTATGTCTAAACATGCAATACTGGTGCTGAGTCTTCTTCCCTTGGAGGTGGGAAAAGCCCTCAGTTTAGTTAGATAAAGAGGTACAGGAGGAAGGTGGTTGGTATCACTGCTGATGGGTACGACAGAGCAGGTGTCCAATGTCCTGCAGAAAAATAAATTCAACAAAAGCATGCAAGACTTATAAGAAGAAAGTTTAAGCTAGTAATATGTGATCTCAAATACTATACAAAGACATGTCATGTTCCTTGTGGGAAGATTAATAAATAGCCAACATTTTATGGTTATATGTACAAACCACACAAGTCCAAATGGAATTACTTTGAATTTGAATTACTGTTGGTTTACTTTATTAAGACACAGGAAACAAGTATTGTGGAAGAGTATGCCATAGAAGATTATTTTAAATGCATATTAAATTAAGCAAAATAATGTGTCATTGATGAAAAAATATTAAATAAGGCATTACAAAGGTATAAATATTCCAGCTTGAAATTGAAATGTATATGGGGACCCAAAATATGATAAATTTGGTGTTTTAACTCAGTGGGGAAAAGAAAGGATTATATAATAATCATGATAACTGGATATCTTTTTGGAGAAACATTCAATTCTTTCCAACTAGATTCATTTTCCTCATATTCAAAAACACTGAGCATCAAACATTCTATTAATTTCCAGATTAAAAAAGAAAATCATGTGCCCCAAAAAAGATTAAAAAATGGAAATATAACAAAATTGACTTCACCAGCCACACTAAATTTCAAAAAGAGGTAAAGACTTTAAATTCCTTATATATCTGATAAAAAATAATGTTCAGTCCTGAGTTCTCAGTGAAAATATCTATTAAGCCCTAATCTCCTAGAATGCTGGGTTGAACAATTCCATGTAGAAATGCTAATAAATCTATGACCATTGTCTCTACCCAGGAAATGCCAAACATACTCCATTTATCATGGCAAGGGTCTGCATAGTTGTGTGGAAGATGAAGATACAACCCTACATCTCTGGGAATCTGCTGCTCACCCTTTGCATGGTTTTCCTCATCATACTGGCCATAGAGGTGAACCAGCTTCATGGATGTCTGGCAGATGTTTTCTCCCCAGGGAAGGACTAGTGCCTGTTCTCTACTGGAATAAGCCCCAGGTCAGTGAGTGCAGTTGCATTGCTATGTCCCCTATGTGTCCATCCTTAGAAAGCTTCATGACTCAGAAGTGATCACAAGTTCTGCCCTCTGTTTTCCACATCACGTCACACTTATTTGAGGACAGGGCCATGTGCACACAAGGAGTTTTTTGCTTTTAGAGGAAACACTGTGAGCAATGTGGGTGTTATGTTCTGGGCATGTCCCTTAATAGAAAATAAATGAATCTCTTTAACCTTTTCCACATCTTTTTGTTTTGTTTTGTTTGATTGTTTGTTTGTTTGTTTGGAGTATTGAAATTTCTGTTACAGGGTGGAGTTACTCTGATGTTTGGGATAGATTCCAAATCATGCCATGGGTTAAAAAAATATATTTTCAGATATTTGAATGTTTTTAAAAGCTTTATAATACAGTGAGGCTTTATTTTGTTATCACAAGATAATAATTTATAGATATATTGGTCATGCATATTAATGATTTTAGACTTTGTGAGAAGAATAATCAAAACTCCCTGAAATGCTTCAAATCATATGTTGCATGATTCAATTTGCATTTTTGGAAGACCTGTCCTTCACAAGTGAAGCAATAATGACTTAGGAGGTCAGGAATTACAGGACTTAGATGAGATGAAGGTGTTGGCATTATAGGTAGAATCACAAGATTACTCAGAGGTAGAGTTCATGAGATTTTTTGATTAAAATGAATATGGAGAACAATGGGAAGAAACTGTCAAGAGCATGTCCAAAGTTTCCAACTACAAGGGGTTAGACTGGAAAGACATTTTCTAATGCAGCAACACTGGAAGAGTTTAGAGGAATAGATAAAAGAGTTTGCTTTTGGACATGGTCACAGTATTGGGACTAGCCTGGAGTGCATTTGGAGGACATTATGGTCATCAATCTGGAATTTCATAAACAAGAATCACAGACCTTCTCTCCCAGGGAGCCTGGAACATTATAAGGATAAGATACATCTGGCACATAATCCACTTCGAAGTACAAAAGAGACTTCAGGGAATGAGGATGCTGAATAAAACATCTGGATGTTTTGGATATATTACACATCTTTACATTGAAAATGTTTTCTGTTTATTGGACATTTAAATTTAATTGTGTATCTTCTATTTTATTTGCTAAATCTGACAATTCAGAGAATATACATATGTTTCTGTCTCCCTAATCTAATTTTCTGGCCTCTATACATCTCTGCCCTGGAGAATATGTGTAGTTGAGGGCTCAGGATTGGAACATGAGCTTGTCTAGAGCAGCTAGTTGCTTTGCTGATGCTACAGTGTGTCTCGCAATAGGACAAGGTGAAGGGGATGTTGCCTGTAAATTTTTATGTTCTATTCTGAGGGGTCCCTCATAAGGCTTCCCCTCTTCGGTAAAAGAGAAAGTTTTTCTCCAAGTGAGAGATGTTTTCTCTCTCCATACTTGCCTCACTCTGGACAGGTCTCTTATCTGGATGATGCCTGCATAAGCAGTCCTTGCCACAAGGGGGTGATGTGTGACAACAACCCATGAATGAAAAGGAAATCTGCACCTGACTACAGTGCTACAAAGGGGCAGACTGCACAGATATGAGGATGAGTGTGCCATGGGTGAGTACACAACATTTCCCTGCTTCCAGTGAGTGTCAGATCAGTAAGTGTTTAACCAAGAGCTCATGTAACTCCAGGAGTGTGTTACACCAAACTCTCACCTCTCTCCATTAAGTTAATTTGCAATTAACTCTTCACCATCACCTTATATTCCATTTGGGGAATTAAATATATGGAAGGTCTGTACTTGATTCTTTACATAAAGCCTTCCTCAGCAGCAGTTTAGCTAGCTACAGCATACCGAAAGGCACTAGAGCAGAGATTGCATGTGCTCTGTTTTTTTTTGTTTGTAAATTATGTAAAAAAAAATGGAGAGTAAAAATCTACATGTAGCAAAATGAAAAGTCACCCCTATCTCTCACCTTCTACAAAAATTAATTCAAAGTGGACAGAGATCCTGTGCCTAATTGAAGAAAAAGTAGGCCAGAATCTCTTCAATATCAGCTTAGGAATTGATGTCCTCAACAAGATTCCTAAAGTGCACAAGTGAAATCAAGATCAATAATTGGGATGGATTCAAATTAAAAAATTTTCTTCACAGCAAAGACACAATCAATGATGTGAAGACAGAAACCACAGAATGGGGAAAAATTCTTCATCACACACACCTATGATAGGGCATTAATCTCCAGGACACATTAAAAACTCAGAAACAAATAAACACAAAAACCCCAATAACTCAATCAGTAGATGGGCAAAGAAACTGGACAGTTCAAAGAAGAAGAAATGCAATCAATCAACAAATATATGAAATAATGTTCAAAATATCTACCCGAAGCCAGAATTAAAGACAGTCATTCAGTGTAGATAGGCAAGAATCAGATCTAGAGAAGGGAGTCCAGTTTCTGTCCAGGAAGTTGGAGACCACCTCTGAGGAATTGAAATCTTAATGCCTTCAGAACCCTTCCTCAACCCTTATCAAGACAACCTGCCAAAGCTCCAACCTATTGCTAAGGTAACCTGTCCCAGGGATTGTCCCTCCCTTCAGGGAATTGTAAAAGTTGTTAACTGATGCACCCTGGGACTACCTCTTCTCCATATCACTCCACCTAGGCCCCTCCAGCCCATCTTCTTCTCACCTTTTGACCATCACACCTGGGCAATCTCCTGGGCCTAGTCACACATGCAGGAAGGAATGAGATAAGGAGAAGACAGCAGGAAAGCAAAGGAAGACAGAATGCTCTCACTCTTTGGGACACCAGAATACTAGTTATGGCCCCCTTTTTTTCCACAAGAGAAGTTTGTGTTACCCCTTTATAAATAAGTCCTGTTTTACATTCTTGCCTCTGAACCCTTTTTAAAGTTATACTTAAACATGTGAGGAAGCAGATCTCATCACTGATAACTGGTGGTATCATAGCCATGAGAGAAATTCAAATCAAAACTACACTGAGATTCCACCTCACTCCAGTCAGAATGGCAATCATCAAGAATACAAGCAATAATAAATGTTGGCAAGAATGTGGGGAACATATACACTCAAACATTGTTGGTGAGACTGAAAGTTGGTGCAACTACTATGAAATGCAATATAGAGATTTCTCAGAAAATGTGGGATGGAACTACTATTTGACCCAGTCATGCCACCAATCAGTTTATACCCAAAGGACTTGCAATCAGCATACAACAGTGAAACAGCCACCTCTCTCTTTCCATGGAGTCCAGTTCTGTTCCCTGACCCTAGTTGAAGGGTGCTTGTTAAAAGGAGGGCCTGCTGCTCCTTCTGGGCAGCATTTGGAGCTCTTTTCTCTAAGAGCAAGCACATTTTATAGGTTTCACTGGCTTCTCTTCTATGTATTAGAGACAGGATTATGGCTACAACCATGATTAATAGAGAAGTAATATGTCCCAGTTCAAAGGAAAATGTATTAGTGGAAGATTAATCAGTGTCTGCTTTTGCTACAAGATAAACTGCCAACAACAAGGGAGATTTATTGAGATATCATCCTGGACATAAGGAAAATGGTGTCTGTAGGGGACAGAGGTAGGGGACATGGTTAGCTGCTCTCATTTTATGATGATATTTCCAAATTCATTTCTTCAACCTTGTCAAAGGCCCTGGTCTTCATCCAGGGCCTCACACATGCCAAGTTTAAACACAGTTCTTTCTTTCTTTTTCTTTTTTTTTTTTACTTTAATATAAATCTAATACACATAGCAGACACATGGTGATGGTAAAATAATTTGAATTTTGAGAAACTACTTATTTGACTGCTTAGATTAATCTATATTAATCTAAATACACAAATGAAAAAATACATTTCAACTTGCAGTAAGAGAAAGCAATTGCTAAGCCACAAAACCTAACTACTTAGGAGTAGATCTATAAACATGTCATCATATTCTTTCCAAGACAGTTTTTTTTTACTTGCCTGAGCATAAGAAACATATCTCATTTTTTTGGAGCTGAGAAAGCCTGCCCTGCTCCACTTCTAGATAAGTCCCTCAAAGGGATAAATAGATCTTCATCGATTTATAATTAGGTTCACAGACTGGGTCTTGCTCCAGGCTAGGCCCCGGAGAAGAGAATAGCTGTATTAAAAGAAATTTCAGAGATTTACCTGCATCTTCTTGCTGCCTTTACAATGGAGGTGCTGCTTTGGGCTTTGCTGTCATTCTAATTTTAACAGACATGCTGAGAACCTGGGTACAGGTGGGTTAAGGAGGCTTTGTTTCCTGTGGGATTACATCATTATGCCAGGAGGCATCAGGTGTGTTTTCTGGGGAGGAGAGAGAGGGCTCGGTGTAAGGAGATATCTCTGAAGGTCAACAGGTAGATATGAGTGGTCTACAGCAGGCAGCTTGGAGAGGGATCCAAGGAAGGCCTCAGGGCCCTGCCAAATTTATTCCAGCATCTGTTAGAATAAATTAAATAAAGAAGTATCAGCAACATAATGAAATGTTTGTAGAATTATAGGTGATTTAGATAAAATAACTAATAGGAATCTCAAGGATATTTTTCTAAGTGAGAAAAATCAATCCCAAAATATTACATACTTTCTGATTTCATTTCTATATCATTCTTGGAAAACGGATCTTAGAAATGAACACGGATCAGCTTTTGATGACTTTTTTACTCTGATTTTGGAAAAGGTTATATATTAACAGCTACAGCCATCAACCTGTGGGTCCAGCATAGCCTGCAAAAGCATCTCATCGGCCATCTTAACCTATTTCCTCTCTATTATCCCAAAGCTATCTAATTTATGCCTACTCTGGGTGAGATACTAAAGAGCTACAAAGTAATTCAAGATCCAACTGCAAAAGTTAGTTTTATGCAATTTATCTGGATTCAAAATGAGGTAGCTAAAATTGTCTTTCATGTGCCCCTTCCATGTATACAACTGGCCAAAAGAGGGATTCTGTTCCTTTTCCTATACTCAAATAGTCTTCCTTTTATTTATTTAAAATATTTCAAAATCTGTGCTTTATAGATAACTCATGAACATGAAATTCAATGCTATATTTATACATGTACATTGAATATTTTTGTCAATTGCATTCCACTCTTGCCTGGGATGTGCAAAGCAGAGAGTCATTAAGATTCTCTGTGGATGCAAGCAATCACAGAACTGTTCTCCCTCCCTCTGCATCCACCTCTTCTTGCTGACCTCCAGAGGCCACAGGCCCAGCAAAGGCTCCAGTTAAACTCTTTCATCTTGACCACATGGTATGTCTACATTCTCATGGATAGGCCAGGAGAGGAGAAAAATAGAAAACTCCTATCTGTAACCCTGCACAAAATTCCACGCAAAGTGGGTCAAAGAACTGGAGATTTACTTGTGTCAGTTTTTCCACTGCTATGAACAAAAAATCTGACAAGAACAACTTAGAGAAGGTAAAGTTTATTTTAGCTCCTGGTTTTAGAAATGTAATCCATGGTTTGCCACCTCTATAGCTCTGAGCCTTATTTGAAGCAGAACATTATGTCAGAAGTATATGGCAGAATAATGCAGCTCAAAACATGACAAGGAGGAAGCAGAGAAGGAGCTCTTCTCCTAAGGACATAATATAAGCCCCAAAGACATACATACCCCCAGTGAAATACTTTCCCCAGCTGCACTCTACCTTCCTACAGTTACTGCCCAGTTAATCCATCAGCAGGCTAATCCTCTGATTAGGTTGCACTTCTCATATTCTAATCATTTCACCTCTGAAAATTCTTACATCATTTCACATATGAACTTTTAGGAGACACCTTATATTTAAACAATAATAAAGTTAAAACAGAATTTTTTCAACTACTAGAAAAAAACAAAGTTTTGACACTCCAACATATTGGTGCAGGCATACAGGTAATTAACAAGTTCCTTAACAAGTTTCCCCAAAGCTAAAGGAAGAAAATAAAAAATCAATAAGTGCATTGGCACTTAAAATTAAAATGAAACTTAATGCATTGGCATTAAATTTAAGTTTATACACAGTAAACAAAACAATTAAGAGTGTCAAGAGAGAGTCTACTGAATGGGAGAAAATCTTTTCTGGTTATTCCTCTAACAGATGATTAATATCCAGAATATATAAAGAACTCAAAAAACTTAACAAAAAATTACTCAATTAATAAATGGACAAAAACACTAAACAGGCATTTTTCTTTTCAAAGAAGAAATACAAATGGCAAAATATATTTAAAAACAAGTTCAACATTCCTGGAAATCAGGGAAATGCAAATTAAAACTACATTGAGATTTCATTTTACTTCAGTTAGAATTCAATTATCAAAACTATAAATAATAATAAATGCTGGTGAGGATGTGGGGAAAGAGGTACAGTTGTACATTTTAGTGGGACTGCAAATTAATACAACTACTTTGGAAAGCCATATGGAGATCCCTCAAATGACTAAGAAAAAGAACCGAACTCAGCTCTCCAATCCTTGGAGCTTATCCAAAAGAACTACAGTCAGCATATTATATTGATATATGTACATCAAAGTTTATAGCAGCATAATTCACAATGGTCAAGTTATGAAACCAGCCCAGGTGCTCATGAACAGATGAATGATTAAAGATGTGTTATACATACTTAGCCATAAAGAAGAATGAAATTATGACATTTACTGGTAAATTCATGAAAATGAAGAACATCATGCTATGTGAAATAATCCAGACTCAGAAAGTCCAGGGTCAAATTCTTTCTCTCATATGCAGAAGCTAGAGAAAAATAAAGAGGAAAGGGTAAACCATGAAAATGGAAGGGAGATCAGTACAGTGTAAGAGACAGTTTTAGGGGAAGGAAGGAGGGATGGGAAAGGGGAGGAAATGAGGAACTGGGTTGACCAAATTATGTTCTGTGCATGTGTAGTAAGTCTATCACAGTGAATTCCACCTTTATGTACACCTATAAAGTACCAATTTATTAAAAAAAATAGATGGTGGAAAGGCCAAGTGGAGCAGAGAAAGCAAAATGGGGAAGAGGAAGAAGAGAGGAGATAATAAGATAATAAGAGGAAGAGGAGAGGAGATAATAAGGCTGAAATGGTACAAGCTTTATCCATGCAAATGTGATTATGTCAAAATGAACTTAACTGCTTGGTGCTGTGGCACACGCCTGTAATCTCAGTGGCTTGGGAGGCTAAGGCAGGAGGATCCTGAGTTGAAAGTCAGCCTCAACAAAAGCAAGGTACTAAACAATTCAGTGAAATCCTGTCTCTAAATAAAATACAAAATAGGGCTCAGGATGTGGTTCAGTGGTCAAGTGCCCCTGAGTTAAATCCCCAGTATCCCCCTTAAAAAATGAACATAACTATTATGTATAGCTATAATGCACTAATGATGACATAAAAAATAAATTAAATTTTAAAAATTAAAATAAATAAAAGTAAACCTATAATCAAGTTATACAGATTAGTAATAACTTTGGCAACATTGGCATTTTTACATGATTCACTACTTGGTTATGGCCCCATGTAAAATAAATGTCCACTAGATCATCCCAGTTCTAAAATATTCAGTGGAGGAGTGTTACAAATAAAAACTTTTAAACAGATTCAGAAATGGCATATTTCACAACACCAATGATCTCAACCTTCAAAAATCAATGTAAATTCCACAACAATGGAATAAAAACACATAACCAAATACAAAAAAGCCAAAAATAGAAAAGAGCTCCAAAAATGGTAAAATGTACATAAATATAAATATTCTTGTCTTATGTTTTACAAATTCTTTTTTAAGGAGAGAGACAGAGAGAGAGAGAATTTTTAATTTTTTTTTTTTTTTTTTTTTTTTTTTTTTTTTTTTAGTTTTTAGTTTTCGGCAGACACAACAACTTTTTTCGTATGTGGTGCTGAGGATTGAACCCGAGCTGCACGCATGCCAGGTGAGCGCACTACCACTTGAGCCACATCCCCAGCCCATGTTTTACAAATTCTTAACAAAATGAGTTACTATTTAATTAAAACCAATAACAAGAGTGCCATGGGCTTTCTAACATATACAGAAATAATATGTGTGAATACATGGAAATACACAAACAATGGGATGAGGAAATGAATATATTGATATGTAATTTAAAAAATTGGTTGCTGAGGGACCTTTATTTAATTTATTTATATGTGGTGCTGAGAATTGAACTCAGTGCCTCACACATTCTTGGCAAGTGCTCTATCACTGAGCTATAACCCCAGCCCCTATTATGTGATTTTTATATTAATTGATATCACATTTGAAGATAAAAGGTGATAATTTGAAGGTGAATAATATAAATCAGGAAGTAAATACACACAAAAAACCTTGCAAAGAGACACTGAGTAAAATCTAATAATGGGAAAAATGCAAGTGATTTGCACAAATAATTTTTAAATGTAGTAATAAAAAGAAAAAAGGGTGTAACAAACAAAAAATGTATGGTTTCTTTGAACCTAGGCATGTCAATATTTACATCAAATGTAAATGCTCAAAAATAATTCAATGAGAAGGAAGATATTTTAAGACCTAATGAACAGCAAGACCCAACTCTAAAACATACATATAAAAAGTGCACTTCAAATCTAAATAAACATATAGATTAAAAGGATGAAAATGGTATGTGATGCAAAGGTTAAGGAAGGAAAGCAGGGAAAACTATAGCATTAGCAGAACAAAGAGATTCCTACACCCAAGTATTGCTGGGAGAAAGAGAAAATTTTCATAATGACAACAATATCAATTAACCAAAAAAAAGCTATACTAAGTCTCTGTGAATCCAATAAGAAAGCTTCCAAAAACATGAATCCAAGATTGCTTGTTTTAAAAATAAAAACAGGAGAATCTTCAATCATACTGAAAAATTTTATCCTTTGTTTCTCAAGAGAATTTGAAAATCTTGACAACCAACTTGTCTTAGTTACAGTATCTGACAAAAAATACTCCAACCAATGACATGAAAATGCACATTCTTTTCAAAAGCCAACACAAATGATGTCTCAGTCATACATTTAGTCTCAACAAAATTTAAAGGACTGAAATTATGCAGAATACGTTCTCTGAACATAATGCGATTATACAGAGAAAAATGTTTATAACAGAAAGATATTATGGAAATCCTAGAATATTGGGAAGTAAACAAAGCTCCTCTAAAATTGTCATTGACTGAAGAAAAATAAAAAGGTAAATTTTAAGCTTTTTTGAAATTGAATGATTAGAAACACATAGCATACCAAATTTGTGAGGTGTAGATAAAGAAAACAAAAAAGTTATTTACAGTTTTAAATGTATTAAAAAAGAAAAATAATTATGAAACAAAAGCAAATATATTCAAAGTAAATACAAAATTCTTATAAGAGCTAAACCAGCATGATAGATAAAAAGGAAAACTATGGAATATCAATGAAATAAAAATCTAAATCTTCAAAAATATCAATGAAACTTACAAACCTTTATCTATACTCACTAAGGGAAAAAAGAGAATATAAAAAATGAAATAAAATACATCACTATATATCCTAAAAATACTGAGTGTAATTGAATATATATTGAAAAGGTAATAATACAATATTATAAAACACTTTGCTAAAAAATTAAATAACATAGATCAAATGAAAAAAGTCCTTGAAGACATATAGATAAATAACACAAGAAGACAAAAATTACATGGCCATCCCATATGTATTTTAAAAGTTGACTTTGTAATAAAAAAATTCCTATTAACAAAATTCCATACCCAGAAGACTTCACTGGTGAATACTGTCAAACATTAAAAAAAAGGTGTATACACACACACACACACACACACACACACACACATCTTTTATAAATGCTTTCAGAAAATTAAAGAGGAGGGAACAGGGAACATTTTGCAGATTATTTTATGAGACCAGATGTGTCATGAGTCCACAAAGATTATGAACAAGAAAAAGTGTGACTAAAATGTTATGAAAATATAAACAAGGTCTATGAACAATAGTAGCAATTCAAAACAAGGAATATAGAAAATCGATAATGCATCAGGATACAGAACACTTGCCCCAGAAATGCTAAATTGAAAAACTAATTATTGTAATTCACCATTTTAGAATAAACGACGAAAAATATGATCATCCCAAAAGATGCTGTGGTAACTTTTCATCACTATAAATTCATACATTAAAAAAAGTCTGTTTCTGGATCACAGTCTTCAAAATTCCAGTCCATGTTCTGTTAGCCTAATTGATTTGGGCCTGCCTGGTGTGAGGTAGCATATCATGATGGAGATACATGGTGAAGTAAAACCACTCCCCTCAAGGCCAGGGAGCAAAAGAGAGAAAGATGAGGGTCTAGTCCCACTATCACCTTTGAAGGCACATCTCCACTAACCTAAAGACATCCTACAAGTTCCCAACTCTTGAGGGTTTCACTATCTCTCAATAGTGTCACACTGGAGACCAAAACTTTAATAATCCATGAACCTTTAGGGGACACTTATTCAAACCACAGCAGATGTCGACTAAATATTTTAAAACTCCAATAGCCATATGTAATACAACCTCATAGTATATTTATCGAAAGAAATTTCCCCAATGTGACAATGGGTGGCAAGGAAAATTCATTGGAAATATAATACTAAATCTTGTACCTTAATTCCTTCTTTTATAATCTAGGACAAGATTTTCACTTCTCACATTCAAGATTTTATTGGATATTCAAGCCAGTCCAGTAAATTAAGACCAGAAAAAGAATAATCTACATGTTTTAAAGGAAAAAATAAATATGTGTTTATTTGAAACAATGCTCTTATGGAAATAGGAAAGTATAAGGTTTCTAGAAAAAAAGTACTAGACCAGGTAAGTTAAAGTTGACAAAGACCAAGATAAAAGGTCATTTATACA
The DNA here is from genome assembly GCF_052094955.1 of Ictidomys tridecemlineatus. Classification (NCBI taxonomy): domain Eukaryota; kingdom Metazoa; phylum Chordata; class Mammalia; order Rodentia; family Sciuridae; genus Ictidomys; species Ictidomys tridecemlineatus. The sequence goes on along the minus strand of NC_135486.1, from coordinate 99,730,089 downwards.
AAAAATAAATTTTTATTTCTATTCATTGGCAAAATACAATATAAGAATAAAAATGTAAAAGCCACAATACCACTGGCAATAGCATGAAAAATATAAAATATTTAGGAATAACCAAATATATGCAATATATCTACAGAAAAACAAAATATTAATAAAAGTAATTAAGTATCTAAATACATTTCAAGATACATCATGTTCAAGAATTATAAAATTTAATGTGGTTATAATTCTATAAAAAAATCTACAGATTACTATAGATAATTTAAAGGTAATACTAGTCAAGGGTTTTTAATTTATTTGGAAAAATTGGATAAAGAATACTAAAGTTTATAGTGAAATGTAAAGGATCAGAAAAGTAAAAACATTTGCAAAAGAGGATGAGTTACACAGGCTATATAAAGATTTAATCTAGAGGACAGGCACTAATAAGTGGAACAGAATAATGAATCAAGTAGTAGATTCAAATAATTCAGAAGGGAAACAATCCAACCACTAGATCTTTGAGAAAAAATGAGTATCATCTTTCACCTCTCATCTTACAGAAAATTTAACTCAAAATTTAGCACAGATCTAAATGTAAATGACAAAATTGTAAAATATCTAGAATCAATCCTTTATGGTAGGCAATGATTTCTTAGATAAACCACCTAAAGGAAGAACCATTTTTAAAATAATAAATTGAACTTCATCAAAATTTAAAACTTCTCTCCTAAAATTGCCATTTAGTATGTAAAAATGACAAATTAAAACCCCAAAGAAATTATACTCCACAGGCACTCCAATTTAAACCTGGGTTAAAAGTCCTCTGGTCTGAACAATGTATCATAGATGCAGTTTTCCCTGATCCATTCCACTAAGCTGCACTATAAAACCTCTACATGGCATAAATGGTAGAAAAGGAGAAAATAAAAGAATAGGAAGAAAGGCTGGTTTAAGATAGGTATAAAAGAATGGCTCAAAAAAAAAAAAAGAGACAGAGTGTGCTGCATTCCCAACTCAGCAGAGAAAGATCACTCAAACCCTGTGTTTCCTGACCCCAGACCTCGACACAAAAAGTAGCTCAATCAGGCTTACTCCTCCCCTACACAAACAGAACTAGCAGCCCACTCTCCTTGCTTTCATTCAACATAGTGCTGGGAGGACTACCCACTACAGAAAGTCAAGAAAAAATAAATAAAGTCATATGAACTGAAAATGAAAACATTTGCACATCACATAATTGTTTACTTAGTTAATCCCAGAGAATCTACAAAAAAAAAATCTTCCTAAAACATAAGTGGTTGCAGAATACAAGCCCAACAAACAAATATCAATAACTGCATAGCAAGATTAATATATTTAACACTACTGAAATGTGTACTTTAAAACAACTGATAGCATAAGTTTTATGTTGTCTCTTTTTCAAAGGGTTTTGTTTTGTTTTGTTTTGTTTTGTTGTTGTTTTGCTAGAAAGCATTAGGCAGGAGGATCACAAGCTGAAAGCCAGCATGGCCAACTTGGTGAGCCCCTGTCTCAATATATGTGACTTCATGACCAATATGATTCTGCAACCTGTGAACTAAGAAAAATGAGAAATTATATCCCATCTGATTCAAATGTATGATATATCAAAGCCATTGTACTGTCATATATAACTAATTAAAACATTTAAAATATTTTTAAAAATAAATAAATTTCAGAATATTTGAGAATATAACTAAAGTGTAATTAGAGCAATTTTCTAGCATATAGAAGGCCCCAGGATTAGTCTCCATATATATATGACAAGGTCTAATAACTGATATCTGATTAGATATGAAGTTATATTTTGTTCTCGAAGATAAATGAAAATATAAATCAGTAAAACAACAGTTACAATCACTTTCCTCTATACAAACTATAATGACAATCTATAGTTATCAATACAATTTAAATTTTAGCAAACTGGGCAGAAGATTGGAAGAAATATTTCACAAAAGAAAATAAAGAAGGCCAAAGAGCACCTGAAAAGATTTCCACATCATTACATATTTCCCTGGAAATGTGAATTAAATCTTTGCTGATATATCACTACATACCAATTAAAACACCTGTATTTATTTACACATGAGAAAATTCTCAGCAAATGACAAATATTGGCAAGCATGTGTATTTATTTGGAACTGTCACACATTTCTGGTGGGACTGTAAACTAGTATTCATTTGGAAGTTTCCCATGTAATTAAACAAACATATACTTAACACATGACCTGAAATTGTATTCATAAGTTGTCAGGGTTTTTAGCCCCTTGTCTCCTCCTGACCAGCTGGAGAAGCGGGGAAACATGCCCTGACCAGGACGATCCAAGAAAGGTAAAGGTCAACTGGTGGCCTGCACCCAGCCCTCCCTCACTGGAGGACAATCAGATGCACCAGGGAGAAGAGTCAAAGCAGGATCTTGTTTATTGAGGAAGTACACATAGCTTATATACTGCACAGGAGCCAATCAGGATAAAGGTCAGAGGGGTGGAGCGAGTTCACATGTACACCCATCCTATAGTCTGAAAGGGAAGGCACGAGCTGTCCACAGGCTAAAAGAGTCCTGGACTTATCCTGGAGGTGGTCTGTTTATTCCATCACCACCCACAGCACCACCTCCTGGCTGATTGCCAGGCGCTATCCCAGCCACATATTGGGCCCCAAGACCAGGAAGCAGGCAGCAAGTCAAGCCCTATATCTCTCCCTTTTCAATTTATTTGTAGGTGTTTGCCTTATTCAAGACTGTGCGTGTCTTAGGTTGTCTCCCTCTGGGGATTTTACCCGTCATTGACTACCACTCTAGCTCTTTGGGCAATCCTACCTGCAAGGCCTGCAGTCCCAATGGGAAGCCTCAAGGAAGGGAGATAGCTATCGCCTAGGAAGGAAACCTTTCTGCTCCTGGCTTACAACTGCACATATACCGAGGCCAGCAAGTCCAGTTCCCATCCCAATGCCACGATGAATGCCATGAGGGAGATAATTAGGAGTCCAGTCACAACCAGGCAAAGCATCCAGAATGGTCCTTTCATTTTTACAATTAAAGAATCATACCTCGGTGTAAAAAGTAACATAAAACTTTACACATCCTACAGTTATAGAACATTAAATGATATAAATAAATCCCCAATATGTTTTTCTTTTAAGCCTAAAATTACCATAGAACTTTAGAACACCAGATTGATATAATGTTATTTTAAAGATTCTACGTCACACACTTGTATACCTGGAAGATATGAACACATTAATAGCATCACAATTACAATGATGTTTTTATATTAACCAGATTTAGCTTTTAAAGAAATAACATAGCACAATTCTCAAAAATAACAGTTCTTGTTTAACCAGTAGTTTAATTTCTTTAATATTACTTGCTCTAGAAACAAGACTGTTATGAGTAAATTAATGTTTTAAGGAATCTTTGTCTTTTAAACATATGACTGATAAGCTTAATTTTAAAGACATCTTTACTTTCATCTGTTTACCCAATTTAAATTGAACCATTTACATCATGTGAATAAAAGATAAAAGATATTTGGTTCCATTTTTAAAAAAAATTTCATGAGCGCTTCTCATATATCTGCCAATTTTCATATCATGTGTATAATATATAGACATATGACAAGTATGCACACATAACACAATAGTAAAGTTGTAACTTTTCACAGCTGAAATCTCCATTGCAATGTTTAAAAACTCCACAGTTGATCAAAAATAGAACTGATCAGAAAAACATTAACCTGGGTCTGTAAGATGAAAAAATGCAGAATCTAAGAAACAGCAAGAGCCCTAGAAAAGATGACACCCTCTCCCAGTAATTAGAAAGTACCATACAATTTACTTTTTTATGGTTTAGTCTTGTTTGAGTTTAGGTAAAAAGACACCTTTACTCTCCCTCCTTTTTTTTTTCTTGAGCCTCAGATCAGTCTCCTATTGAGCTTGCAGGCTTCTTCCATTTGCATTTCAACTTAAGTCCTGGCTGAGGTCTTAAGGAAGGAGCAGAGAAAACTGCTATTCTGAGCAGAAGCCTCATGCCTAAGGCATTTTAACCATAAGTCATAATTTTCAGGTTTGGGTGTTGAAAATTATGATACAAGTTTAAGATATAATTCACAAAAATTTATATGTTTACATCGTGTTTTGCAAAAATAAAAATTTTCCTACACTAGAAAAACTTGATCGCACAAAACTGAAAATTAATAATGCATTGGTACCCCTAGTGAAATCTTCCCAGGCTACCTAATTCAAAAATTGATGAAAAAACTGAATGATTGGGAGTTACTTGCCAACTTGGAAGTACAGTTTTTTAGTGTTTCCATCATAAGTATTTAAGTTCTCTGGCATGAATTATCTGAAATCATAAAATAAACAATTACCTAAACCCAACTTTTAACTGCAAAATTGTTCAAAGTTTCAAAAACCCATTTAGATTCCAGATTGTTACAATAAAACATCATCTTCTAGACACACATTCAGCCAAGGTCATTCCCAAGAAATAATCTATAATATCAACACATTACTGTGTTCAATGTCCCTTTTTTTAGTAGACAGAGGTGGAGTAATCCTTACAGTGCAGAGAAAGAAGAAGGAAGTTCCCCGAAGCAAAAGGGCTTCAGCAGCTGCTGGGAGTCCCTCAGTCCCTCCTTTTACTTACAGAATCAGTTCTCTGTTTTTTTTTTTTTCCCACCCACGGCACCAGGCATGCTCCATATCTCCTAACTTCTCAGTACTCACAAGATGGTGGAGAATTTCTGTGGAGGGAGGGGTGACAATATGGCGCAGGCCGTACACCATCCTGGCTGTCTACCAGGTGTTCTGGGAGGTGAGGGGCCAGGGGAATCTCCTTCTTCCTCACCAATTGTTCTGTGCAGTCCCAGGTGGCCCAATGCCTGAGGGCAATGTGGGACAGGGCAGTGGATTCAGACGTGTTGGCGCCAACGGGGTTGGGGTGGGGGGGTATGGGCCTCAAGATGGCTGGCTTGACTCTCAGCTTGGCTCCCTCTGGCAAACTTCTCCCTCCTCCTCCCCCTCAGCCATACAGGGAAGCAGGAGAAGCATCAACCAGGGATTGTGAGATTGCTCTATATTTCCAAGGATACCCTTCCTTACCTTGGAACTCGCTTGGCTTGGCTTGCCAATACTTTCACTCTTGGTGAACCGACTTCTTCATGCCCCATTCCATGTTCCTGTTTGGGCACCAGATGTCGGGGGTTTATAGCATGCCTCCCCTCCTCCTGACCAGCGGGAGAAGCGGGGAAAGCACGCCCGGATCAGGATGGGGCAAGAAATGTAAAGGTCAGCTCGTGGCCTGCACCCAGCCCTCCCTAGCTGGAGGACAATCAGATGCACCAGGGAGAAGAGTTGAAGCAGGATTTCATTTATTGAGGAAGTACACATAGCTTATATACTGCACAGGAGCCAATCAGGATAAAGGTCAGGGGGTGGAGCGAGTTCATATGTACACCCATCCCATAGTCTGTAAGGGAAGGCACAAACTGTCCATGAAGGCAGAAGAGTCCTGGACCTATCCTGGAGGTGGTCTGTTTCTTTCCATCACCACCCACAGCATCGCCTCCTGGCTGATTGGTAGGCACTATCAAAGCCATATGTTCAGCCCCAAGACCACAAAGCAGGCAGCAAGTTATGCCCTACAAAAAGTAATTACTCAATAGAAATGAAAATATATATCTACATAAATACTTGTAACAAAAATGTTCATATCATATTTGTTCATAACAGCCCCAAACTGAAAACAACTCAAGTGTCCATCAGTAAGTTAAAAGCATAGGTTGTGGTAGAGTGCTTGCCTAGCATGTGTGAGGCACTGGGTTTGATCCCAGGCACCACATAAAAATAAACAAATAAAAAATAAAGACATTATGTCCATCTACAACTAAAACAAAAATGTATTTAAAAAATAAATAAAAAGAAAAGCAAATTTTAGTGTTTCCATACAACAGAATCCTACTTAACATTATAAAGAAGCAAGAGGTAGGAAATTCAAAACCATTACTCCAAGCAAAAATAAGTAAGATAGAACAGAATGCATACTAATAATGCTATTCATGTTAAATCCTAAAAAGACAAAAGCCATCTAGTGACAGAAATAAGATCTGTGGTCTTCTGGTGCCAGGATGGGGAGAATGGCTCTTTAAATGTAGAAAGGAACTTTCGGGCGGTGGAAATATTCAGTGGTTTCATGATTATATTGTTATATTGGTAAAAACTAAGTGAACATTTTGGACAGATATATTGAAGTTGTTCAGAAAAACTTCAACAGTTTATGAAAATTATAATGTCACAGTTTTGTCATAGCAAATAAAAAATAACAGCTAAAATTATACCTGTTTTATATGAATTCTTTTCAGTAAATATTTTCAAGACAAAGAATATTTTTAAATGATTTGATGTTATTGTTTTCATTATTAAAATTGTTCTTGCAATCACTAGGAATTTATAGAAACAATGTTCAGATCTTTGTTATCATTTTGTGCCTTTTACCAAATCTTTCACAATGAATACTTGCCTTACCAAAACACTTTAATTTTTTATCATCATGATTAATATTTCAAATTTAAAAGTGAGGAACTTATTCATTTAAATAAAATATCTAAATCACCTTGAAATTTTACTTAATAAGAAAAACAACTCTGTCTAAAATTTAGCCAGGAAGTGAATGGATTCTATAAAGGTTGAGTTCTGTCTTATCATAATAAATCATTAATCATTAATAGGAGACCAAGCCTATGCATCGCAATGGCACAAGATGACCACAAGGTGGTGTTAATTACCTCTGTTGAAGCCTCAGCCTGCAGAAAGAGCCTGGTAGCAGGAAAAACAACAACAACAACAACAACAACAACAACAAACAAAATACTGCACAGTCCTCTCAGAAGGTCTAGAACAAGACATGGATTTCCTCCCTGTGAAGTTCCCTTAAGAATAAATTCCCTTTAATAAACACTGAATTTTGCACTACTGCTCTAATCCACAGAATAAGGCATCAATTGCTGTGGACAAAAACAATGTAAAGGTCTAATCTAGTCCTAAATTGCTGCAAATAATAACTAATTTGCCCTATACAGGACCTGATAAAGTCTTATTGTCCCAGGCCCACTTAATTCTAGATCTTGTCATTATTGACATTTAGTCCTGTGGATCCTTCATATCTTTGTGGCTAGAGATCTCTGACCTCTGCCCACCCTTCCAAACCATGGCAACCAAAATAGGTCTGCAGACCCTGCAAATGACCCTAACTGGAAAAACCAGTTGAGAACTACTGCCCCAAACAAGGTTTAAATGATTATAAAGGCCTATACTGTACTAAAGACATCTCTATTATTCCAGATGGATAATGGCTTACATACTGCAACCTGTATACACATTCTCTAGAGGCTGGTGGAAACAGATCAGGAGCTGCTTCTCTGAATTTCTGGTGTGATTATTAACACCTTCCCAGGAGATAATGATGCTTCTGGCTCAAAATACCCTACAGAATCACTGAATCACCCCAGATATAGCCTTAATTTCTTTAGGACCACTTTATTCAAATTCCTTTTCTATTATGCTGTGCCTACCTGAGTGGGAAGAAGAACCATCCAGGAAAGAAGGAAAGAAGGAACCACCATGGAAAGAAGGGGATAAAAGGAGTGCCCTTCCCTCCATTACTTAGCCCACAGCACCCTCCTTGGTGCCTTCTTTGCTGGGAGAGTCAAATAAGCCTCCCACCTTCCCTGTGTCAAGAGAAGAAGTGCCTATCCACAGAAATCTGTCTATAAAACTCTGCTTGAATCTGTGTTGCTAAAATAAAATATCTGAGATTATGTACTTTTTAAAAGGAAATAAAGGCTTATTTAGCTCATAGATCAAGGGCATGGTGCTGGCCTGTACTTGCTTTAGTGAGGTGCTCATGGCAGATGGATTCATAATGGTGGGAACACAGACTTAAGAGGTGGCATAGCAAGGCCAGGAATCAAGAGATTGGATAGGATAAGTCTCTCTCTTGTAGAACAACTTCTGTCATATGAACAAATTCACTTTTATCAGACTAGACCCATTACTGAGAGATAGCATAAATTCCTTCCAAGGGTGAACACCCATGTCCTGATTAACTATCACTATCACTAGGCCCCAACTCTTAAAGTCCCACTACCTCCCACTTAGGACCAAGTTCCAACATATGAACCTTTAAGGAACAAACTGCATCCAAACCATAACAACCTACAACCCAGAACTCTGAGGATTTCATATGGTCCGAAATCACTAATATTAGCATTGTAATGGTTTGTATGTGAGGTGTTCCCCAAAAGCTCCTATGTTAATGCAGCAATACTTAGGGGTTAAAGAACTAGATTATGAGCCATTACCTAACCAGTAAATTCATCCATTCTCGGGAGTAATAATTTGAATGGGTCAATTGGGGCAGATGGGGAGGAGTTCGAGGAAGTAGGTCACTGGAGGTGTGTCTCTGGATATTTGTATTTTCTCCGTGTTGCTGTGTTCTCTCTCTGCTCTCTGACTGCTATGGGTTGAGCAGCTTTTCTCTGCCATGTCCTTCTGCCCTGACACTCTGCTTCATCTTGGGCTCAGATCTATCGAACTGGCCATAAACTGAACATCTGAGACCATGAACCCAAGGTAACTTTTCCTCCTCTAAGATTCTTTTGTCAAGTATTTTGGTCACAATGATAAAACCCTAACTAACAAGCATTATCAGAAGCTCGAATTATGACAAAGAAATAGTTAATAGTAAAGATAAAAATCACTTTACATTTTGAGGATTTCATAGAAATCCATCTTAATTTCATATCTCCACCCCACAGAAATAAGAATGAAAAGTTAAGGGCATTATTATTAATTCATTTTTATAGTTATAATTTATTTAAGAAAAATTCATGAGTTTACCATTTTTTTAAAAAAAGATCACAGTCAATTTTATTACTGTCTTTTCCTAGAAATATCTGCAAATAAAATAATTCCTGATGATAATATGCTTAACAGATTTGAGTTGTTAATTTTCATATTTTAAGTGTTTTTATTAGTTCATTGTAGTTATACATAATAATGGAATTCTTTTTGTCATAATCACGTATGGATGAACTATAATTTGCTAAATTCAGAAATAAGTACTTCCTCTTTTCCTCTCCTCCACCCTCCCCAGTTCCTCTTCCTCTAAATTGGTCTTCTTTTATTAATTGGTGCTGTATAGATAAACACAAAGGTGAAATTCGCTGTGGTGTATTCATCCACGTCCACAGCATAACTTGATGAATTTCATTCTGCAGTCTCTCCCTTTCCCCATCTCTGGCCCCCAGCTTCTTTCTGGACTCCACTGATCTCCCTCCTATATCCATAGAATTTTTCTCTCCTTTTTATTTTATTTTATTTTATTTTAGTGGCAACATAGGGAAAAAAACAGTGGATCCTTGACTTTCTGATACCAGTTTATTTCTTAAACCAGGAATTTTTCAGAGAGAAACTTCAAAATCAACAAAATAGTTTTTAAGTGCACAGAAATATCTTAACATAAGGAGATGAGTGGTGGGGTGGTTTTTCAGTCCTTGGGCCTGAGGAAGGGCAGGTCTTGTGCAGTTCTGCTGGCTCTTGCTTTGACTCTTTAAGGATATCAAAGGCAGACAGTGGTGAGTCAGCTCTGATAAATAGTTTATAAATTTTATATTTAAAACTAGAAGACTTCTGGTCACACTTTGGAGATCATTGCTTTACAGATAACAAGAAAAAGAACCTCTGAAAACTGCAGGGCTCTGTACAAGGTTGTTGGAGGTATGACTTGGGGAATGTCCCTTTGCTCTCCTGACCCACTCCATTTGCAGTGGTAAGACCCCACATTATCCAGGCTTGCAGGGCCACTGAAAATTAGGTGAGGGCCCTAGAGTGGGAGGAACTTTTGTATCCATCTGTCTTCTTATTTTGCAGAAGTCAAGTCATGTCTTTGTGTTAATCAATCAAGACTAGCTGGACAGTTATGTGTGTTTTAATTACTCTGAAGTCAATCTGTGATCTGTATCTAATACTGGTATGTTATTTTTAACTCGTTTCCACCCATTATTGATTTTAATAAATTAGTATTGATTTAATTAATTGAATTGCTATTTTTTGAAAAAAAAATTAGTTGATTCTATTTTGGAGTAGAGTACTGGGGATTGAACCCAGGGGCATTTAACTACTGAGCCACATTCGCAGTCCTTTTATGTTAATTATAGGACAGGACCTTGCTAAGTTGCTTAGGACCTTACTAAGTTGCTAAAGCTTGTTTTGAACTTCTTCCTGCTTTAGGTTCCTGAGTCACTGAGATTACTGGCTTGTGCCACTGTACCCAGCTTTATTTGATTTTTTAAAAAAAGTACTTACAGCTATAAACAGGGCTGGGACTGGTTGATATGCCTTAAATTTTTGAATGCAATAGAGTGGGATTTTGTGTTCTTTCCTGCACCTTGGTGCAGGTAGAAACCAATCCTTGTCCATTATGCTGGAGTCAACATATAAAGCACTCATCCCTGAATACTACTGCCAAGTGGTCCCTGTTTGCCCAGATTCCACCCAGCCACTTCCAGACCTATAGCACCTCTGAAATCTGGTTAAAGAGGCATGGATAGAAAGTTATCAGGCTGATAAGATGGCTGTCTGGTGTTGGCTTCGGGAGAATGTCAGGGTGGAGGGTCAATGAAAGAACAATGGGTGAACAGTGAGGGAAATGGAGGGCTCATTGTTGTCTTCTTTCTTGCATATGTCTGGAAAATTCTGTAATAAAAAGAGAAATACAAAACAGCCCAGGTCAGCAGTAATCCCTGTTTCAGTGGATTTTATCTTTGTTTGATAGGAGGTATGGATTTGAGGTTATTTTATATTAAAGAATTTAACTTGCTTTTCTCCCTGTTTTCTCAGAGAAGGGGTTTGAAATATTTGGAATTTTCTGAGTAGTAGGAATGACTCTATTATCCCTGAACCCCTTGGATCACACCTGAGTTTGTGCTAAGAAATAAGATGACTCAAGTTGTGATGCAAGTGTTGGGGCCCTGAGCCAGTTGACCTCTGAGAGGGGAAGCAAGGGCAGGGCATGGGTCCTGGGAATCAAGTTCTATCATGTGGCCAATGATTTAGTCAATCCTACCTATATAATAAAATTCCAATAAGATATCTGGACATGGAGGCTCAGTGGTGCTTCCAGGTTGATCACCTAGCTGAATCAGGAGCATGAGGGGCCCTGATTTCATGAGGTCATATCAGAGAAAATTTGCATTTAAGACACTCCCAGACTTTTCCTTGTATACCTTTTTGTCTAGTTCTGAGTTTGTCATTTATGATAAAATTGTGATAATAATAATAATAATAATCCCAAAAACAGTGTCAAGAGGAAAAAGACCGAAATACATTCTTTCACAGAAGAATCCATGAGCCAAATGAACCAAATTCCAAAAATTCAAATTTCAGCTATTAGAGGTGGTTCTGAAATAGGAAAAAAGAAATATGGATATTATAAAAAGAACTCAAAAACTTAATACCAAAACCCCCAAAATGACCCAATTAATAAATGGGCTGAGGAACTGAACAGACACTTCATAGAAAAAGAAATATAGTTGATTAAGAAATATGAAAAAATGTTCATCATCTCTAGCAATTACAGAAATGCAAATCAAAACTACTCTAAGATTTTTATCTCACTCCAGTAAGAATGGCAATTATTAAGAATACAAGCAAACAGCAAATGTTGGTGAGGAGTGGGGAAAAAGGTACACTCATACACGGCTGGTGGGAATGTGGGGCACCTGTCACAGGTCAGCCACTCTTGTAGGCACACTGCAGTCATTCATTCAGCCTGCATTCACAGCAATACTCTGTTAGGGGAAGGTATTGTCACTCATCTTCAAAGTGGAAAAACCAAGCTTTGAGGAGAAAAGAACTGTCTAAGTTCATTGAGCCAATCTTTAAACTCACATTTGAATCTAAAGCTGTCCTTTGAATCCAAAAGAATTCCAATCTCTTTTTCTCTTAAAATTAATACATTAATGTTTCCAGTAATTTTTAGATAACAAGGATTTTTGTGAAAATATATTTTATATTATATTAATTATGTATTATGATCATACACATATATAAATAAAATATAATAATATAATTATATAATTTATTATACAGCATAAGCTATACCTATACATATTTTATAAATATATAAATATTATATAATATAAATCTATATAAATTTATATTTTACATAGACATTTATTTATTTATTTATTATATGATAAAATATTTTTTGTTTTAGTGCTACAGAAACATATTTATTGTCCATATCACCAAAAGATAAATATAATTTCTATAATTTAGAGTATTGCCAAAAGTATCATACAAATTATATCCTAAATTTTGATGACAGCAGCTGCCAAGTGAAGTATTTAATAGATACCTTCAGCTATAAGGATCTGTAAACTGAAAAGTTTGGGCATCTGGCTTGTGATGGTGGTTCTGTAGCTATTTAGAATTTCTTGCTTCTACCCTGAGCTGTCTAGTCCTCACCTTCATAGTTTCTTGCTCTGCTATTTTTTTCTCAACCATTGTTTGAAAGCTCTTCCATAGCCTTCTGCTCCATTAAGAATGAAAAATCATTCCTCTTCTTTTCTCAGTTCTCTCTTCTGCTCTTTATGTCTTTATGTTTTTTTCTTAAACCATAAATGAAAAGCTTCTTGTGGATCTCTGTTTTCCTATCTACTGTTCATGTCTTCACTTTGCTTTGCTCCCTGAATTCTCATTTCCAGAACCTGCTCTTTTTTTTTCTTTTGCAACCATGCTGTAAATAACATTTCATTCTCTTTTTTTCTTTTCTTTCTCTTCTTCTATTTTCCATTTTTCTTTTTATCGAGAGGAAAGACTATATGTTGAGGTCACTGGAGATGTACTTCCAGGCTGTGTCCAGTAATGAGATTTTCAATTCCCTTTACTTCTGTCTGAGGAGCAAATCTTGGACAATTTTTGGCATTTGATGGTGGCAGAGGGATACAAGCTAATGTCTCTCCTGTTAAGTGACAGCATGAATCTGCTGCAGGCTTTTCTTTTTTGACACTATTGACAGGAATTGAAAGATCTGAGTAACAACTTCTGAGGTTCATTTTCTGTGCTATTAGTATAATTAGTTGGGGCAAAAAACCCTGGCTCTCAGTGTCTTGTAAATTCAGAAGTTCACAATTGTCCTCTCTCTCTACCAATATCTTCCTATCTTTGTTCTCTTCACAGCTTCATCAGTAAGTGACAGCAGCATATTTGTTGATCCTAGTTCATTAGAAATATATAACTGTGAGAGTTTTTCCACACATATTTTCATTTTCAAAATAATTTTTGTACATATCATTGTCTTCTAGTGGAGGAAATTTCAAATTAACTATATTTTTCTTAAACTTAAGTATTCGCTCCCTTTTTTAATTCACAGTTTCTTGATTCTGTAGAAGCTTGTTAGCTTATATAATTTTCTGCATTATATATCTCTTACTTTCTTATCCTCTTCCTTCTCCAGGTCTTTTTTGGCTTTCTAGTTTAAAATCCTTTATAGAGTTTTCAGTATCTGAATCTGATACAGGGTCCAAACGCTGACTTGGGACAAAAATGAAATAATTTCTTCTAGCTGAAACCTCATTCTTGAAGAAATTATCAAGACCAGAAAGCTGTTTCATGAACTTTACTTCTGTTTCATTCTCTTGTTTTCTCATTAACATTCTCTTCTTCCTTGCAAACCATTTTTATTATATCGGTATCACATTTTTCTTTTTCATTAGTTAGCCACTCAAGGTCCTTTGTAAAGTTATCTTCATATTCCCCATTGTCTTTTGAATCAGTATCTTTATTTTTCATTAATTTTCGTGTTTGTTAAAGAATGTATGAGGCACAGCAGCTGAGGTTACAGAGGTAGACGTCAGAGTTCTAACCTCCTGCTTATGAGCTCTGACAGCAAGTTGAAAAAGATCCCAGTACCCGCTCCCCTGGCAGCTATAACTGGGAATCAAAGCAACAGTGCATCTTTGCATCCTCCACCTGGGCCTCTCTGATGATGCAGTCTATAATAATTTATTATATATAATTATTGAATATTTTTATTTAATGATATATATAATTATTATATATCACTCATATATAATCTTTTTTTTAAAGAGAGAGAGAGGAGAGAGAGAGAGAGAGAGAGAGAGAGAGAGAGAGAGAGAGAGAGAGAGAGAGAGAGAGATTTAATATTTATTTTTTAGTTCTCGGCGGACACAACATCTTTGTTTGTATGTGGTGCTGAGGATCGAACCCAGGCCGCACGCATGCCAGGCGAGCGCGGTACTGCTTGAGCCACATCCCCAGCCCTCATATATAATCTTTAAATAAAAAAATACTGTGAATACAGATGGTTGGCAGTGTATATTACGTAATTATATAAACATAATTATATATCATTTATATATAAGTATATAAATAGATAAAGATATACATTTATATATAATTTATATATAATAAATATATGTATATATTTACATATTTCTAAATATTATGCAATAACATTATATAATATTATAAATTTGTTATATAATTTATAGTATATTATATTAACATATTATAGCCTAGGTTTCAGAGGTTCAGTTCATATTCAGTTGACTTCAGTGCGTTGGGCCCAGGTAGAAGGGCATGGAAGAAGAAAGCTGCTCAGCTCATGGTAGTCAAGAAGAAGAGAGGGTCTGGGGATGTGGCTCAAGTGTTAGCACATTTGTCCATAATGTGTGGGGCACTGGGTTCATTTCTCAGCACCACATTTAAAAAATAAATAAAATAAAGATATTGTGGCTGGGGTTGTAGCTCAGAGGTAGAGCACTTGCCTAGTATGTTTGAAGCACTGGGTTGGTCCTCAGAACCACATAAAAATAAATAAATAAAATAAAAGGACTGTGTCCATCTACAACTAAAAAAATAAAAATAAAAAAAAAGAAGCTGAGAGAGCTTAACATTTTTGATTTAAGGTTAGCTGAATACATGTATGAGAAAATTGCAGGTACAGAGGGTTGACAATTTATATTACATAGACAACAGCATGTTACATAAAATGGACTGCTCAGTATTTGTAACAAACAGAAACCTCTATTGTAGATGGCTTTTCAGTGACCCTCAGGCAAGGCTCTTTGCCAATGATAGGATAATAAATACGTATTCCCAAAGTCCTCATTTCAATGCCTCATTTCTTGCAGGTGTGATTAGTTTGCCATTGGTTTTATTGGTCAATTGGAGGATGAAGCCAAGCTCCTGTGAGAGCACAACTTTATTAGGGCCACTATTCTCCTTGCTTCCTGTTTCTGCATTATATTCTGTAGGTTTTGAGAAGGAAACTTTTTAAGCCACAGGGCCACTCTGTGCCTTTTGATTATAACTACACAATGTCATTGTCAAGTTGTATAGAGGGGCACCCACAGTCCCTCATCACCCTGTGCTCAGAGGGAGTGATTGAGAGAGACCCTGCCTTCAGCCCCTTTGCATAAGGGAGCCTCTTTTCACCATGGACCCCAGGTTCACAGGGATCTAAACCTCTCAGGGCAAAGGAGAAACTACTACTACCCATTAACTAATAATGAGGAATGGATCAAATAAAATAAAGACCCTGCACAGCTAAGTGTATAATAAACAGAGTGAGAAGACAGAGAATGAGATAAAACCTTTTTTAGTTATTTGACAGAGGAATACTATCCAGAATATATTTTTTAGAACTCAAAAATCAACAACCAAAATATGTAATAAAATAAGAAAATGGAAGAATGACCTGAATATGCTTCTCAAAAGAAGATATACAAATGTCCAGAAAATAAATGAAGAAATACTCAATATCTTTAGCCATCAGGAAAATACAAACCATAACTACAATGAGATTCCATTTTACCCCAATTGAAATTACCATTATAAAAGGTATTTTTTTAAAAAAAGGAACAAATATTAGTGAGGATGTAAAGTAAAAGAAACTCTTATACACTGATAGTGAGAATATAAATGAGTACAACCTCTATAGAAAACAGTATGGATGTTTTTCAGAAAACTAAAAAGAGAATCACCATATGATCCAGGTATACCACTGCTGAGTACTTATCCAAAGTAAATAAAGTCAGGATATAAAATTATACCTGAAAGTCCATGTTTATTGTGACACTATTCACAATGGAAAAGATAAGAAATCAACATATACACGAATAAAAAATTATAGTATATATACACAAGGGAGTGCTTTTCAGCTATAAAGAATAATACAATCCTGTAATTTGTAGGAAAACTGATGAAACTCAAGGACATGAAGTTAAGTGAAATAAGACACAGGTAAGGAAAGTATAGTCTTTTTTTCCTCATATGCAAAAACTAGGGGGAAAAAGATGTATTGAAAGTAGATGAGGAATCACTATTGACCAGGAACAGTTCAGAGGTAAAGAGGAGAGGGTGAGAGAGGGTCAAGGGGAAAGTAGACATGGTCAATGTACCTATGTAAATGGTTTAATGAAACATATTAATTTGTACAACTAATAAATGATAATTATAATAAAACATACATTCATATAAAGATGAGGACATAGACACACACATACAGAGGGAATACCATATGTAGATACAGGGAAAAGATAGTAATCTATAATCCAAGGAGAAAATTTTCAGAAGAAACCAATGCTAATGACAGCTAAATCTCAATCTCATAGTTTCAAGAACTATAAATAATTTTTTTTTTGTTGTTCAAGCAACCCTGTGTGGCACTTAGTTATGGCATCCCAAGCTGACTAATATATATATATACCTTTCTGCAGAGAAGTCAAACTAGAGAAGGTGGACTCTTTACTTCCCTCACAGAGACCTTAACCTATGTCTCTAAAAGACAAGTTCCCACATGAGTCTGTCTGTCACTTTGTTCAGCAGCAACAAACATCATTTTCATTATTTTAATGCTTTTGATGAAATTGATTAGCACTAAATGATTTTAAAAGTGAATCTAACATTGATACAGATTAGAGAGTTCCAGGGTAAAAAGAAAATAAAGATCAACTAGAAAATTTAAGAAGTGGGGCTGGGGATGTGGCTCAAGGGAGAGTTAATATTTTCCTTTACTTTTAACATCGTCTCCACTTATCATTTGTTTTTTTTATTATCTTCCTAACATTGGAACCCAGTACCTTGCATACTCTACACACACACTCTATCAGTGAACTGTGCCACGGGTTTCAAATTCTAACTTTATATTAAAAATTTCACCATTCACCCATTCACATATTTTTTTTTGTACCTGGAATTGAACTCTGGGCACTGGGTCACGGAGTCTCATCCCCAGCCCTATCTTGTGTTTTACTTAGAGAAAGGGTCTCATTATGTTACTTAGTGCCCCACAGTTTCTCTGGCTGACTATAAACTTATAACCCTCCTGCCTCAGCCTCCCAAGCTGCTGGTATTAAAGGCATGTTCCATCATGCCCATCTCACCCTTCACATCTAATGTTATTTTTCATATTGTTGTATTTACGTAGGCCTTTCTATTGCTCTTAAAAATACCAAAAAAACCACTATATATATATATATATATATACATATATATATATATATATATATATATATATATATATATTTGTTTCATGTTATAATTTATAGGTCTGTATTACTGCAATATTGTTTTACAATATACATTAGTGTTAAATAACAATAACTACTTGGCCTTTTAAATGAGAGGTTTGGGGGTATTTTACTTCTCAGATAAATTTTAGAAAAAAATTGTCTTGGACACTTCTTTTAATAAAAAAAAATTATGCTAAAATTTTGATTGGAGAATATTTTACTTTAAACTACCATAAATTGATTGTCTTTGAAATGATGAGTTTTTATTTACCCACTTGTTGTGTTTGATGAAGTACTTTATGTCCTCTGTAAGCTTTTGTTTTGTAATAAGTTCTACATATTTTCCCTGAAAATCTCTACATATGTGATGTGTTACAAAGATATTATTTCTATATAATACTTCTGTGATACTTTGTTCTGTTAGTTAAAACTGAATGTGATGAAACAAAAAAAATGTGTCTATTCCCTAGAAACCAATTTTTTCAAACTTTAGTAGTCATGTAATTTTTAATGTACCTTCTCTCTTTTCCCAGCCCCCAGATTTTAGCTGTATGGACCAACATAGCTCTATCCTTATATTATCATGTAATTATATGGTATCATGGTTCACAAGTACACTAATTTCTATAGGTCTATCCTACTTTTTGAGGAGTATTATGCCTTTGACTTCTAATCTGCTGGAATTACAGGCATATACCATCAGGAGTTTTGTATTTATGTTTGGATGGCATCCCCATTCCAACTTACTAAAAATATAAATACACATGACCATGTCCAGTTTGATTTTTTTAATTCATTTACTACTTGTGTGATACCTTCTTATTTATTTATTCCACTGTGTTACATCTTTCACTTTTTAGCATTAATTGGTGGTTCTTGTGAGGTAGGTCAAGATATACTTTATGCCATTTCTTGACGACTGAATGTAACTATTTGGATCTGATTACAAACATCTGAAGGGCTGTGCTTTTATCTCATGGGTAGAGTGGTTACAATACATATGTGAGGCACTGGGTTCAATTATCAGCACCACATATAAATAAATAAATAAATAATTTTTATACAAAACTAAATGTGTGTGTATCTGAAGTCAGATACAAAATTAAAAATTACTTATTACTTTATTACTAAATTAATAACTACTTGTGGTTATCATCCCTGTGTTATTATAATTAGTCTTCATGGCTCTGGATAATGAACAAAAAAAAATGTGTAATTTCTGGTCTCAGAAGAGTAATATTCTTTGGTTATTTACACCATATATTATGTTTGTGATTTTTGACTTAAGTTATCACCTTCAAATAGGAACCAAAAGTGAGACTAAAGAAGGCATAGGTTAGGGGCTGGGGCTGGGGTTCAGCATTAGAGTGCTTGTCTTGCATGTGTGAGGCCCTGGGATTGATCCTCAGCACAGAATAAGTAAAATAAAGGTATTGTGTCCATCTACAACTAAAATATGTGTGTGTGTGTGTGTGTGTGTGTGTGAGTATATATATATATATATTTTAAAATGTAGGTTAGATTTTCAGCTAAGAACTGGGTGCTGATTTTGTAATTTAAAGGAAAATTAGATAATCCATCAATTCAACTTTACAAAATTGCAGAAATTAAATTGTGAGGGGCATTGGTCACTGAACCCATTGATATTTTACCAATGAGTCAATACCTGAGCCCTTTTTATTTTGAGTCAGGGTCTCACTAAGTTGCTGAAATTGGACTCAGACTCACAATCTTCCTACCTCAACCTTCCACATTGCTGAGATTACAGAGGTATAATAAATCATCTGAATTGTGTCTTTGTGTATTACTCATATTACAAATATGCAAGTGATAGGTCAGGGATCTTTATGCTCAGTTCTTATTTCTCAGCTTTCTTATTTCTCAGTGAATACCATGTAACCCCTTCCTTTACATCCATCTGAGTGTCCTTTTAAATACTTTCTTCTGTTTGAAAACATGGATATAAGATTAAGGTGATTTTTTTGTTATTTTAACACAATACTATGCCTTGCTGTGCTAACACACAACCAGGGATGGTGCACTAGCACAAGTAAAGAGATTCTTATCTCAGGACAAATGTATAGCACAGGTAAGGGAGATTTGCAACACTGAACTAGAACAAAAGAAGAAATGAGGAAGCTGAGATGGCAAGAGAACTGAGGACACTGAGACTGAGCACACTAATCAGCAGGCCCATTAAGTTTAAATTCTAAATAGGGGCTGGGGATGTGGCTCAAGAGGTAATGCGCTCACCTGGCATGCACAGGGCACTGGGTTTGAGCCTCAGCACCACATGAAAATAAAATAAAGATGTTGTGTCCACCAAAAACTGAAAAATAAATATTAAAGAATTCTCTCTCTCTCTCTCAAAAAGAGAAATCTAAATACAATAAACAAGCAATAGAACAAAGCACATGTGTGAAGGAGAAGATTATGATTAATAATGGGGAATTTTTACTCACTAATATAGCAGCAACAACAACCATAACACTGTTAATTGGGATGTGCTAAAAGTTCACTTTAACAATAAGAAATACATACGTTGAAAATAAAAAAATGTGTCATTAGATATTCTTTCAGAAGAAATTAATAGCCAGCCATGGTTGCCCATTTATTTAATCTTAGAACTTGAAAGGCTGCAGCAGGAGATTTGTAAATCTGAGGCATGCCTACTCAAATTAGCTAGACCCTTGGTCACAATAGCAAATGAAAAGGATTGGGAATGTAGTTCAGTGGTAAAACTCCCCTGGGTTCAATCTATGTTGCAAAACAAATAACCATATCAAAAGCAACAAAGAGAGAGACAGAAACACACACACACACACACACACACACACAAACACACACACACACACACTCAAAATATAATGCATATTTAATTAAGTATCATAAAATCTTGACAACTTTGCAATGTAGTTTGTATATAGACATATTTTTCTCATATATTTATCACAAATTATAAACAAGCAATAAGGAAATAAAAAGTAATCATCATATGCATATAGCCACAGCATATTCAAGTAAATGTAAGTGGAATCCATAAAAAAAGAAAATCAGTTACATTTTTATTTCCCTACTTTACTGGCTGGGACTTTGGCTACTTTATGCATTCCATAAAAAAATTTATCTGTTTATTCTGGCAAAGCACAGATGAAATTAAAATTATATTTATAACCATTTAAGGGTGTAATTATTTATCACTTGGTATATTCACATGTGTATCATCAAAAACATTTAGTTCCAGATATTGTTTGAGATGGAAAGCAACTAGTGCCCACTAGGAATTACTTCTTTGTTTCTCTTTCACACATCTTTTTTTGATAATGAGAAATATGGTTTTTTGCTTCATAAACTTACCTGTTCAGGAAGTTACATATACTTTTAATTATAAAATACAAGGCATTTTTCTCTGCTTTCTTTTAATTGGCTTAAGGTTTAAGGTTTCCACATACATCTTTATTGTAATATGTTAGTACTCATATGTAACATTATTGCTGAATATGGCTTGGATTACAGTTCAGAAGTAGAGTGCCCACCTATCACATGTAGCCTGGAGTTCAATTCCCAGCAATACAAATATAATATTGCCTAATAATATCCTATTTTGTGTTTTTTAATCCATTTACCTTGTATTATCTTTACATGTTGGCTATTGTATTATTTTCAAACTGAACACATTTTCAGTTATTTTACAGGTGATTGCTGGTTAATTTAGTAATTTTTATGTTACTAAGAAACCACCAAGTTGCTTTGCACAGTGATTAGATAATTTTACTTTCCCAATAAACAGGTATAAAATTTTGAATTTTCTGCACACTTGACATTTGTTCTTTTCTTTTTTCATTCATTTTATGATATTTTGCAAAAATTTACATAATATAAAACAGTTGCATTTGGATATAAAAAGAAACAAAAGAATACTGCCTGAACAGATCATATAGTGGTTTATTAATGGGCAGAGCAAAAACAAATAGAAATGTAGGGGTCAATTAATATATGTCAAGTGGAATGAAGTCAATTTAGGGCTTATCATTGATTTTACAGCTTAAAAAATATGGGAGTGTCTGGGATGTATAGGATTTGTTTATGGTTTGGTTCCTTATTTTGGTGTAACTATGAAGGGTCCATTGTGGCACTGGATTATGAGAGCCTAAAAAGAGAATTGTTTGAGCTCTGGACTCAATCATCTTCTGAAGAAAGAGGATTGACTGGCCTCTAGTTAAGGTTAAAAAATTTATTAAGATAGTTCTTTGAAAAAAAAAGATGAAAAACCTTATAATTTTGTTTTTATTTTCATGGTAAGGTTATATATATATATTTTTTTCAAGTCCAAGTTATTAATTTTCACACGTACTTTTGAAGCATAACTAAGAATTCACTGCTAAATTTTATTCAAAAGTATGTAATTATTTATAATAATATACTATATAATAGAATATTTTTTTAGTGTCATCTCTCATATTCTGGTTTAAGATTCATTTCACATTAACTATTATAAATAATCTCATGTAAAATCCAATAATGCTTTCAACACATGAATACAAAATTATACCAACCTTATTTTTGGAAGAGACTTCTCATTTTTCTGTGTAATTCCTCTGACAAACTTGTTAAAATTCAATTAAACAAAGGTGTGGCATTTACTTCAAGACTTGCAATTTTCTTCTGTTGGTTTTTAGTTTTTTAGTTTTTTTTTTTTTTTTTTTTTGTACCAGAATTGAACACAGGGATACTTGAAAATGGAGTCACATCTCTAGCCCTATTATTTTTTTTTTTACTTAGAGACAGGATCTCACTGAATAGCTTAGGGTCTTGCTCTCCTCCTATCTAAGCATCCTTAGTGGCTGTAATTACAAGTATTCACCACTGTGCTGTCCCTATAAGTAGAGTTCATTCTTTTATATGCTAACTGAATATACAAATAGTTATCATGCTTCTGGTGATAGAATATGTAAATTTCATTAAGATACACATATGCCAAAATAGAAATGTTTACATAATCTTATGAGACACTCTGTAAAAATTTTCTATAATTGTCAGAATCTAGAAATTGCTTAGGACCTCACTAAGCTGCTGAGGCTTTCATTAACTTGTTATATTTTTATCCCCCCTCCTGAGCCATTGAAATTATACATTTGTGCCTCCATGCTTAGGTAGTTAAAATATTTTGAAGAACAAAGATATTGTTCATTAAAGTTATTGGAAGTTATTCTTACCTATTCACAAATGAGTTTCAATCAGTAAATTTGGGATAAAATATGGCCTCTCTAGTTATAGTTGGAACTGAATTTTTATCTCTCCACCACTAGCCACAGGAGTGGCTTTGCTCAACTCAGTTTTCTGTTAGTGTTAATTTTTATTTGAATTATTAGTTGTTTTCCATTTATTTTTATTTGCCATTTTTCAAATTTAACTCATATTTGGATTTGTCTTTATTAACTACTTAGAATAATTTTTTGCAATTAAATTTGAAACAGTGTTTTATCAATATACCATTATCATGGAATCTATTTTCTGTTTGAATCTATTTTAAATCCTTCTGTGTTGACCCAAGTTTCATGTAGTTTTATGTATTTGTAGAGATATACTTAGATAATAGTCTCATCAGGGAATTCTAGCGCACTGTTTGATATTCTATTTATAAATGCTGTGCTCTCCTTAAACTATCTTTATGAGTTTTTAAATTTTCCATTTATAGCACTTTTGGGAGACAGATGCAGTCTTTTGTTAATGTTTCCATAGAATATTTTGTCACCATGCCTGTGGAATGCATTACAAAATTTAATATTTCTCATATGGTGAGAAATTAAAAATGCATTGTTGATTACTGATTTCCTAAATTCAGACGTCAGCCATTTTTCACAGTATTCCAAGTCGTTTCTAGATGCTTCAGAAAAATACTTCTGAGGATATCATTCCCACAAATAAAGAGTAAAATATAGACACAGACCCTGATTTTTTGGTATGTCTCTATGTAAAACCTAAGAGAATAAAAAGTTTTATGTAGTGTGTGGCCAAGTGGAGCTCTTAAATTTGAAGTTATTCAGAGTTGATTCTGAATCATCCTCATCTTCTTAATAGCTGTAGGGCTTGGAACATATTTCTTTCCTTTAAATAGTTATATAAGGGGCTGGAGATGTGGCTCAAACGGTAGCGCTCTTGCTTGGCATGCTGTGGCCCAGGTTCAATCCTCAGCACCAAATACAAAACAAAGATGTTGAATTGGCCGATAACTAAAAAAAAATAAATAAATATTAAAATTCTCTCTCTCCCTCTCTCTCTCTTTAAAAAATAAATAAATAAATAAATAAATAGTTATATAAGCTTCATGTATAAGAAAATGTATTGGGATATCAGCAATTCTTTATTTTTCGTGTATTTATAAACTAGGCTGTTAAGGTCTGTAAACAAGTCAAAATAACACCTGGTATTTTGCCAGGGGAATGTTAGAATTCGTAAACAAGTCTGGATGGTGCCTGGCAAAATGCCAGAGGGAGTGGTTTGAGAAGTAACAAAAGAGAACCATTAAGTGTGGAGATTCCTTATTGGTTGACTGATGTATCTAGTTTATGCTAATTAAGATAAGCTGTGCAAAATGTATAAATACCTCTGTCTCCTACAATAAACGGCTCCCTCTCCTGCTGTATCAATCTATGCAAGTTATTCGTCACCCCTCGGTTATTCTGCTGCAGCCAGACTGCGGCAGATGGTGGCCCGTTACGGGGAGCTCTGGGACACTCGGGGGTAAGTGACAAAAGAAAGCTGCCCTTCCATAGATAGGATAGGAGCAATCTGCTCGTCCCTAGGCAGAAGGGCGAGAGGAAAAATGGCCATATTGAGAAAATGGAAAAGATTGATACAGTATGTTTATGTCTTGTTTTGTCTAAGTGTATTTTATTGTCTTTGTGATGAAAATATGGAAGGGGTGAGAAGAAAATTGATAAGGGAAAGAGACACCCCAATGGAACCAAGAGCAATTAGAGCATGTGTTGATAAGAGCCCAGGAACTCTAGTCAGAAAGAAAAAGAAAGTTCAGAAGAAGAAGGATTATCAGGAAAAAATTTGCAGCAAAAGGCTATTACTAAATACTTTTTGTTACCGGAGGGTACCTGAATCAGTGCAGCAGCAGCTGCCATGTGTGCAAACAGGTCACAGTGCAGCAAGTAATTTCCAAGCGGTGGAAACCTGCCAGGAGTCCAAATCTAGACCTGACCTGGAGGCACAGTCTCTCAGGCTCTTGATCCCTGTGCCCAGTAGCAATTTGAGTCCGGACACTCCCCGGACTCTCCCCGGGGCCATCTGGGGCTGCTGGAACGCTACAGCCAGCAAAAGATGCTACCAGCATTCCTGATGTTTGGTCATTTTCAATGCCAATAACTAAACTACAATGGTTCTCCCACACCTGGAAGCTAGTGAGTAATGAGCACTATTAAGGCTTATTTCAAATGTAAAAAACCTTGAGATAATGTACTAAATTGTTCAGAAGGTTGTTTTCTTAGTAGAATGCTACAGAATTTTCTTAGCCATCCGGAGTTCCTGTCTTCATCCCAGTGCCGGTAAAGAAGAAAGTGGAAAAATTTCCAGTGTTGCTGAAAACCAGAGGAGACTTCGAATCAAGCTAGCTGCCTGCAGAACTTACCTGGACTGTGATTTAAGCTAGCTGCCTGCAGAACTTACCTGAACTGTGATTTAAGCTAGCTGCCTGCAGAATTTACCTGGACTGTGATTTACCTGGACTGTGAGTTAATCTGTTGAGACACTGCTTTACCTGGACAGAGAACTGGGTATCTTTGCTAATGGTGTCATTGCTGGTATGATTTTTCCAAGGGCTTCTTGCATGGAGCCATCAATTGGCTTGGTATTGTGGCATTTTGTATCCTCCCTTTCTGTTTGTAGCAGGTTATTTATGGTGTTTCTGTTAAAACCACTATGGTTGTTATTTAAATTAAACAAAAGGGGGGAATGTTAAGGTCTATAAACAAGTCAAAATAACACCTGGTATTTTGCCAGGGGAATGTTAGAGTTCCTAAACAAGTCTGGATGGTGCCTGGCAAAATGCCAGAGGGAGTGGTTTGACAAGTAACAAAAGCGAGCCATTAAGTGTGGAGATTCCTTATTGGTTGACTGATGAATCTAGTTTATGCTAATTAAGATAAGCTGTGCAAAATGTATAAATAGCTCTGTTGTCCTACAATAAACAGCTCCTACTCCTGCTGTATCAACATACACAAGTTATTCGTCACCCCCCCCCTCCCGCACTAGGCAATATGCTTTTTATCTTCATGTCTTAAAATGCAGAAAAACTGTAACTATGAAGGTGCATTTTTTTGGTACCTATACTTAAAAGATCTTGATTTCCTTTGCTTTTGCCTTTCAAACCATGCTGTTTTAAAAATAACAAGCCCTTCTTAAAGGAAGAGATATCAAAGCAAAGAAACAAGGTGCCCTTTATAATGTTGATAGCTGACTTTATAAAATTCAGCAGTTATTTGCTAACTACCTCCACCAGAAAAACCTAGATAAGACCAGCATGATATAATAAATCAGCCCACTCATGATCTAAAAATTTTTGAAGTGACTGACTTAGTTAGATAACTCATACACCCATTATAAAGGGAAATCAAGATTCTGTTACATGTTGTGAAAAAATTCTATGAAAAACAGCAGTTGCCTTATTAGTACTGATTTTCTTTTAACATAAGTCTGAACCTCTATTTAGATGGTATTAACTTATTCGGATGTGTATCATCTGATTGGTGATAGAACTCTCAGAGTACACCATTCCAAATGAGGAAACAAATATCACAGCCTGAACATTAGGTCCAGGGCTAAGTTACAAAATAAATTTTGTCTTTAATAATATATTTAAGTCCTAGAGTCAAGGCTATGAAAAAATTTAGTAACAATTGGCTTCCAAGTGCTAGGACTCTATTTTCCTTTTGATGCTATCTGATTTCTGAAATGGGAATGGATCTGCATTCAGCATCAGGTGAAAAATGATCATTTTCTTTTGGATCCTGCCTTATTTGGTTCCCCTAATCTTTCTGAGGGCAGTCCACTACTTATTTTTGGTTTTGTGGAGAAATATTGTGGAGAAATATTGGTTAAAACGTGTACTCCTACACTTCCTGCATGGAATGCAGTGGTCCAGGCTCTTAAATTCTCTGAGGTCAGAGGAGTCATACTCTCAAAATGAAATCTGACTGCTATAAACTGAGATTTGCTGGAGGTTTCAAATAGAGTAAATGGTGAGCATATAGTTCCAAATACATATATATTCTTCATTTGTAATTTTATATTTGTCACATAATAAAAATACACTAGATACATTGGGTTTGGGATTATAATAAATTTTAAATGTTTCTTGTATTTTTTAGTGTAAATACTGAAAAAGTTAAAATTACACATCTACCTCATTTTACTTGTATTGGAAATTAATGGATGTTTCCAATTCAAACCTGAACCTGCAGCACATATCTATGCACATAATTTGTTTAATGATATCACCTTATATACAAGGCTAAATTTAAATATCCTACTGGCCAGACTAGACCACAATACTTTAGGAAAATCTTGCCTTAAAAAAAAAGTAAATGCACCCAAGAACCTCTTAATCTCAACTCATTTTGGCCTCATTAATTTTGGCCTGGGGTTTATGCCATTACTGTCATTTGGATAGTAGGCTCAGTGGATTCAGATTCAGATGGCAGAGCCTTTCCAATCAGGTACTCTCTGGTAAGAACTGCCCAGTACAACATATGAATCTAAGAAACGTTTGGCATGCATCTCTGATCCATTCTTTGTCTCCAGAGTAAGGCATTTTTGGAATTCATAGCTGTGCTTTCTCTCCAATGCTTAGGAACACAGACTTTTCTGCCACACAGATGTTGGACAATCTATGAGAGAATGCAAGAAACCCTGAAAGCTAGGAAGTTAATCCCTAAGTCTCATCTGGCCAATTAAGTGTGGAATAAGTATGCAGCTGGAATACTGGACATTCTGTACTATCCATCCATGGTTTCTTTAGTCATGGCCTGAAGCTTATGTGGATAACTTTGTTCTACCAACCTGTATCTCACTAGATTACTGGCATAACCATCAAGAGAAAATACCAAATTCAGGTGTGGTTATTTTTCATAAAAATAGTGCTGGTACACATGAGACTGTGTTGGTTTTTTTGTTGTTGTTGTTGTTGTTGTTGTTGTTGTTTGAGCTTTCTGGATATCTGAGAAGCAGGACCTCAAATTTAGGATGACTCATTGTTTTTATTTAGTATTTTTTTAGGTCATTGAAAATATTCCTATATTTTCATCTCTTTGTCCCCATTTCTGATGCCAGCTTTATTTTCCCACCACATAATAAATTATTTCTCACATTATACTTCAAATGGAGAGTGTTTTGTAACTTTGTTTTCTCTAGCACATGATGACACTATTTATGAGATTTTTTTAAAAATCCTGTTTGTGAGCATTTCATATGATAGGAAAAAAGAGAAAAATCACTTGAATCTTGGTAAAACAGTACTTGTTATTATCCTCCCTTTGTCTTTCATAGGCACAGATACCTTATTGGAATATTATTGAGTTGTGATGCCTCATTGCAGACCTGGAATGATGATGTGCCCTCATGCCACCCTCATATCTTTCCTTGGCTCTGGGGATTCTTAGATACCAACAGCTTTCATGTCTAAGTTCTTTTAGAGTGTTTCATATAAGTCTCTGCATGCTTTTCTGAAATAGAGAAAGCAGTGTGAAGAACAGTTTGTAGATTTTCAGTGAAGTAGTTTGATGCCCTGACATTTTGAAACTTATATTTTCACCAACAATGTACAAGGTTTTCTTTTTCTCATATCCATAGTTTCTTGATTCTTTGTTATCTTTCAGCTTGTTGATAAAAGTGCTTCTAAAAGTCATGGTCAGTATACAATGTTCCCTGTTTTAACTTATGGGTCCAATTCCTGATGGAAGATTATAGAGTCCATTCTGTCAAGTAGCCACAGATAAAGTGTGCTCTAAACCTTTTCTGGGAATTAATACAGATGTATACTTTTTTTAAAAGAGAAAGAGAGTGAGGGAGAGAGAGAGAGAGAGAGAGAGAATTTTTCAATATTTATTTTTTAGTTATCGGCGGACACAACATCTTTGTTTGTATGTGGTGCTGAGGATCGAACCCAGGCCTCACGAATGCCAGGCGAGCCTGCCAGTGCTTGAGCCACATCCCCAGCCCCCATGCCATCCATTCACATGTAATATTTTGGATGTGTTTGAATTTATGTCAGACTTTGAATTGCTACTAAAACCCATACAATTTTACATACAGATAAATTTGCTTGTGTATTTTCTTTGAATTATGATTCCTTGATTTTTATTACTGCAAAATAATTCCTTTTTTCCTTAATACAGAAAATTTGGGGCTAATTTTATATGTATATAGTATCTAATTTTATATATATACATAAAAATTCAAGACACTTTAGGCCAAGGCATAATACTAGTACATTTTTATACTCATTATATTTTAATGGGTGTAATATAAGCCATTCTAGATTCCCACCAAAGTGAATAATTTCAAGGTCACAAAAAATTAAGTATGTAAAAGTAAGAAAAATGAGAAGGCATGGAAAAGCCAACAAAGCACCTGTGCTTAAGCTTGTGAACAATATGAATAAGGTGAAGAGTTTGTGTTTGAATGATCTCTAAGGTGAGTTGTCATATGTGTGGATAAAAAAATGAGAGTCAAGACTTAAATTAATTTGACTATATACACATAGAACTCTTTTTAATCTCTAACTTGTCTGAGAGTTTTCATCAGGGTTATTAAGGGATCTGTGCACTTCTTACTATAGGTTCAGTGACATTGAACCTATATTTTAATTCTCTTTTCAATAACTTTAAAAAGCTGAGAGAAAAAATATTCAGGAGAACAATAAACAGTATAACAAATAATTTTTCCTGCTATTTAAAAGTTTTCTTAGACTATAAATAATAACATTGGAAATATATACCTATGATTATATGGCATATACAAAAGAAAATATTTCATGAAGTACCTATCAACTAACATTTTGACAAAAAAGTCACTAATACATTTTTATCATTTCTCAGTATTACCTACTCAATTCTGTACATGGTATACCATTTTCATTGTTTTTACCTTCCTGAGTTTTATAATATATTAGGTTTTTTTTTAAATCAGGGATTGAACCCAGTATTGCTTGACCATGGATCCACATGCGTAGTTCTTTTTATATTTTTATGATTTACAGGATGTTGCTGAGTTGCTTAGGGCCTTGCTAAGTTGCTGAGTCTATGTTTGAACTTATGATCTTCCTGCATCAGCACTCCGAGTCACCAGTATTATAGGCATGTGCTTCTGTGCCTGGCATATATTAGCAAACTTATAATTAATACTTCTTCCTCTTATGATTTTTTAAACCTATGATTATATTGAATAAAAATTATAAAGTATTTTTTTGATGCTACAATGTGTAGATAAACATTTATAGTTGTTGCACAAAGAATACAAGAATCTAAACAGTCTCCAGTAAGGTTTTTATATATATTGTATTTAGTAAACTCATATAATATTGAATCTAATTCAATTAAGATGTTAAGATAGAAATTATTCTCATAGCAACCAGTAAAAATAAAATATTGTGTCATTGAAATACTAAGAAATAATAAACTGAGTAGAATAGTTATTTAAGAATAATTTGATTAAAATTTTTTTGTTTAAAGACCAGTAGTACTAATGATCCAAAATAAGAAAAAAATAAGATGGTTATTTGTTTCCAAAGTTAAATACTAACTTTATAACAAAATTGGGGATATTAAAATAAGTTTCATACACTCAAACACACACACACACATACACACACACACACACAAGATTCCATGAAAAAAATGTAAGTTGAAGTGACAGGTTGGGAGAAAGTGACTGCCTCACATATAGCAAAATACTCTGAAACAGAAAAAAAAGAAGGTAAGGTATGAGGATCTCAATTTTAAAACTAGTCTCAGCAACTTGTTCAGGTCAAAAGAAACTTAATGAGTTTAAGTTACTTTTGACCTGAAGAAAGGTCAAAAAAATAGAGGGAGGAGGAGGAGGAGAAGAAGAAGGAGGAGGAGGAGGAGGAGGAGTAGAAGGAGAAGAAGATGAAGGAAAAGGAGAAGATGATGATAATGATGATGATTATTATTACAGGATATTACACACTGGTTAAACATGCTGGATTTTAAAATAGGTAACATTAAAATAAATAAAGAAAGAAGGGTTTTTTAAAAAATAAAATAAAATAAAATAAAAACTAGGGAACTCAAATAAGATAAGGCAAAGCCTAGCTCAGTGGCATATGCCTATATTCCCAGCAGTTGGGACACAGAGGAAGAAGAACTGGGAGTTCAAAGACAGACCCAGCAATTTAGTGAGGCACTAACCAATTTAGTAATATCTCATCTTAAAATAAAATATAAAGAAGAGCTTGGGACGTGGCTCAGTGGTTTTGCACCTTGGGCTTCAATCCCTGATACCAACAAAAGAAAGAGGGAAGACTTGACTAGCCACCTCATTAAAACACATACACAAAACACACACACACACACACACACACACACATTAAGTATTCAATAATAATGAAATATCTCTATATCTCTATAAATTTAAAAAAAAATGTTGAAGCTAGGAATGCTGATGCACACCTGTAATCCCAGTGACATGGGAGGCTGAGTCAAGAGGATCACAGGTGCAAAGCCAGCCTCAGCAATGGTGAGGCACTTAGAAACTTAGTGAGACCCTGTCCCTAAATAAAATACAAAATAGGGCTCAGTGGTGGATTGTCCCTGAGTTCAATCCCAAGTACCAAGAAAAACAAAACAGACAAAAAAATTGCAAAATCAAATCAAATCTGTGAGACGAAATTAAATATTATCAGTAAGCATAGAGAACAAATAAATTCTCATGAACTGAAGAGGAAGTGAAAATTTATATTTTTTGAAGAAATTGGCTATTGAAAATACATGATTATTCCATAGCAGAAGCATATGCTTATAAAGATCACTGCATATATGAACCACAAAAAACATATAAGACTATAGCAGCATTGGCCCAAAGAGATAAAACCTAGGGCATAAAGAAAAGGCAATGTACATTGGGAAACAGATAAGAAAAGGGTGAGGAAAATGATTTCTGGAACCCATTTTCATCATACTGTATCCTATTTGACAAATATTGTGAGACACCACCTAGTTTTATGTAGATGACACATACATGCAATATTTTAAAGGTATACATACGTAGAAAAAATTGTAGCATTTGACTAAATATAAATATAAAAAACGTAAAAGTACAATGAAACACATCATTTGTGTACATGATAACAATCTCAGTTCCAAGATGTAAAATTCCCCCTTAATCTAAAATATTACCCCATTAAAATTGTAGCATATTTTACTTTTTTTAAAAAAAAAAACCTTATTTTTTATTGCTTTATTTTATAATTTCTGTGGTTCCAAAGATCAAAACCAGTGCCTCATGCATGCTAGGTGAGTGTTCTACCACTGTGCCACAACCGCAGCCCCATACATTACTTTTAATGGAAGAAAGGACCAGAACAATAATTCTAAATTTTATCTGTAATTTTACAATTATAACATTTCAAATATATTGGGCTAGACTTATGATTCTTTTACAAATTATAATCAGTTGTATTATATAATAAAATTTTATGATATTTTATAATTTCTAAATTACTATGAAGCATCAATTTTGTGACAACTTATAAATTATAAGAATTTATAGTAATTTAGTTATAAATTATAATTATTTAATTGTTTTGCTTATGAACTCTAAAAGTTTAGTTACACATATATTTTTCACTTATTTCTACTGAACTTTGCTTCTGTAGAAGATTGTCTACTTTTTTCAAGATCTGATGCATCTCCAAAATTTCAGCATATGAGCTGAATGTGTTGGTACATACCTGTAATTCTTGTGACTCAGAACACTTAGAAAAGTTGATCACAAGCTGAGGTTCAGCCTCAGTGACTTAGTTAGACTTGGGTAAACTTTTTGAAAACAACTGGGAATATGGCTCAATCTCAATAATGCATCACTGAGATCTATCCTTGGAACTAATGAAACAAACAAACATAAACCTCGTGAAGCCCAAGCATGAAGATTATAAAACCCAAAAAATGTAAAGTAATTTTCAATGTACTATTTGAATTTGTGAATCTATTTTGTTGATATTATTGTTTTGATAATTAACATAACTTTATATTTACCTTAAATATAAATGTTCCCTTGCATGGGCAAGTCTTCTTTCACATATAAATCTCTGTCTGAAAAAAAAAATAACCAAGGACCTGTCAATCATTGATGCAGCAGTCTGAGTTCTAATTGTTTTACCTGTCACTCAGTGGCAGAGGGGTCTGAGGCAGGTATTTTGTCCATTCAGTTAATCAGAGGTGGTTGTGATGGTAATTATTCAATCAAAACAAATCAAAGAATAGAGGACAAGTTTCAAAATTCTGGGAGATCTTTATCTCTGGCCTAGTTAAATCTCTAGATCCATCAGGTTTTGTGATACCTGGGAGGTTCTGTCAAAGGTTCTTTCACTCTGACCTTCAGGGGCTAGAGTATTTGTAGAAATGGTAAGTCTGCAGGGATGGGCATTACGAAAGAGAAGACAGGGGCTGGTTGAAAATAGAACTAATTGTGGGAAATTGAACTTTCCTGAGGTCAGGTTTGGAGTCAAATTTTGATAGGATTCAATATTCCATCATCTCTGGGCCACATAATGAGGCTTGACAGGATACTACATTTATGACCTGTTCCAGATTGTTAGCCTCAGCCTTGGCTTAAACTCTCTGTACCACCTTGCCACACACCTTCAGAGCACATATTAAATATATAGTTATGACATGAGAATTCTGACTAATGTAAATAATTCAGATTTGGGAGTAGTTGTGGCCCATTAGGTATTCAGTTTCTTTTTACTTCCCAGATGTTACCCACTTTTTTGTGTATTTTCCAATAGTATGGTAAGCATGAGTTTCCTAAATGCCATCTTTTCTCAGGTAACTTACTATATTAGGAAGTATGCTTCTCTCTTGTACATTTCAAATAACATAACATTTTAATTCATCTTTTTCTCTGAGTTCTGAATAAATTTTTTAAAAAAATATGTTTGTGTACATTCACAATAGAGAAAAATAGGATTATCACTTGGAACTGTAAAAAAAAAAAAAAGTTTGGAATCTAATGCCATGTGTGAAAGCATGTCTACAATTCCAAACTCAGGAGGCTAAGGCAGGAGGATCACAAGTTTGAGAATAAGAAATAAAAGGGAGAATGTCTCTCAGTGCTTAAGTGCTCCTGGGTTCAATTTTTGGTACCAAAATATAATATCGTATAACTTCTTATCTATTTGTCTTCTGTAAGCATGGATAGAAGGTTTAGGGCCCCCTTAAAAAACTTTAGAGTGTAATGTGTCTTCAATGAATGCCATGTCTTTTACTGGTCCTGAGTATCAGCACTGCATGAAGGTAATCCAAGGTGCCCACAGCTGCCATGTTTGATGATTTGACTAGGGAATATCAACATCTATGGAAAAATGATCACTATTATTTTTCCTTTTACCCATCTAGCAAGGAAAGATTAAAAGTTCTAATAATGCAGAATGACAATAATCTATGACAAAAATCAGGAAAACAATTCTACACTATTTGTGCAGGAGTCTTCAAGGGAAAACTCACTACATGCAGAAAGGAAGGCATAGTGTATTGCCTCATGGTCAGGGTGGTCACCAAATATTTAAGCCAATTAAATGCTGGATAGACTGTCTCATTTTAGTTTTACTTTTTTATTAGCCATGGAATGTAATTTATGGCTAGTATTAAAAAGATATACAAATTTTTCCTAAGAGTAAAGATAGAGGTAATTTCAGAATAAAATCATACACAAACTAAGGTCAGTTAAGTTAGTTCTTAATAATATAAGTGGCTATATTTTTATTGTCGTGGAGCTATTTCTACAATAACAGATTAGACAAACTCAGATATGCATAATGAGTAAATTTTTAAAATTCTAAATGGATATTTCAATAATAGGAAAGCATCAAATATAAGATCTTGATGCATCCCAAAATTTAGCCTGTAAATGGCTTGTTTTTAGAGGGGAGTGTAAATAAAGAAGTTGAAAGTGGAATGCATCAAAGAAGGGTAAATTATTCATATCCAACTGGCATATTTCATCATTCCAATAATTACAACTACTGGGACGTTAGGGCAAAAAGTTCACAAGTTCAAACTTAGTGGAGAAACTTAGTAAGACCTTGTCTCAAAAAAATTAATTAATTAGTCAATTAATTAAAAAGACTAAGAATATATTTAAGAGGCAGAATGCCACATTATCAAAAGAATAAATAAAAATTCAAAATGAAAAAATATTTTACACAAAAGCCTGCCCATACTTAGGATATTAAAAAATGTTGTGTATGTTGCTATAGGCTGACATGGTTTAATGTACAAAGGATAGAACATAGAGGAAAAATTTAATGTAAGGTTGTATAAACAATATTTTATTCTGATCACTAAATATGAAAGTGTTAAATTAATTGGTTTGATGGCAAAAAAATGGAAATATTGCAGTGTGAGTGTCTGAATCACCATAGTTCAAATAGGGATAATTTTCTTAATGATGATGGTAAGGGAGATTTTCCTACTGAAGCAAATAACCAAAACTAGAGGGTATTTTTTCAACCATCTATTTACTAAAATTTTCTATGTGCTCTATTTCTCTCTAACATTTTTCATGTTCTCTATGTATTTTCCATTATCAGCTTCCTGAGTTTCATATTTTATAGAAGCTGGTATGTATAAGTAAATTGTGTTTATTTGTTCTGTAAGTAGTTAGTTTTATTAGAACAAGTAAATTGAGTGTGTAGTTGTAGAGACCCAGATTTATGAAACACTCATCAGAAATATAGATCTTATTCTGGGGCTTGCAACTAATAACTCAGATGAGTCAAATTTGACAGACGTGAACCCAAAACGTGTGGAATCTCTACTAAGTGGTATCGGTGTTGAATTATTAGACTACTAGTTGTTAGAATATTGGTTGTTGTGCAATTTCACACATTTGGTATTAAAAGTGGTTGCAAATCCAGGGTGGTCAGGCACACTTGTAATTCCACTAATTTGTAAGAATGATTCAGAAAGATGTCAAGTTTGAGGCCAGTCTCAGTAATTTAGAGAGGCCCTAATCAAATTGGTGAGTCCTTGTCTCAAAAAGAGTAATAATAATCAAAAGCACAGGGGATGCAGCTCAAGAGTAGGGTGGCCCTGGGTGAAATTCCTAATTTCATTTTTTAAAATTGTTATTTTTATTTTTTATTAGTATTACAATAGAATGCATTTTAACACATTGCACACAAATGGAACATAACTTCTCATTCCTCTGACTATACATGGTGCTCAGTCACAGAAGTTGTGAAATCATATATGAATATAAGATAATGATGTCTGTATCATTGTATGATCCTTTCCCTACACACACCTCAACTCTTCTCCTACCTCTTCTCTACATAATTCAAAGTTCCTTTATTTTTCACTACCCCTCCAACTATAAAATAACATCTGCTAATCAGATAAAATATTTGGCTTTTTTTTAGAGATTGGCTTATTTCTTTTTAGCGATAATTTTCTAAATAAATCCATTTACCTGCAAATTACATAATATTATTTTTAAAGGCTGAGTAATATTGCACTGTGTTCATGTAGCATATTTTGTTTATCAATTTATCTGTTGAAGGACATCTTGGTTGTTTCTGTAGTTAAGCTCTTGTGAATTGAACTGCAGTAAACATTGAGGTTGCTGCATCACTGTAGTATTCTGATTTTAAGTTCTTTGAGAGTAAACTGAAGAGTGGGATAGCTGGTTCAAATGGTGGTTTCATTTCAATTTTTCTGAGAAATTTTTATACTGCTTTTCATAGTGGTTGCAAAAGTTTGCAGCACCAGCAATGTATGATTGTACACTTTTTCACACATCCTCATCAACACTTAATATTGCTTATATTCTTGAAAGTTGCCATTCTGCCTGGAATGAGATGAAATCTTAGACTTGATTTCATTAATTACTAGAGATGTTGAACACTTTTCATGTTTCTTAATCAATTGTATTTCTTCTTCTATGTAGTTTCTGCTTACTTCCTCAGCCAATTTATTGATTGGAGTATTTGTGGTTTTGGTGTTAAGATTTTTTAGTTATTTATGTATCCTGGAGATTAAGACTATCTGAGGTGTGTGGTAATGATTTTATTCTTTTCTGTAGGCTCTCTCTTCACATTATGGTATCCTTTGCTGATAAGAACATTTTTGTTTGAATCAATCCCATTCATTGGTTATTAATATTACGTCTTGAGCTATAGGTGCCTTTTTTTAAAAAATGGAGTCTTAAGTTAACATGATAAGTGTTTGGGCCTACTTTTTCTTTTGTTATGTGCATGTTTTTTTTTCCTACTCCCTAAGCTTCTGGTTCACTTTGAGGTTACTTTTTTTGCAGAGTGAAAGATAGTGTTTT
Source organism: Ictidomys tridecemlineatus (assembly GCF_052094955.1). Taxonomy (NCBI): domain Eukaryota; kingdom Metazoa; phylum Chordata; class Mammalia; order Rodentia; family Sciuridae; genus Ictidomys; species Ictidomys tridecemlineatus. Next base: position 99,692,908 of record NC_135486.1, on the reverse strand, counting down.
AATTTCATTTTCTTACATACGGATTTCCAGTTTTTCAGCACCACTTTTTGAATAGGGGGTATTTTCACTAATTATGGTTTTGGCAGCTTTGTATATATAAGATAACCATATTCGTTTGGGATTGTCTTTATCTTTTGTACCATTTGTCTGTATTTCTAATTTTGTGCCAATACCCTGATATTTTATTACTATTGATCTGTAGTGTAATTTAAAGTTTGGTATTGTGATGCCTTCTACTTCATTCTTCTTGCTGAGGAATTCTTTGACTATTCTGGGTCTTTTATTTTTGCAAATAAATGTCACAATTGCTTTTGCTATTTTTATGAAGAGTTTTAATAGAAATTGCATTGTATCTGGATAATGCTTTTGGTAGTTTGGCCATTTTGAATATGTTAATTCTGTTTTTCCAAGAGCATGGGAGATCTTTCCATCTTCCAAGGTATTTTTCACCTTCTTCTTAGTGTTCTATAGTTTTCCTTGTTGAGGTCTCTCAACTGTACTGTTAGATTGATTCCCAGTATTTAATTTAAATTTTTTTCTAGTTGTAGTTGGACACAACACCTTTATTTCACCAATTTTTATTGAGGATCAAATCTAGTGCCCTGCACTCTACCTTTGAGCCCAAATCCCAGCTCCCAGTATTTCATATTTTGTGGTTTTAATGAGTGGGTTAGTTTTCCTAATTTCTCTTTCAGTGGATTTATCACTGATGTATATGGGAATGTTTTGATTTATGGGTTTTTTTATATCTTATTACTTTGCTGAATTTCCTTAATAGTTTTAGAAGTGTTCTGGAGATTTTTTTTGGAATTTTTAAATATAGAATCATGTTGAAAAAAAAGTTTCACTTTGAGTTTTTCTTTACGTATTTGTACCAAATTAATTTATTTTGTCTCTCTGATTGTTTTGGCTACAGTTTCAACTATGTATAATAGAAGTTGTGGAGAGTGCATCTTCGGTTTTTTTAATTTTTCATTTTTTTTTATCTAGAATGATGTTGTCTCTGAGTTTAGCATAGATAGCTTCACAATATTGAGGTATTTTTCTACTGTCCCTAGTTTTATTTATTTTTTATTTTTGTTTGTATGCTCTAATTCTTATAGTTAAAGCAACATCTGGGGTTTCATAAATTGACTTCCAGAACACTAGTATGTAATCAAATCAAACCTTTATTAAAGCACACACAAAGTCTCTTCCCTGATCAGCCCAGAACAATTGCAAGGGCACTACTTTTAAGCCTTAAAACCACAAAAGAGGCATTTGTGGGTTTAGCCAATGCAAGAAAGCCAAATTACAGAAGAGAAGTATGAAGTCAGGTGGCCAGAAGCTTAGCCAATAACAACTAGCCCTGTCACCGCAGTTGCAGAAACAGAGCCACCTTACCCTAGTTACAGAAACAATGCCCCAGTCATGACCTTTCTATTCAGCATGGCTCTTTTACAAAATGGAGTTACAAAACACAATGAAGTCACTTTGGCTTGGCTATCACATAATTAGTTATGCATGACAAAAGATTGCTCTTCCATTTTTTATATACAAATTTTCTCTAGTTTTTCTAGTGTTTTGAACATGAAGAGGTGCTGTGTTTTTTCAATGCTTTTTTTGCAGCTATTGATATAATCATATAATTTTTTTCTCTAAGTCTATTAATTGGATATTTGATAATTATTAATTTTCAACTGTTGAACAAACCTTGCATCCCTCAGATAAACCTCACTTGATTGTGGTGCACTATATTTGTAATACATTTTTGAATGTGATTTGTCAGAATTTCATTGAGAATTTTTGTTTGTATGTTCATAATGGACATTTGCAAATTGTCAGGGAGACATGTAAAGGTACAAGAACCATTCAAAAATGTTTTCTTACCTGGTTAGTATTCCCTTACTCCCTACTTCATAATGAACCATGTGGGGATAGAATTTCGCAGTGAAAGTTGTTCCTCAAATCTGGGATGTTTAACCTGATGTGTCAGGTTTCTTACAATATATGGGATTAATACTATATTCACATAATTTGTTTTCTATTGTTTCTTTTGTTATATCTTAATGCCATGTAATTCAAGTTTTCCCAAGCATTTAAGTGCTTTGTAATAGTTTGATAGTTAATATTTTTATTTTATTTGTTTTAAAGTGAGTTATGATGCTGTAGTCTAAAGAAGCAAAATATATTTTTAAATAAAGTACTTGTTTTATGGTATAATTAAGTAATGAGAATATAGACAGTGTTGGGGGTTGCCATCAAAATAAATATGGGGGCTGATGAAAGCTTTGGTGTGTCTCACTGATCTCATATATCTTCTATACTCAGAAGTAACAACTATCTTCTGAGTCTTGTTATTGCTTACAATTTTCTTATGTATATCTCAAGTGTCATTTTTTAGTTGTTGTGCTTCTTTTGATTATTCAGTTACTTATTGCAACTTTAATTTATTCATTAATATTATGTCAGATATTTTTATGACTTCTTTCCTTCAGTGTTTTATTTTTTACCAATTTAATTGCTTATAACAAATTATTGGGGTAGTTTCAGTGTTGTTAAGTAGGTTTCCTGACATAAGATAATACGGTTTTTATTTTATTTTATTTTAAGAGAGAGTGAGAGATTGAGAGAGAGAGAGAAAGAGAATTTTTAATATTTATTTTTTAGTTATTGGCGGACACGACACCTTTGTTTGTATGTGGTGCTGAGGGTCGAACCTGGGCTGCACGCATGCCAGGTGAGCGTGCTACTGCTTGAGCTACATTCCCAGCCCTGTTTTTATTTTTATGCCTATGTGATATAATTGAATAAAAATTTTCATGACTTTTCACTTTAGGACAGACAGTATTAGGTGAAATTTAAATGCACATAAACAATGTGCCTATTTTCAATAAACTTATTTTATTTAATGTATAAATATTACCCTTGTTTTGTTTATTCTGTTTATGTGATTATTTACATAATTTATCTAAATTTTATGATATAAATACATATAGGCATAAATGTATGTATACTGGACATTGAAGTAAAGGGTGCTATAATACTGAACTACATTTCCAGCCCCTTTTGACTTTTATTTTGAAACAGATTTCTACTAAGTTGCTGAAGCTAGATTTGCATTTCTATGTCTCAGCCTTCCAAGTAGCTAGAAGTACTAACACATTCCTCATCTTTATACAAATGAATTTGTTCTTTTGTTCAGGAATAAGACGTTAGATTTTAAAGGTGACAAAGATTTTCAAATTTCTGTTTATCTATAAAAGGTTTTTAAATTTGTAGTTGTGATCAAAACCATTAACTTACTTATAATTAAATTTACTGTCTTTTAAATGTTCTGTTCAATAATGGTGATTCAAGTGGTTTTGTAACATATTTCTAGAAAGTTTGTATCACATAAATGTAAAACTCAATTCTCTCCAAAAACAAGTGCTTATTTTTTTCACCTTTTCATCCCAGATACCATTCCTTTTGTCCTGTATATTTAGTTAAATTATATATCTCATAAGTAGAATCTCATGATATTTGTTTTTGTGAATGACTTATTTCACTTAACATACAATACTAAAAGTTGATCATTGTATATATTATGTAATTTATTATCTTCATAAAGTTTGAAATCATTTCATAGTTCATCCAAAATTTCCTACATCCACTCATGTGGAGGGACATTTTATAGGCTTTCCACATTTTTCTTTATTAAATGATGTTTTAATGAGCATATATTATAAACTATATTTTGAGTTGATCATCAAATTGAAGGTTAATTTATGTATTATCAATTTTGTTATATATGGCTTCCTCATTTAACTTCATGTTAACATAAAACCATTTAACATGTAGCTTTTATTAGTTTTATATCAGGAAACATTTTTAAAAATTTTAATATGTCTTAGTTATTTATGTAACCTGGATACCTTATAGAATTTTTAAAAATAAGTTACTTTGTTTCTGCAAAAGTAATATTGAGTGTTTTATATGTACTCCATGGAATTCTTAGATCACTTTGGGTAATATAGGCACTTTTTCTTTTTTGTACTAGTGATACTTAACCACTGAACCACACCCACAGCCCCTTTTTTGAATACATGGAGTTGACTTCAGGGGTATTGCCCACTGAGACACACTTAAAGCCCCATTTTGTATTTTATTTACAGACATGATCTCATTTGATTGCTTAGCCCCTAAATTTTGCTGTAGCTAGCTTTCAAATCTTGATCCTTGTATCTCAGCCTCTGGAGCTGCTCAGATAACAGGCATGGGCTACCAAACCTGGCTGACAGCCCTCTTTATATTATATTTTTGGACCACTCTTGCTAACTTCTATAGGGCCTTGCTAAATTTTGGAATTTGGCCTTAAACTCTTATTCATGAATTTTTGGATATCACTTCCATTTTTATTTTCCACAAAAATATGTTAGAAAGCAATTTCTGTATTTTAATACTTATTAACATTTGTTTTAACTTTGAACCTGGTCTTTGGGGATAATATTCCATAAACTATTGAGAAGATTGTTTATTATTTTGAATTGACTGGGATTATCCCCTGGTACTACTCTAGCAAGAAACATTCCATGATGAGTAGAAAAAAAATCACCTACATCATGTATTTGAGGATAACTTGTTGTGTAATGGTTCCTAAAATCCATTCTACACACTAGAAAAATTTATTCTTTTTAATATATCTCATCCTAGTAAAGCTTTGGTTCATATGTTGAAAATGTATGCAACTCAGTACTAAGGGGTGCTAAGCGTGGTGTCTTTGGTAAGAGGGATTATGAGGCTTCCAAATCATCAGGAAGTATGACAGTGGTGAAGGCCTATTATATTTCTGTTTTTCCTTTCTTACACACACACACACACACACACACACACACATGATCTATTGCATATAGTTAGTTATAGACATACCATATAATATATATACAATGTATGAAATTTATTAGTATAAGCTTTATATAAAACATTGTTTTATAAATGTTAAAATTCTTATCTTTATTTATTCCTGATAGTTGTTGTATATTCCCAAAACAATTAAATTAACAGTATAAATGATAATATAGAGTGTATCTTATTTAATAAATTTAGCATATCTTAAGCATCCTAGTGATTTGAACCTTCAACTAAGTGTTTTAAAAATAGGATCTGGCCAGCCATGGTGGTATATTTTAATAATCTAAGAAACTCAGGAAGCTAAGGAAGGAGGAAAACAAGTTTGAGATAAGACTCAGCAACTTGCCAAGACTAAATGTCAAAGTAAAACATAAAAAGGGCTGGGAATGTGGCACAGTGACTAACTATCCCTGTGTTTAATCCCTAGTATAAGAAAAATAAAAGAAAAAAAAACAATATATGAAAAAGTAAAATTTAATATTTATTGAGATAAATGAAAGCTTTGAAATAAAACTGAAAGAATGTACAACTTTTGGGATAAGTTATTAGAAGAAAATATTTCAAAACATAAGAATGAAATTAAAAATAAATTCAGGAGGCATGCAGTTGTCCAAATATGCAAAATCGCAACAAGCACACTTTAAGACAAATTATGATAAAAGTGCCTAATATACAGAATAACTATACAACACAATAACACTGGGTGACTAACAATAACACTGGGTGACTTTAACATAGAACCCTCATCACTAATAGATATTTCAAACAAAAACTAAATAACAAATCAACATAATTAAAATATACAATCAATGGTCTACATTTAACAGACACATATAAAATATTTCATCCATGAATAACTGCATACAATTTTTCTGAGCATCATATTGAACATTTTTGAAAATAGGCAACATGTTAAACCATGAAGTACCTCTTAGAAAATAGTGAAAACGGAAAAAAAAATAATAATAAGTAGCATTTTTTAGCAAAAGAGAGTCCAAAGCAACCCACCCAGGTAATTAGTGAAGAAAATAATCTAACATAGGTTTCTGTTTATTAGATATTGAGGTAAAGTCACATAAAAAGATAAGTTTTGATACTAATTTTAAAAAGTTACTGTCATTTTCTCAAAACTATTAATGATCTTTTACACATAAAAATGAATAGCACTAATTCAACAAAGGTCTGCATCTGTTTAAAAGTCGTCCAATAACTATAGGTTTACATTTGTGAAATCTTGGGTTCAACTACACTCTCTGTAAGAGAGAGGAAGTAAAATCCTCCTTTCCATCTTCTAATTTTCTGTCTGGGTTTCAAAACACCAATTAATTCACCAGCATTGCTTTTTGTCTGTAATTTCACATAATAACAGTGTGGGGTACCAAGCTTGCACAATTAAAAGTACTATATAATTTATTAAAATCCAGAGAAAATTCATGTTTTATTTATCTAGAAAATAAGAACTTCATGGAGATATTATAATTATTTTGGAGAAAACATAAGTTATGTATGATATATTAAGCAAGAAGTCTTTCTTCCAAATTATTAGAATTTATTCTTAAATTCTAATGTAAGAAATGCCCCAAATATAATTATATATCTTGAAATAGTCATCTTATTTTCTTTATGAAGATCCAAGTTAAAATACTGGTAAAATCAAATAATATGCAAAATCCAAGTGTATACCCAATTCCCTCTGAATATGAATTAGCATTTTTTGTCTGAAATAATAAGTGTAAGGAAGAGAGAAATGAATAACTGACAGATATCTAGAATAATATTTTATTATAGATAACTCAAAACAGATAAAATATCAGTATATTCATTAATTAAAATTCTATCATATCAAAGAACAAAATAGATACAACATTATTTCTGTTTTAACATGGCCCTTTAATTTTAATTTTCACAAAAATTTATGGTATGATGACTACTATAAATTTAATATACTCCATGTCTATCACAAAATGAAAAGAAAACAATGTGAAATACTTATGAGTATGAATAATTTTATCATTTTCATATGTCCAAATCTGAGAAACCTGAGATGGTACCAGTCAATAAAGTTTGGGATACATGTGGGCTCTGTAATTTTGGACTGTTTTCATCTGCACCACTTAACATTATGTTTAATCATCATGAACATAAGGTGTCATCTATGTGTTTTCACATTTCTCCTTCAATGAGAAATTTTAAAATTTATTGCTGGTCCTTGATTTCCTAGCCCTGTGTGTGACTTTCTTCTGCCTTGTAGGTGCACTCATTTACCCTAAACTAAATTTCCCCAGCTTTCAGGTTGACTTTTTCTCAGTTACTCATGCAGTTGGAAATCTAGGACCAAAAAAAGAGTAAATTTCACTTTCTTAATGTGTCCAGATTCCAAATAACAGTTTTTCTTTCCAGACAGTTATCAAAAATGAGGGCCCTAATCCCCTGAGGAAAAGAACAGAATGTAAAATGCTAAAATTCAATCAGCCAACTCTAAAACTACTTGGTGCCAGTGTTTGGAAGAAGGAAGAAAGCAGTAATGTAAAGGCCTTCACCACTGCCACTCCTCTGGATAGTTTGGACGTCCCATAATACCTGTGACCAAACACACAACATTTAGCACCCCTTAGTAGGCAAATGTACCCAGCCTGGACAACACCTGTCTCCCTCAGCATGGCCTGAGCATGGCAGTGCAGTTTGATGAAGGGATGAGAGCCTCCAGAGTCCTAGGCTAGGTATCTAGGGCTGAGCAACACAGGTCTAAAGACCTTCTTTCAAAATTCCTGGTGGATGCAAATCAGGGCCTGTCAGTTATTTCTAAAGTGAGCTTTGGGGACAAAAGAAAATATGGCTCCTTGGCTTCAAGCATGGAGCTAGGAAGGCTGGCTCTTAACCAGCTATAACATGTTGAGCTCCAGTCTTGCTACCATTTCTCAGCACAGTATGCTATGTAAATTGTGCAAACATTGACACTAATATAGATACAACACTGCCTTTCCACACTGCTAGGGTTTATTGAATACCAATACATTAAAAGGCCACATCACTTTCACTTGTGCCAGTTCCCTGAATATGTGAGGGTTATGGGTTTCCTGGTAGTTATAATCTAGGTAAATACAAGTTCTCTATTCCAATTTTAATTTTCAATGTCTATAACAATCATGTCACATATCATATTTAACACAATGATATGTAAGTAGGTTAAGGAACGCTGCAGGGCTACAGGATGCTGAGCCAACATTATATGTAGAAACATCTGAGAGCAGAGAGAGTCACTGTAGATGGTCAGATTGTACTTTAGACAACCAGTTGTGAAAAGTAGTCAAAATAGAGGGTCCAACAGTTTCAGTTTCAGAGCATCAGCTTAAAATGTCAGCCTGCAGTGGGCCATGTGCACTCACGACATGTGGAAGAAACAATTCTGTCATGCAATCCAAAGAGGACAGAAATTTAGAGATTTGTCACTGTCATGATTTTCCTGGGCAAGTTCATAATAACCAAGTGACAGGGTCAGAGTGATGATGAGTGGTTAGTCTCAGTGGAATCCTTTTTTTTTTTATGGATCTCGAGTGCACTGTGGCATCTACTGAGGTTCATAAGCTCCCATGTCTGAAGATTCTGATATGGTTTGAAATGTTTACATGCCAATGTGCTCCTGGATTTATTTTGATAAGGTGAGATGTAAGTGAGTTACAGGTTGTGCTTTATGGTTGTACTAGACAGGTGGTGGTTGTTTACTTGTATAAAGAAAGTATAGAGTCATTCTACCTTTTCACTTGTAGTCAAAATATAGTGGCTTGTGGAAAATTATTGCTTTATAAAATGCAGTAATTCAAGTTAAGTTGTAGTCTAAAAACTGCTGTACATATTAAAGTAACTCAGAGTGGGACATACCTGTCCTTCACATGCTACTAGTTGTTATCCTACTCAAGTTCCAATAGCAGACACCTGTAATATGATGCCAGGGAGAGGCTGAAGACAAGGTGTCAGGAAGTCACTTACACTGCTAAAGCCTGTCCTGCCTTGAGTCAGCCAACATTTCTCCTCCAAATTAAAAACAATTTTGTAGCGTTAATCAATAATCTTTTACTGTGGAATGGCAGAATAAACTGAAATGTGGGAATTGTCTGAAATTTTACATGGTCCTCTTCCAAACCACTTCAATAATTTCTTTCTTCTTTTAAATTAACATATAATTTAAACACCATCATATTCACCATATTAAAACATACAATTCAGAGCCAGGCAACAAGCTTCATTCCTATAATCCCAGCCACAATATACTTTCATTGGAGAATGGCAGAATAAACTGCAATGTTCCTGAGAAAGGAGGATTACAAGCAAAACCCTAGATTCATTTCCCAGTAACAGAAAAGTATTTTTAAATTAAATCAAATTAAAAATAAAGAACTTATTTTCTGTTATACTTGCATGATCATAAAATGTTACAAAAATTATTACAATCAAATTTTAGAATATTTTTATTACTCTTCATAAAAACTCATAGACTTAGTGGTCACTTTTCAATTCCTCATATGATCCATTCTCCGAAAACTGAATCTACACTTTCTTTCTGTAGTCTGGCCTCTTCTGTAATCATATGTGATTATGGACCTTTTCACCTAGTTTGTTTTCAAGTTTCATTCATATTGGAAAATTTAGCAATATTTTATTATTTTTATTGGAATAAATATATATGATATTAAATATATTTTAATCATATTTTGTCCATAACTAGGAATTGAATTCAGTGTCAGAATGACTCAGTTACATCCCGACTCATTTTAAGTTAATATTTTTGTTTTGAGATAGGTTCTCAAAAATTCTCCTTTCTTAGATACACAGCTCAGACTACAGGCATATATCTCCATGCCCAGCATTACCCTATTAACCATTTTTCCCTTTATACTATTATGAAGTATAATTAAGGACATTACACATGTTCACATCATTGTGCAACCATCATCACAGTTATCCATTTCTGGAAAATTTTCATCACCTCAAACTAAACACTGTAACCTGTAACTACTATCTTTAAATGTTCTCTACACCTAGTTTCTTGTAACAACCATGCTATTTTCTCTACATGTAGATTTGCTTATTCCAGGATTTTATTTAATTGGAGAGATACTATTTGCTCTCTCATGACTGACATCATTTACTTAGCATCTTTTTAAAATCAAACCTGTTTTATTGTGTATCAGAACTTGATTCCTATTAAGGTAAAAAAAGTACTCTATTGTACAGCTAGATCATAAAATTACATCTTGCCCCCAGTTTAACCGAGAGGATAGAAATAACTGTGGTATAAGCAACCAGGAAGTTTGTCCTCAGGGAACCAGCAGTGGTGTGTGTAAGTCTACACAAATGTGCCATCATGCCAAGGACAGGAAGTTGAGGATACCACACAGGGAAAATGGGCATAAAGTTGGGAATTTATCTGCGCAAGGTTAAGAATCCAGCAGAGAAGAGCTGTCTTCAGGGACTTATGCTAAGTATTTTCACTCTACACACTAGAATTCTTTCTTCCACTGAAGAGTGCTGTTTGCCTATACTTATATGTATAATTTAGTTGTTAATGTCATTTTCATCTACCAAATTGACAAAGAGAAAAATGATATTCATAATTGGTTAAGATAAACTGAAATGGACTCTCCAATTGGAATGCCATTTGGCATTGTTGATCAGGATCAAAAATGTAAACACTTCAACTAGAATATCAGTTCCAGGAATTTGTTTTTTACAAAAATGTGCTAGTGTACAAAGGATTTATGCAAAAGACTAAACAAAGAAGCAGTGTTTGGTGGCAAATGTGTCTCCTTCAATGATTTCATTTTACCGGGCAGCCATACAAAATTATACTCACTCTGGGCTTGCCATACAGACCCACACCACATCACAGGAGCCCTGGCACAGGAGCATTTACATAAAACTCATCACAAGTTTTCAGTAATTATCATCATTTTGACTTTTATTTTCATTGGTCAACTCCAATTGTCAAAGTGATATTTTACAATAAATACAAGATATAGAATCATGAAGTTTATAAATACTGGAACACCTCTGGTAAAAGAAGAAAATACAAAGAAAATTATTCTGCCACACAAGAACCCTTCCTTTACAGCCTCAAGCTTTATTTACTTTTGTTAAAGCTTTCACAACTGTACATCTTAAGTTACATTCTGTAAAAAAAAAAGTTTCCATTTAAATATCATTATGCAAAAATGCTTTGTCTACATTCTTCTGTCAGGTGTTTAAGACCAACTACTCTTTTCTTCTCTATTGTGAGAACTGAGATTTCTCAGAGATCACTTTTGGGGACATATGATAAACCTCTTGGTTTGATTAGATTTTCTCTACCAATGGTGCCAACAGCCAGTATGGATCAGGTCAGTCTTGATGACCAATATGGCTATGAGGCCATGCTGGGAAATGTAGCCACATCTTTTTAGAAGACAAACAGAAGACTGGTGAGATGCTAGTTATGATAACACTTGAGTGTAAAAAGTATCCTGAGAGGATAAGACTAGAAAATTTAAAAAAATACATCAATGTAGAAAACATAATGAGACTTTCTCATTTTATTAAAGTGGATTATAGATATAGCTCAATGGTAGAATAAGCACCACCATAGCCAACATTCACTAACCTACTAACTAAATAAATAAATAGACTAAAATTTAGAATGGGGGGGACTTATATTCATGTTAATTATTTAAGGACCATGAGAGGAAAAATAAATGTATTTTTAATGTTTTGTAACACCAAGATAGTTATATATATTTGAACTTCTACTTCACACTATAGACAAAATTAACATTAACTAAAAATGATAAAATTTGCAAATGTAAAGCTGAATTTATAATTTATTTTGCAGAAAATCTAGATGCAAATCTCATGATGTTGGAAAGGACGGCCATAGAAATGACACTTCTAACACATGCAAGGGAAGAAGTTGAACTTTATTAAATATTAACATGTGAAAGGTAGGAAATGAGTTTAGATTGCATACCTAAAAAAGCCTAGTATCAGATATATATTTGTAAAAATAAACTTTTAAGTCTCCATAATGAAAAGAAAAACAATAAAAAACAAAACAAAAGCTCAATTTTATAAAGTAAGACTTAAATGTAAATATTTATCCAAAGAAAACAAATAGCAAATAAGCCAATGGAAATATGCACATTTTACAATAAAACATCATGTCGTTGTACAAACAGATTAACTTACATAAAATTATACAAAGTGAAATATGCTACACCAGGAGTAACAATGAAGGTTCTTATGGGTAAATAAAACAAAATGTTGATCATTTAAGTAAATAGTGTACCTAAGTGTGGGGAGTGGAGAAGAGATTTTCAGAGGTAATAATAAAAATAGAAAAAGCAAGTTTTATGAATCTGTTACATATGAGAAAGACTATAGCTATTTATGATGTTCTATGTATTCCAAGATAACAAGAGAAAAGTATTCTTAACTTGTTTACCATACAAATGAGAATATTTAAGTTGAAGCACATGAAAATTACCAATTTGATTACATAATATATAAATACATTGACACTTCATCCTGTGCCTACATATCATATTTTTTGGTAAATTTTAAATAATACTTAAAATTAAAACACTCTCCAAAAATTTTCAAAATACACTATCTATATGCTTTACTAAAATGTCAGTCCACTAATAAAAATTTTTAAAAATAAATAAATATCCTGTAAGAATATTTGAGTTCATCAAAGTAAAAATGCTTAAGTCAAATAAAACAACAACAATAACCCTGGCAATAAAAAAGGGTTGTGTTGCTTTTGTAGCTGAAATTTGAAGATTCAATAAGAAATGAAAATAGTTAAAATAGTAAACTTTCTCTTAAATGCATACTTATTTGTGCAAAACTGCAAAAGAGTTTCTCAATCTAAAGGTTCTTTTTGGGTGTTTCATTCCCCACATGGAGCAATTAACTCATTCTACAAAAGTCCTCTTGACTAATGAAGCCTATGCAGGCTTTGCCTAAACATGTTGGCTAAATAAGTTGACTAAATTATAAGATGTTAAATAAATTATAGGAATAAATTTTAAATGACAAGAATTTCCAACAGATAAGAAACTGTACTTATAAAACTTATGTTATTCTCACTTTAAACCATTTTCAAACTACTTTTTTTATTCTTCCTATATCCATATTCTCTCATCCATTCACTCCCCTCTACCTCATCTAAAGTAATCATATTCTTCTCTAGTTCCTCCCCATGTTATTAGGATTTAGCATTTACATATTAGAGAAAACATTTGGGCTTTGATTTGGGGGGTTTTGCTTGCTTCACTGAAGATGATATTTTCCAAGTCCACCCATATATCAGCAAATTTCTTGATTTCATTCTTTTTTTAAGCTAAGAAATACTCCATTGAATATATATTCCACATTTTATTTATCCATTCATCTATTTAAGGACACCTAGATTGGTTCCATAGTTTAGCTACAGTAAATTGAGTTATATAAACTTTGACATGGCTGCATCACCATAGCATGTTGATTTTACATTGATTTGCTTTTGAAAAATAGTGCAATGGCTGGGTGAAATGATGATTTCATTCAGAGTATTCTGAAGCATCTCCATAGCGCTATCCAAAGTTATTGGGCCAATTTGCAGTTCCACCACCAATGCATGCATGTACATTTTCCTCCACATCCTTGTCAACATTTATGGTTGCCTGTATTCTTCATTATTGCCATTCTGAATGAAGTGAGATAAAATTTTAGGGTAGTTTTTATTTGCATTACTCTAATTGCTAAAGATGTTGAACCTTTCCATTGTATTTATTTTTCTGTGAAATCAAACTAATTACTGAATACCTTTTATTGTCATTAAAATCATTCTGAAATTCCCTGAACAGGTCATAAAAGCAATGCATTATAAACATCAAATAAGGAATTCATATATTCCACGATTAAATAGGAAGTAGAGACCACACAATTTTAAATCAAAAACCATGTATTTTGATGAAATTAGTTCAGTGCACCTCAAAGAGGCTTTTTAAGATATTTGAAAGAAAAGAGGCACAGGACTAATCACACACAAACCTGGGATAAGAAGCAGGTTTATTGTAAAGAGCTGCAAGTCTTCTCTGCAAAAAAAGACGGATAGCAACAGCAAGGAGAGAGAGAAACCTCAACTCCTCCTTGAGTGTTATATTTTATAGGCTAGAATCATGGTCATGCACTAATGGTAGCTTTGATCCTTATTGATATAGTAAGCATCTTTGCTGATATAGTAAGCAAGTTTGTTACTTGGGGAAAAAAGGCAGTTTTTCTCTCTCTCAGAGGAAGAACAGGAAAACTGGCATGTCTGTTTTCTCTTCTCAAGGAGAGAACAGGGAAACCAATATATACCCATCTCTGGGACTGGTAAATTTTCTCCTATCTATCAATGAGAGAACAAGGAGAGACCAGCACATCTGAATACTGGAAGGTTTTATCTTGGGCTACATTCTATTTCTTGGGAATAAAAACAGTATTCATGTAGTAGGGGTGTCGAAAAGAAATATGGCTGCAATTATGCTAACAATATTTGAGGTTTATGGTATACAGGTAACTCATGAAAATAATTTCAAAATTCTCTTAGCTAAATGAGCCCCTTTTTTCTAAAGAGAGGCATAAGCAAACACATCAATTTTCACACACAAACACACATATACATGAATAATTAAAACTCTCATGGTATTTAGCCCTAAAATATACTATTGATTGAAAAATTTTCATATTCAAGTCAATTTCAATCAAAACCAAAGTTTCTCAGATGAAGAAGTATGAACAAAATAGAGTAATTGAAGATTTAAAAATCTAGTGTTAATGTTGTCTTCCTATATATTCCCTATACCCATATTCATTTACCAGTAGGTACAAAAAAAGAAATAATTTAACTACAATTTAGGAAATTAATGGTCACAATGTAACTGGAAGTGTAATTACACTACTTGAAAAGATTCAGAGCAATGTCCCACTATTTACAAAATAGTATCCTTTTTTATCTGTTATCTACAAAATTTAGGAAAACTTAATACATGATAATGTTAAAAACATTTAGAAATATTCACTGTTGTATAGTATCAACTACAGAAAAAAATAATAGCTGAAGATATGACTCAGTGGCAGAGCATTTTCCCAGCATGGAGTAGCCCTGGTTTCAATCTCCTCCACCACCACAACAAAAATTCAGATTAAAAATTTTCTGGGGCCGCTGATGTGGTACAAGCAGTAGCACGCTTGCCTGGCATGTGCAGGGTGTTGGATTCGATCCTCAGCACCACATAAAAATGAAATAAAAATGTTATGTCCCCCAAAAACTTAAAAAATATATATTAAAAAATTCTCTATCTTTAAAAAAAATTTTATTAATGATACCTATATTATTGATAATATTACCTAGAGAAAAACTACATTTTTATCTAGTTTTCAAAACTTGAGTGTATTTTTTTAATTTGATATTTGTTACACTCAAATATCTTTTCAAGACTGACCTATCTGCATTATTCTTATATGTATTTCTTTCACATCAATTAAAAATCTTATTAAACTTTAAGCAACCATTAAGAAGTCCCTATAAATTCAGAAATTTTCTCATATAATTCTCATATTCAAGAAATATATGGACCATAAAGATGTCACTGTAGTTTTCATATGTGAACGTTTTACTCAATACAACATATTTTGCTGCAATTTAAGTTATGCATGTTACAGGATTCTCTACAGATAGTATACGGTTTAATACTGGATAGAGTATGATTTTTTAAATTTGAATAAAGTTCTGATATACTCTTGGCAAGTATAGAGCTTCTTTTTAATTCTAAATCTTTGGAGATTTGAAAGGTATGAACTTTCATAAAAAACTTTATCAAATTCTTTACATTTGTAGGGATTAAGCACTACTGTAATATCCTTGAAATTTTAAAAATATTGGACTTTGATTAAAAACTTTGCCATTTTTTTCTTTTGCAATTTGAACTCATCTTTCAGTATAAATTTTCTAGTGATTAATAAGGGATGACAACACAATAAGTTGTTTTTACATTATTCAGAGTTGTAAAGATTCTCTCAAGTATGAATCCTCTCATGCATAATAACACTTGAATTATAATAATAACCTTTGCCATATTCTTTACATTTGTATAACTTTTCCCATATAAGTATGACTTTCCTGGTGTTGGGTAAGGCCTTCTCTTCCAATAAAAGCTTTACTATATTCTTTACATTTTATGGGCTCTTTCCAGTATGAATTCTCTGGTGTCTACTAGGGTTTGATCTTACATGAAAAGCTTTGCCACATTCTTTACTTTTGTATTGTTTTTCTCCAGTATGAATTCTCTGGTGTTTAGTAATATGTGATCTTTGATTAAAAGCTTTGCCACAATCTTTACATTTGTATGGTTTCTCTGCAGTATGCAATCTCTGGTGCACAATAAGGTTTTGCCTAACAGTAAAAGCCTTGCCACATTCTTTACATATGTATGGTTTCTCTCCAGTGTGAGTTCTCTTGTGAACATTAAGGCTGTATGGAACAGTAAAAGCTTTGCCACATTTTTCACATTTCTATGGTTTCTCTCCATTGTGAGTTCTCTTGTGAACATTAAGACTGTATGCAACAATGAAAGCTTTGCCACATTCTTTACATTTATATGGTTTCTCTCCAGTATGAATTATTTGGTGTTGAGTAAAGTGTGATCTTCGATGAAAACCTTTGCCACATTCTTTACATTTGTATGGTTTCTCTCCAGTATGCAATCTCTGGTGCACAATAAGGTTTTGCCTAACAGTAAAAGCCTTGCCACATTCTTTACATATATATGGTTTCTCTCCAGTGTGAGTTCTCTTGTGAACATTAAGGCTGTATGGAACAGTAAAAGCTTTGCCACATTCTTCACATTTGTATGGTTTCTCTCCAGTATGAATTCTCTGGTGTTGAGTAAGGCGTGATCTTTGATTAAAAGCTTTGCCACATTCTTTACATTTGTATGGTTTCTCTGCAGTATGCAATCTCTGGTGCACAATAAGTTTTTGCCTAACAGTAAAAGCTTTGCCACATTCTTTACATATATATGGTTTCTCTCCAGTGTGAGATCTTTTGTGAACATTAAGGCTGGACAGAACAGTAAATGTTTTGCCACATTCTTTACATTTGTATGGTTTCTCTCCAGTGTGAGTTCTCTTGTGAACATTAAGGCTGTATAGAATAGTAAAAGCTTTGCCACATTCTTTACATTTATATGGTTTCTCTCCAGTATGAATTCTCTGGTGTTGAATAAGGCATGATCTTTTATTAAAAGCTTTGCCACATTCTTTACATTTGTATGGTTTCTCTGCAGTATGCAATCTTTCGTGCACAATAAGGTTTTGCCTAGCAGCAAAAGCCTTGCCACATTCTTTACATATATATGGTTTCTCTCCAGTGTGAGTTCTCTTGTGAACATTAAGGCTGGACAGATCATTGAATGCTTTGCCACATTCTTTACATTTGTATGGTTTCTCTCCAGTGTGAGTTCTCTTGTGAACATTAAATGTGTACGGAACAGTAAAAGCTTTGCCACATTCTTTACATTTATATGGTTTCTCTCCAGTATGAATTCTCTGGTGTTGAGTAAAGTGTGATCTTCGATGAAAACCTCTGCCACATTCTTTACATTTATATGGTTTCTCTCCAGTATGAATTTTCTGGTGTTGAGTAAAGTGTGATCTTCGATGAAAAGCTTTGCCACATTCTTTACATTTGTATGGTTTCTCTCCAGTGTGAGTTCTCTGGTGTTGAATAACATATGATTTTTGATTAAAAGCTTTGCCACATTCTTTACAGTTGTATGGTTTCTCTACAGTAAATTTTTTTTGTTGTATAGTAATACTTGTAGTTTTATTAACAGCTCCTTCATAATCCTTATATTTATATTTATTTTCTTGAATATGAGAACTTGAATTAATAAATTTTGAGCATGAATTAAAAATATTTTCACTTTTATCTTTATAAAGCTTCTTTAAATGATCACGAAGATGTTTCCTATGATTTAAAAAAAGATTTTTTATTATTATTTATAGAGAATTTATAGTTTTACAGTTAAAGAAATTATATATATATATTCATTCTATTACTTAGGTAGTGACCTGTCTGAAGGTTTAAAAGACTTTTCATAATGTAGAAGTCTCTCCAAGTATGTGTATGTGTGTGTGTGTGTGTGTGTGTGTGTGTGTGTGTGTATAAACATTTAGATTAAAAATAATAGGTAAATACAAATCATCTCATATTCTTTAAAAGTCTATGCATTGGCACAAGGAGAAACTATTCATTGCATCCTTCTTTGTAAAGTAACGATCAGACTGATTACAGTAAGAGATTTCTTTTTTACTTTTTAATCTCTAGTCAACAAAAATATTGGTGAATATTACTAAATGGTACATTTTGAAATATTCTTGTTACTCCCTAAGGAATAAAATGGACTCCAGAGCAAATTTTTCATTTTTTAGAAAAAGGATATAATTCCAAAAATGCTCTGCAGACAATTTAAAGGCTCATACTGGACCTCAAAATTGACTGGCATATGTGCAGCTGCCCATTACCATCTCAACTGATGCCCCCACATCCCTGAAGTGCCATGTCATCCCTTACATACTATCACCTGCTTTTAGTTGGCAGGGTCCTCTGCAGTTATGGGACCAAGGTTGTAGTACCAACATTCTGCAGCAGCCTCAATGAGGCTACATTGTGATCTGCATCTCAGCTGGGCTTCTCAAATTTTCAGCTAGATTAACTATCACAGTGACTCTTGGTAAAAAAAAAAATCTTTGTGGGTAACTAGGTCACTGAAGTGAGTAGATGACTCTAAATTTTTTCAATGAAATTTTTTTTTGGAATATCCTGGTAATTAGGACTAGGGCATCAGCATAATCTAAAGGTCACAGTACTAAGTTTACTGGAGATTTGTGTAGGATCCAGAAAGTCTCTGGGCCAGACACTTGAAGAAAATCATCCTGATATGAATAAGTACTTACTCTACCACACTCAAAACCACAAAAAGCACAAATGTTTTTGGATTTCATCTTGGAGTCCAATTACTATAGAATATGAGGCAGTTCAAGTCAGATAGAAGTGCTGAAAAATATCAGTGTACTGTGTGTGAAATTAAAAAAAAAATTATGGAAGCCATCTGGCAGAAAAGTCTGGTATTTGCGAACTCAGAGTGAAAATCTTGCTGGTTTGAGACTGCACATCACATGTGATATTCTACCTAGCTCTGTCTATGTTCACCACTACAGTGGAGATGGGATGATCTAATAGACCCACATAGCAACATATCTTCCCAGAGATGGGTGAGTCTTGTCCATATGTCAATTAATATGTCTGCAGCAGGTTTCCTGTCATTGAAATTGCACTTCTTTCAGGGGCTGGGGTTGTGCCTCAGTGGCAGAGTGCTCGCCTAGCATGCTTGAGGTACTGAGTTCAATCCTCAGTACCACATAAATGTAAAATAAAGATATTGTGTCCACTTAAATCTTAACAATATGTATTTAAAAAAATAAATTACACTTCTTTCTTTGATTTATTCTCCTTTAAATAAAAAATTAGCCATTTTCTAGCCATTGTGATTCAGCTCTATAAAATCTATCAGGCACTCCATATCAGGCACTCTGTTTGTGCACTAGAAAATCTATCAGGCACTCCATATTTCTGAAAATAATTTCTGGTTCTGTCTCTTATTTCTTTCATAATAATTTCAGACATTTATTTTCTCAGGTGAGTCATAACCTCCTAATCAAGAAAATACTGTTGCAGGGTGCTGCATGCAACATGACATTTAGTGATTCTGCTGGTGTATGAGCCTTAAATAGTGTTGAAAGTATACCAAGACTGCTTCCAGGGACACTAAAATTATAAATAAATATTCATATTAATAATCTGAAGACTTTTATCTAATGCACACTCATGTACAGATCATTAGAAGTTTCAAAGTACAACTAATTAATCAGTATTTGTTACTGGTTTTATTTCTTTTATTAAAATGCATATTTTCAGTCTAAACATATTTATACACCTGAGTAAACTGGTTGTGTGTTTCTTTTCCTGAAGGTTATTTTAAAAATACAGATTCATAATAGCCTGATGACAGTGTATTTTTATAAATAATCATCATTTATTTGTTTTGTTCATTAAGACAGATTTTTGAACTTCCCTCTCTCCACAATTTCAATTCCTTATTTAAAACTGAATATAGTTTCCATACCTTTCCTTAATGAATTTTTGCAAAAAATATTTTATTTTCTGCTCTATTGAAAATTCTTGGTTTTGATGAGAAGACATACCTGAAAGAAATTTAAATACCAAAAGTATCCATTACTACACTGTGTTGAATATACTTTGCAAATACATAAAACAGAATTGAGGGGATAGGAATAACCAAAGAACAGTATAATTCAAGGCCATTCTTACTCAAGAAATATATGAGCTTTAGATCAAAATTATGACAAAATTTTAAGAACTTTTAAAATTCGGCTGGGATGTGGCTTATGTGGTAGGGTGTTTGCCTGGCAAGCATGAGGCCCTGGGTTCAATCATCAGCCCCACATAAAAATAAAATAAAGATGTTGTGCCCACCTAAAACTAAAAAATAAATATTTTTTAAAAAGAACTTCAAAAATCATCTTAAAAAATCAAAAACAGAGGAGAACAAAACTGAAACTGACTAATGTTACCACAACAATGTTAAATTAAAACCTCCCAGTTTAATTTTTTCATATTCTGCATCTAACTAAAATGTGTCAGAAATATGCTGGAAATATAGCTCTGTTGGTATTGTAGTTGCTTCACATGCACAAAGCCATGGGTTTGATCCCTAGCAAAACACACACACACACACACACACACACACACACACACTCACTCACATCCACAAATCTTTCTATACGTATACTTTTTAAATAATTTGAGGCCAGATTTCTTAAAATTCTGAAGCTCATTTCAAAATTACAATTCCAATGCCACAGCTTTTAAATTATGCAGTTATATATCATTGCATCTGACCTATTATTGTTTATTTTCTAACATCCAAACATTTCCCAAAATTACCATAGTGAACTATTTCAAAGGAATTTTAAATGGAAAAAAATTCAAATGACAATAACAGCACATGCAAAAAAAGAAAAAAATTGACTCAAAGAAAATACATTGTTATTTGAGAATAAGAAAATTCAGAATTGTTAATTAAGCAATGCCAAATAACTGCCTGAAAAATGTTTAATGAAAGATTTAACAATGAAGAAAATTGAACGAAATTCAGAAAAAATAGCAATAGAAAAAGTAGAAATATTCTATACATATTTTTTTAAGAAACAATGTCTGATACATTAGAAATGTGTGGAGAAAAAGAAATCAAATGCTAGAAAATCAATTAAAAGATTTAACATGAAGCATTCATAATCAAACATCCAAAACTCTTCAGATTTGTTTTTGATAGGACTAAACAAATACATTTTATTTACAAAGATACTCATATATGGTTGAGGGTTAATTTCTTAGCAGAAGACTTCCAGAATGGAATTGGAGTATATAGTCATATGTGATGAAAAAAAAAGAAATCAACCTAGAATACTGTAAGATATATAAATGCTCAAGAATTCCCTCACTTTTAGATCTGGTCTAAAAGAAATACTAAACAAAATCCTTCCAATATAAGAAACTGGCAAAAAAAAAAAAAAAAAAGGTAATATTTGAAAGATTTTGTTGAAGAATCAAAAATATGAATATAAATTTCATTTTACTGTTATTATGGTAGATAAAATATATAATTCTTATAAAATTTGAAACAATAAAGCATAAAATTATCATAAATATCTGTGAATAGGTATAAAGTAGAAAAGCAGCTTGACATCAATAGAAAATCATGACAAGTCATGTAAACACACTGATCTATGAAACACAAGTTAAAGAAGTTTAGTTAATAGTAGACAAAACTATAAGACATCAATAAAATTTGCAAAGCTACAGTAGTAAGTTCTTCCTTATCAGGAATTTAAATATAAATAAACTATTATGAAACACTAATCACAACAAAAACATGAACAACAGGAGTAAACATAATAATATGGTAACAATGTCAGATCTAAATCAATGGAAGGTTCTGTTTAGATCTATGATCACAAATAGACTAAAAAAAGCAAAGAAAGGAATACTACACTTAAAGATTGCAAAAATGATAATAATATAAAATAATCAGAAGAAAATATTATATATGGATAAATATAGCTAATCTCTGGACTTAAAATAGTAGTAAATACATATGTAACTTATATTTCCGAAACATAGAACAGAAACACCGAAGAAATTCAGTATCATAAAAAGAAACACAGTAATAATAAAAGACATCTATCCCCAATTAATGTAAAAGAATAAAATAGAATTGGAATACTACTCAGGGATTAGAAAACTTCAAAAAATATTATAAACAAATGAGGGTTAATGAGGAAATTTTCTCAGTAGTTTATGGACCATTATCCAATGAAGACCAGTTTAACAACACAAAACAAATGTTAATAGAATTACATGAAAATTGAAATTTCTTTCTAACATAATTAGTTGAAAATTTAAAATGTAAGTAATAACTAAAAATTTATAAATATGAATTTAAATCCAGTTCCAACAATTTAGCAAGGCCATAAGTAACTTAGAAAGAGGTTTCAAGCTAAAATAAAATAAGGGCTGTTGGCCAGGAATGGTAGCACATGCTGTTAATCCCAGATGTGTGGGAGGCTAAGACAGGAGGATCTAAAGTTCAATGCCAGCCTCATCAAAAGCAAGAAACTCAAACAACAGATTGAGACCATGTCTCTGAATAAAATACAAAATAGGGCTTCAGATGAGGTTCAAGAGGTGAGTGCCCATGACATCAATCCACAGTAACCCAAAAAAGAAGAGCTATGGATTTGATTTAGAGGTAAAACTCCTGTAATACAAAAAAAAAGGCTGTAACACAAAACGTCGTCTAATAAGTCCATAAAATAATTATCAAATGCTCAATATTATTTTTGAAAAAACAAAGTAAGTTATTTTTTCTAAAGTTGTGTAGTATCCAGGGTACATAAATAATTTACATATTAAAAAATTTTTAAAACTGCTTCCAGATATAAAAATAATGAAACTATATTATTAAGCAGTTTTATGTTAACACAAATTTAGATGAACAAGCTACACATAACAAAACTGAAAGTACATCAATAAGACCTCAATTTGATGCTCAAATTAAAACTTATTATAGAACTATTCTTATTATGACAATATTTAATGGAGAAAATGTGGACAGCCAATCAAATGTTCTTTCACATGAGTGCATAAAGGCAATTTGGAATGAACTTGGAAAAATTTTCAAACTTAGCTGTGTACTGGAGACCACGCCTGAAATTCTAGCAGCTCAGGAGGCTAAGATCAGAGCATTACAAGATCAAAGCCAGCTTCAAATGCACGGTATTATGAAACTCAGTGGGACTCTCTCTCTCTAAATAAAATACAAAACATAGCTGTGGATGTGGCTCAGTGGTTGAAGTGTTCCTGAATTATAACCCCAGTTTTCCCTCCCAAAGAAAGTTTTCAAGCTTTACAAGGATAAGAAATTATGTGATACCTACAATGATCAACCTCTAGGATAGTATGCTAAGTGAAATAAGTCATTCTCAAAAACACAAATACCATATGATTCTACTTATGATATTTCTAATGTACCAAAAAAATAGGCCAAAAGGAATGACATCGGGAATGGAAAGATGAGAGCCAAATAAGTACTTTTTAGGGGAAGAAATGAATTTTACTTTTATGTGATACAAAATTTTTAGAAATATCCTACAAAATAATTTGAATCAATACTACTGAACAATAAATTTAAAACACATAAAGGTAATTTAAAGTAAGTTAATGGTTTTGATGAAAATTATAATTTTATAATATATAAAAGATAAAAAACATTGTAAAAATATTTATAATTAAATGCTAAAGTCTTACTCCTAGACAAAATAACAGATTTATCTATATACATATGATAAACTTTCTAGTAATTCTGGCTATTTGGAAGACTGAAGCAGGGAAATGCAAATTCAGCTTCAATAATTTGGCAGGAATTTTCCAAAATCAAAGGGTGCTGAAGATGTAGTTCAGTATTATAACACCCCTGAGTTCACTCCCAAATATACATACATATGTCTATATATGTATTTATATAATAAAATTTAGATGAATTATATGAATAATCACATGAACAGAGCAAACAATCAAGGCACAATATACAAATCATAAACAAAACAGGGGCAATATTTACACATGTAAGTAAAAGCATATATAACTTTATTGAAAATGGGCACATGGTTAACATGTGTTTTTATTTCAACTTTTATTGTCTTCAAGTAAAAAGTCAGGAGAATTTCTATTCAGTTATAGTCACTGATGTGAGAAAATCTACTGACCAACACCGCAGCTACTCTAAACAGTGGAACTCAAAAAGAGACAAGAATTAGAGAAAACATAATCCACAAAATTCTGAATAACTCTATTACTTTAGAAATCCTTTTTATAACACTTTTCTTGTTATAGATGGACAGAATCCTGTTATTTTGTAAGTCTGTTTTTAAGGGGTATGAAATATTAAACCCTGTGGCTCACTTGTACAAGAAAAGCCCTCAGCCACTGAGCTACAGCTCCAGCCCCATAAATCCTTCCTTAAACCACATTTATCAGCTATACTTATTTTATATAGTTACTAGGAGCAGATATTGTGAATCACTGCTATTTATTACATAGCAGAAAAAAATTTCATGTAAAATCCATATAAGTATTCATAAAAAGCTCTGATAAAAATTGAGTGAATAAATATTTAAATTATATTAAAGAAACTCTTCTGTGATATTGATATATTACAAAGCTTTAACCTACAGATATTCAAAAATTTGTGCAGATTTTTCTAGGGAGTCCCCCAAGATAAATAAATATCTGGCATTATGCAAATCCTCACAGGCATTAGAGAGTACTTTTTAAACTTTAATGTAGGGAGATCATTGGAGAAATAGAAGGAGATTAAAGAATTGAGAATCATGGTAGACATAGAGGAGGGTATGCTCTTTAATGAATACAAAAGAAAGAAACCTAGGTTTGGAAAAATAATTTGTTAGATTTTAGCTTCTCAATTAACATTTTAAAATGTGATTTGCTCTTTGACATATGGACATCTTATTCTTTGCTTCAATGATTTCTACATAGTTGGATATAGAGCTACTATCACTTTTCTCTTGAAATTACAAAATTACTCTTTTGAGGGCAAAAAAAAAAAAAAAACAGCCAAAGATGACTTAGAGAAAGCAAGACATGTTTGTTAAAAACAAAATATGGCTCATTTTGTCATTTTTTTGGTAACTGTGCCTGTTTCTTAATGCTATTCTAATTAGAAAAAAAGAAAAAGAAGATATTATAGAATATTCTATTCGATTATTTTTCTTTTTTTTTCTTTCTTTTGTTTTTTTAGAACGAAAGACTAATATACATTGAACGATTTTTATTCACCAGGTTGTGAGCACTATTTTGCAAACATAGGTTAAACATAAAAAGTAAAATTGTGGGGACAAATGCATGGAGTACTTCATACATGGCATACATTAAGGGCGTCTGAGTGGCAGGCCACTCTCCTCGTGCTAGAAATATGAGTGGCAGGCTGCTTAACCTGTAGGCACAGCCCTGGGAATGAGGCCATGTGTTGCAGTCCCTGCACTTGCTCCACAGCCCACTCCTCAATTGGTAGCTGCAAGGATAGTGAGCAAACATTTGATTGGTGTATTTGTGTTTATATATATGTGTGTGTGTGTGTATACACACACACACACACGCACACACACACACACACACACACACATCCATACACGGTTACTGCACAATAAAATCAGACCTGCTTCCTGCTTGGTCTCTGGAAGTCTGAATTAGCAACTCTGCAGCCACACTCTTCTATATCCTGTTCTGTGGACCTCCATGCTGGATGAGAGAGAGCCTACACAGCTGGCACCCAAGTAGGGGTCTTAGGTAAATTTATAAGACAGAGTGTGGCTGCTTACAGAGCAGTGAGGAAGGGGGAATGGAAAACCTACAGAGTTCCACCACAGACTCACAGCTGCAAGGGCTGCACACTCTCTTAAATACTAGAGGTTTAACCTGAATAACAGAGAAGCCCAGGAATTCTGAGATATAAACACTAACCCATGGATACATGCTACTGATGGATGTGATCCTCCTATATGGGACAAGATAATGGCAAATACATGACAAGCTGAAGTGAGACAGGGGAATACTTTACCACTACATTTTTTTCCTATTATGTCAGCCATTCAGCAAAGTATAGGGTGCCCTGCTATACACTCTTATCATATAAAGATGGCCCTGAGGGAAGATGATGCTGTGAAAGACAGGGAATAAAAGATGAGGGCAACAATCTACCTCAAAGCAAGCAACTACAGCAAGCATAGAAAAGCAGATATGAGAAACTACTTCAAAGCAAGAAACCTCAAAATCTGCAGGAGGAAGACAGATGGAAAATGGTACCTCTAGCCTTCATGGTGCAGAAAGAGGTGATGACAAGTAGTTCAAGTATATCTTCTTCTACAGACAGGCAAAGATTATATTTAACATTCAGTCAATGGCAACTGCCTCATTATGAGGCAATGCCAGAGCCAGCAAAAGACTATGACAGTTTAAAATGACCAGGCCACCAGACAGACCCCAGCAATCATCTTCCAGAAACCCATTCTTGGAGGCCAGAGATCCTTTTGAAGACCTATGTAAGACAAGAGATGAAGTGGCACCCACTTTCTCCACAGAAGAGTCTTAACTGGGCTTCTCTATAAATCTTCACCATGACTGATTTTAGGACTGTCAGCAAAAGAGTCTCTGGAAAAGAGTTCCATGTAGATAAACATCCTATTTTCATGTTGCCTCCTTTTACTTGGCCACTGGCCAAAAAGATACCAGCACTCCAAATGCTGGACACGCCCTTACTAGTTTTTACTAGTTTTTCACAAGCATATCCAGTATAATAGTCTGTAGAAATGTGCAAACAAGGCTGGCCTTGAGGTAAGGCTTCGCAGAGATGTCTACATTTTTAAGATAAGGTAAGAACTGGCAAGGGCAAAAGAAAGGGAAGAAGAAGCTCTCCTCTTCTCAGGTGTTGTACTTGAAGGGCTAACTTGCCCAAAACAGTGAAAAAAACCTGCTTTTATATGAACTTCTGAAGACTGTGAACATCTGAGCCTTTCCCCTTACATGCTG
This sequence comes from Ictidomys tridecemlineatus, assembly GCF_052094955.1. Classification (NCBI taxonomy): domain Eukaryota; kingdom Metazoa; phylum Chordata; class Mammalia; order Rodentia; family Sciuridae; genus Ictidomys; species Ictidomys tridecemlineatus. Next base: position 99,665,730 of record NC_135486.1, on the reverse strand, counting down.
CGTATAAAACTCTGAAACTACCTGAACTTGAGTTTCAGGGGATTGATTAACTGAACTAAATGCTGTACTCTCTGAACCTGTCTGCAGCAAAATAAAACTGTTTCCTGTTATTTACACTGCATTGCCTCATTTGTCCCTACAACAAGGTAAGGGAATAAAAGCCTTTCCACTCAACATGGCACCCACAACACAGCACCTTGCAACTTGGTATCCACATGCATTGGGTGCCCTGAAGAAGTTAATGATGGACTAAAAAAGATTAGCCCCTTGCAGATCAAATACTGAAATCACTTAGTCTTGAACTTAGCTGCCCTCAAGACTGGAAAGACCAAGCCACAGTATCTCTTGAGCCTGCAACAGTTTTGATTTGTAAGGCATTTTTCTATGATGAATGTGAACAGCAGGAGGATCACAATCATATCATGAATGTTGACCTCCCAGTTAAAACTTGCAGGGAGAGGGAATCTAGAGTTCCCTTGTGGTACAGGCTAAAGGCCCACCAAATTATTTCTATCTGGTGTGCCTCTGTGTTCTGAGAGCCTCGAGAAAGTTACCAGTTGGGGGAGGTACAGCTTCTATACATGGCTTAAGGTAGAAAGCCACTGAGGACTTGCCACAGTTTATTGACAGGGCAAACAAGGAGGTAGAAGGTAAGGTGTCTCATGAAAGAGCTAGGGCAGCCTTATCCAAGGAATTTATCTGGGATTGACTAAATAAGGAACATAGGGCAGCAGTGACACTGGTATGCAATGACACAATGGATAAATGGATTTTGGCCACCCAGGATATAGGGACAAAAGAAGCTCAAGCATCTTTTCAGCCTCAGACATGGCAATGGCATAAAAGCAGGACTAAAAAAGTGTGTAAATAGCTAGTCAGGTACGGCAAAAAAAAAAAAATACTGCATCTTTTCTCCCTATTGGCCCTTTACAACCTGATGGAGTGAATCCCAAAGAGTTAAGATCTAATGTTTTATGGCAAATGGATCTCACCCATTTTTTTTTTTTTGCTCCTTTGGGAAAGTTACCAAATATTAATGTAATTATTGATGTCTATTCAGGCTGTGGAGTGGACACAGCCTCAACAGGAGAAACCACAAACAGGTCATTTCCCATCTACTTAAATGATTTGGAATCACAAATATCCCCATGTCTATTAAAACAGACAATGGGCCAACCTATACTAGCAAGACATTCAAGCAGTTTGCAATGATTGGCATATACAGCACTTAACTGGCATCCCCTAAAATACTTAGACTCAAGACATCATAGAAAGAACAAACAAGGAATCAAAGAGAATGCTACATAACAAAGGGGTGAAATTGTACCAAGTCACCTAGTGATGCCTTGAAAAGAATCTTATTTGCTTCAAATTTTCTTTCAACTTCAAATTTTTCTATAGAAATAGCAGCCCATAAGCATTGCCCCCTTCCCCACTTGAGGCCCTCCCATCTACCTAAGTTCTCATGAAATGATCCAACAACAAATTCAAGGGATGGTCCTGGGTCCCATCTAACCATGGGTCAAGGGTTTACATATGTTAACAGGAGCCTCACCCCACCTGTGTGCCTGCCAGAAAGTCAAGCCTTGGACTCCCATAGCCACTGACAAAGAAAATTAAGGAACTAACTCTGGAGGAAAAAAAAAACTAAAAAATAAAAGACTCAGTAACACAAATGGTCCTCAAGTAAAGTAAACTGGGGTGATAAGAATGTCTTGTTGAACAAGCCACCAGATTGCCTTTTTTGCCTGATGGTTACTCCATCCCTTTGCCTATGACAATGGTCCTAGTATGCTAAAGCTCACTAGTAACAGTGAAGCCTCTCATGAGGTAAATTGTGGTTTGGTCACTAGGCTACCACCTTTAGCAGTGGCTAATTGTTAAGGGGCTTTACTCAAGCTCTTCCCTAAGAATTCCAACATTATTGATGCTTAGTTATCCATTAAGGAGATAGCCATACCATGGAATACCAGCATTTCTATACCTACTTTGCCCATTTGTTTCTAAGTAGTAGATAATGAAACCTATACTCCAGGCAGTCCCCTCTGTTTTGCTCTTACCACTGAAACTATTGTTCATAAGTATGATAAGTCATATGTTGGGCTATCTCTCACTGAGCTTATAGTTATAGTTAATGCTATCTATACCTATGGCCTCCCCCATGGCAAATGTAAGAAAATCTTACTGCCAACATGGCCAAAAATACTGTTTGGAAAGCCCCCTTCAGATAATCTTAGCATCCCATGGAATCAATGTGTCACTGCCATATCTTATCTCCTTGATAAGAGGAATTTATCTCAGTTAGAAAAACATCTATGTGCCTGGGTGTGAATGTCTAGTGCGTTCAGGTCCCTGGGTAAGGGTCGTGAAGAACTCAGAACACAGGGGATGCAGAGCAAAGGCAGCAAATGCAACTGCATGCTGATGTTTATTTCATAGTTCCTTTTATACACTTCTTAACATAAGGCAAACAATTCTTCAATAACACTTTGCCCACACTGCCCAGGTAATACACTTTTATAAGTACACAAAGCTATATTCAGATTGTTCCTATTTATTTGCTCAGTAAAGCCAAGAGTTCCTTTATACACTTTATCTAATCATCTGAGGCTGCATGTGTTTCTTTTGTATGAACTGTTCCCATGCTAAGCATGCCAAGAGCCTCTCCCTGTTGGCCCAAGTATGCAGAACTTGTGACTTGAGGTAAGGGGAAGAGAACATATTCTCCTCCTAGCTTGGGCATGCCTCAGCTGACCTTTGTCTCAGCCACTGTTCTTACACAACCTTGGGCTTAGGGGGCTTCAATAAGCATACTAAACCTTAACACCTGGGCATGTGCAACTCTCTGGAATGTAACTGATGTGCCCCCAAACCAGATGGGCTACTGCAGCAACTGCTACATGGGACCAGTCATTACAATTTGTATGCAGAAAATCACTATGATATGATGGATATCACACCAATATTACTAGCTGCTAGACCAATCTAATGGGCAGCAGTCAGTTGGATGAATCAGTCTATATTGAGTTCAGACCCTGACCATTGATTTGCCTTTGTGCCAAATTATACCCATACCCACAATGCACAAGCTTCTGTAATGCCACTCTTTGCCATGCTAATAATCAATAATACTTATGGCATAAATATCACTCTTACAGAGATTCTTTGTGCAGCCAATACATCCTGCTGTTTCACAAATTGCCTAATCCCTGTTATGAAAGCTAAATATATATTTATCCTCAGAGTGCCCCAAGTAATCTGGCTTTCAGTGAATCTGTCCAGAGAATGGACGAGTCCATGGGACCTGGAGATGAAGAATCTTTTGAATGAGACCCACACTGGGCAAAGCATGCAATTAGCCTCATCATTGCTGGGATTATTGCCCTGGTAGCCTCCATTACCACCACAACTGCTGCCGCTGCTTTACTCACTCAGAGTATTGAGAATGCTCAGACTGTAAACAATTTGTTTACTGCCATGGCAGTAGTCTTTTCCATTCCAAATGACTTTGTTGCAGTCCCTGCACTGTTCCATGGCTCCGTGGCTCCATGGACCACTCCTCAATTGGTAGCTGCAAGAACAGTTAGCAGACATTGCATTGGTGTCTGCCTCTAATCTGCTTAGCTACTGCCTGAATATGTATATACATGATAACTGTGCAATCAAATCAGACTTGCTTTCTGCTTGGTCTCCAGAGGTATTGATTAGTGACTCCAGAGCCACACTGTCCTCTACCCTGTTCTGTAGACCTCCACATTGGATGAGAGAGCCCACATAGAAAATCTTAAACATTTTCTTTTCTACATCAACAAATTCTCAATCTTCATCATAAAATCAAGAATCTAAAATTATTCATGCAGAATACAAGCTGCCCAAAGACATTCTACAAATTAAATAAATAAATAATGACAGTGGATTAGAAATTCTGAAGGAAGTTTATGCTTACCCACAAAGACCAGGTTTCTATAGACCTCTAACATCACATCACCATATAAAGTCTGCTGATCTGGGTCCAAGCATTTCCACTCCTCTTCAGAAAAATCAATGATCACATCCTTGAATGTCAATGGTTCCTAAAATATAAATGAGTAAATATAGTTCATATCAACTATATTATCATTGACACAGTTTTTTAATATACAGAAGTTCTAATGAGATTTATAAGAGCAGGGTTTCACATAGAAGAGTGACATCAATCATTCAGTACGATACTTTTTATGCATTGCTGGGGATTGAAGTCAAGACTATATGCATGTAAGGCACGCACTATAACAACTGAGTTATATTCCCAGACCCAATAATTAGTTATCAGCAGTGGAATTGGTGAATAAATGTGTTATAATGAAACCCAGAGAGCAGAACCTGTGAAGCAAAATTCTGAAGCAAAAGAGGGTAAAGAAAAAAATTCCAACTTAATTCTAATGTATAAATAACAGTTGCAATAAGTAACTGTCTATTCAAAAAAGTACATAAAAACTAAAAAATGATACTTGAGATATGCATAGTAAACTTATAAGTAATAACAAGACTCATAGGACAGGGGTAACCTCTATGTGTAGAATATACATGAGATCAATTAGACACACAAAAAATTCTAACAGGCAACATATTACTTAAATGGCAGTGTTCAGAACTGTCTATATTCTTATTACTTAAGCAAGCCTTAAAACAAGTACTTAATTTATATATATATTTATACTTTATTTATATATATATATATATATATATATATATATATATATATATATATACTTTTTCAGACTACAATAACACAACTCATTTTAAAAGTAATAAAATTAAAGTTTTAAATATCAATCTATTATAAAACACTTAGGTATTTGGGCATGTTTAAATTACATGACACAGAGTTATAACAAAAGAAGCAATAAAAAAGCAAATCAAGTGAATATAGTATAAATCCCACAGTTCATAAGAAAATTGACACATTAGGTTAAATATTCGAAGATTTGGTGAACCACTCTCATTGTGCAAGTATAACCCCACAACTCATGAGTGAGAGAATACTAAGAAGGTGAGCAAAATATTCTGAAAGATTCTTGCACTTTAATCACCTCCCTGAGGATGTGAAAATAGTCCCTCTTCCAGGGTTTCAATTTTCACCAAAGAGTAAACACAGACCTAGAGTTAGTTTAAGGTTCTGATCTCTGATGTCTTTTTTCCTAAAAAGTTTTTTTTTTTCATATAATAATTTTTTTTATTGGTTGTTCACAACATTACAAAGCTCTTGACATAGCATATTTCATACTTTAGATTGAAGTGGGATATGAACTCCCAATTTTACTTCAAATGCAGATTGCAGAATCACGTCAGATATACATCCACAATTTTACATAATGTCCTATTAGTAATTGTTGTATTCTGCTACCTTTCCTATCCCCTACTATCCCCCCTCCCCTTCCCTCACATGTTCTCTCTCTACCCCATCTACTGTAATTCATTTCTCTTCTTGTTTATTTTCCCATTCCCCTCACAATCTCTTATATGTAATTTTGTATAGCAATGAGGGTCTCCCTTAATTTCCATGCAATTTCCCTTTTCTCTCCCTTTCCATCCCATCTCTTGTCTCTGTTTAAAGTTAATCTTCCTGCTCTTCCTCCTTGCTCTGTTCATAGTTGTTCTCATTATATCAAAGAAGACATTCGGTATTTGTTTTTTAGGGATTGGCTAGCTTCACTAAGCATAAACTGCTCTAGTGCCATCCATTTCCCTGCAAATTCTATGATTTTGTCATTTTTAAGTGCTGCGTAATGTTCCATGGTGTATAAATGCCACATTTTTTTTATCCATTCATCTATTGAAGGGCATCTGGGTTGGTTCCACAGTCTAGCTATTGTGAATTGTGCTTCTATGAAAATCGATGTGGCAGGATCCCTCTAAAGAGCTTTTTTTTAAAAAAAAAATTATGGATTTAAACCAGAGGCACTATAACACTGAGTTGCATTTCCAGAAGGTTTGATCTTTTTTTATTGAAATTTGAGACAGTGACTCACCAAGTTGCTTAGTTTATATCGAAATTACTGAGACTGCACTCAAATTGGCCATCTTTCTTCCTCATTCTTTCACATTTCTGGGATTAATTATAGGTGTGTACCACCACACCTTACTCTGCACCCACTTTTGATACAAAATATGCAAATTTGCACAGCAATCAATGTTCCAAAAACTAGTTATCCAACAATTTAATTCTGATGACCCTTAACAGATGCCAAAAGTTTAGGTTTATTACTATATAATTTCAATAAATTGGGGGTCTCTACAACTACACTTTGAAGTTACACAATCTGATAGAACTAATCATTGAACAAAAGAGCACAATTATGTATACAAGGTTCTTATAAAATCAATAAATCAGAAAGATGACAATAGAATACATGAATAGAAAATGAAAAAAGTCAGAGGAAGATGGGGCACTACATAGACCATTTTAGGAAACACCTGGTTGAAGATATTACCTTCAGTTTTGGTGTTCTGCTACAACAGTGAAGAGCCTAATTCCCATTATAATTTAGAAGGTCTTCACTATTTTAAATATGGTAATTCAGATACTCATTCTGCATATTCCTATTTTCTCATAGAAAATTAGTTGAACACGGTTTTTCATACCTTAATGAATTTATTTTATTTTTTTATTAGTTGTTCAAAACATTACATAGCTCTTGACATATCATATTTCATACATTTGATTAAAGTGGGTTATGAATTCCCATTTTTACCCCATATACAGATTGCAGAATCACATCTGTTATACATCTACGTTTTTACATACTGCCATACCAGTGTCTGTTGCATTCTGCTGCCTTTCCTATCCTATACTATCCCCCCCTCTCCTCCCCTCCCCTCCCCTCCCATCTTCTCTCTCTACCCCATCTACTGTAATTCATTTCTCTCCTTTGTTTTTTTCTCTTTCCCTTCACTTCCTCTTATATGTAATTTTGTATTACAATGAGGGTCTCCTTTCATTTCCATGCAATTTCCCTTTTCTCTCCCTTTCCCTCCCACCTCTCATTTAATGTTAATCTTCTTCTCATGCTCTTCCTCCCTACTCTGTTCTTAGTTTCTCTCCTTATATCAAAGCAGACATTTGGCATTTGATTTTTAGGGATTGGCTAGCTTCATTTAGCACAATCTGCTCTACTGCCATCCATTTCTCTGCAAATGCCATAATTTGGTCATTTTTTAGAGTGGAGGAATACTCCCTTGTGTATAAATGCCACTTTTTTTATCCATTCATCTATTGAAGGGCATCTAGGTTGGTTCTACAGACTAGCTATTGTGAATTGTGCTGCTATGAACATTGATGTAGTAGTATCCCTATAGTATGCTCTTTTAAAGTCATTAGGGAATATTCCAAGAAGGGGAATAGCTGGGTCAAATGGTGGTTCCATTCCCAGATTTCCCAGGAATCTCCATACTGCTTTCCAAATTGACAACACCAATATGCAGTCCCATGAGCAATGTACAAGTGTACCCTTTTCCCCACATCCTTGCTAGCACTTGTTGTTTGACTTCATAATGGCTGCCAAACTTACTGGAGTGGGATGGTATCTTAGGGTGGTTTTGATTTGCATTTCTCTGACTTCTAGAGGTGGTGAGCATTTTTTCATGTACTTGTTGATTGTTTGTATGTCCTCCTCTGAGAAGTGTCTATTCAGGTCATTGGCCCATTTATTGATTGGGTTATTTGTTTTCTTATTGTTTAATTTTTTGAGTTCTTTGTATACTCTAGATATTAGGGCTCTATCTGAAGTGTGAGGAGTAAAAATTTGTTCTCAGGATAGGAACTCTATTTACCTCTTTTATTGTTTCTCTTGCTGAGAAAAAACTTTTTAGTTTGAGTGAGTCCCATTTGTTGATTCTTCTTTTTAACTCTTGTGCTATGGGTGTCCTATTAAGGAATTTGGAGCCCGACCCCACAGTATGTAGATTGGAGCCAACTTTTTCTTCTATCAGATGCAGAGTCTCCGTTTTGATATCAAGCTCCTTGATCCATTTTGAGTTAACTTGTGCATGGTGAGAGAAAGGGTTTCAGATTCATTTTGTTGCATATGGATTTCCAGTTTTCCCAGCACCATTTGTTGAAGATGCTATTCTTCCTCCATTACATGCTTTTAGCCCCTTTGTCAAAACTAAGATAGTTGCAGTTTTGTGGATTAGTCTCTGTGTCCTCTATTCTGTACCATTGGTCCACCTGTCTGTTTTGGTACCAGTACCATGCTGTTTTTCTTAGTAATCTCTGTAGTATAGTTTGAAGTCTGGTAACACTATACCACCTGATTCACTCTTCCTGCTTAGAATTGCTTTTGCTATTCTGGGACTTTTATTTTTCCATATAAATTGCATGATTGCTTTATCTATTTCTACATTGCATTAAGCCTATAAAGAACTTTTGGGAATATCGCCATTTTGATCATGTTAGCTCTGCCTAGCCATGAACAGGGTATATTTTTCCATCTTCTGAGATCCTCTTCTATTTCTCTCTTTAGGATTCTGTAGTTTTCATTGTATAAATTTTTCACCTTTTTTGTTAGGTTGATTCCCAAGTATTTTATTTATTTTTTGAGGATATTATGAATGGGGTGGTTGTCCTCATTTCCATTTCAGAAAATTTGTTGCTGATTTACAGGAATGCCTTTGATTAATGCATGTTGATTTTATATCCTGCCACTTTGCTGAATTCATTTATTAGCTCTAGTAAATTCTTTGTAGAACCTTTTGGGACTTCTAGGTATAGGATCATGTCATCCACAAATAGTGATAATTTAAGTTCTTCTTTTCCTATCTTTATGCCTTTAATTTCTTTTGTCTAATTGCTCTGGCCAGTATTTTGAGAACTATATTGAATAGAAGTGGTGAGAGAGGGCATTTCTATCTTGTTCTGTATTATAGGAATACAGCTACATCAATGTTCATAGCAGCACAATTCACAATAGCTAGACTGTGGAACAAACCCAGATGCTCTTTAATAGATGAATGGATTAAAAAAAATGTGGCATTTATACACAATGGAGTATTACTCGTCACTAAAAAATGACAAAATCATGGCAAAAAAAATCAACTCTACCAGGAGATAAAGACTTAAAAAAAAATCAAACAGTAATCCTAGAAATGCAGCAAAACATAGAGCTAGTTGAACACTTTTACATTCAGTGGTCAGAACAAAATATTGTGACATAATGTAACTTAAAGGTCTCCTTTATGTACAACCCTTAGAACATTGAGCCATCTCATGTTCGCCTAAAAAAACATACACACTATTTTTCTAAAAAACTCTTAAGTATTGACTGCATTAAGGATAATAATTTTTTAATTTGGCATTTTGATTTATTTTTTTGATACTGGGGCACTCTACAAGTGAGGTACATTTATAGTCCTTTTAATTTATTTTTCATTTGAGACAGGGTATCACTAAGTTGCTCCACTAAGCTTCAATTTGTAATCTTTCCACATCAACCTCGAAGTAGTTGTAATTACTGGCAAGTTCTAATATGCCCATCAAGATATAAATTTTTGGGCTGGGGATGTGGCTCAAGCAGTATCGTGCTCACCTGGCATGTGTGCAGCCCAGGTTCGATCCTCAGTACCACATACCAACAAAGATGTTGTGTCTGCCGAAAACTAAAAAATAAATATCAAAATTCTCTCTCTCTCTCTCTCTCTCTCTCTCTCTCTCTCTCTCTCTCTCTCTTTCTCTCTCTTTAAGAAAAAAAAAGATATAAATTTTCTACCCTCCTTTTACTTCTGTATTTGTTCTTCCATCTAAAACCCAGCCATCCACATTCTAATATTTGAGATGCATCCATATCTTATATTTGTTGATTTTCCAGTATTGCAATATATATATTTAGAAAAAAAAGTGCCACTTATTACACATATCTGAATTTGTCCAATCTGATAGTCTAGAAACAGTTCCACAACAATGAAAATTATAACCATGGATAGAATTAAGAACTGACTTAATCATCAGTGGTATTCTTTTACAGTCTAAAAAATTGACGATAGTGTGAATATAATTTTACTCTAAAATTTGCCTGTATCTTTCCTGTTTGGAAACATTTTTTTAACTTTCAAATATTAGTGATACATTGTATTTCATAGCTAATGAGAATGTTAGATTAAAATCAGTCATTCTTCATTTACCATCCTATTTGCTTAAATACCCAAACTTGAGACATTGCACTATTCCTTACAATCGGCATTAAGTAAGTTTTCCCTTCAAAACTTCTGCACAAAATACAATAGGATGTTTTTTTTCCTATTATTTGGTATAATTCATTCTCCTTTCAAATTCTGACACATTATCATCTATATTCCTTAGATGAGTAAGAGGAAATAAGATACAGATCGTCTTTGCCTTTCTATTAAGTTCCAGAATCAATATGGCTGACAAGCAATGTGTTTCTGGGACCTGAATCTAACATTTGGGAACAATAATATTAACATTCCAATATATAATCTATTTAGATAAAACCTATTCAGAATATTCCTGTAATCTCTACAGTATCCACCCAGTCCAACAAGGTGCTTTATTCCCCAACCTCAAAATGCTGTATAGGAAGAGATTATTATACACAGGTTGGTAGTCTCTAGGTAAATCTAAAAACATGGCAGATATGGACTCCTTGAGTAAACTTCATGCAATTCTTACACCAAAGACCAGTCATAGACATGGTAGATATTAAAAAGATATCACAATCTAAAGTTTCTTAAGGAGGCCCTTAACTTACTGCTTATGCTGATGAAAGAAAGAGATGAGAGGTTAAAAGATTGTTTATTTTAGTACAAAGGATTGATCTCAGGAATGCTTAACCACAGAGTAACATTCTCCTTCCTCTTTTATTTTGTATCCTCAAACTTTTGAGCCTCCTACCTCAGCCTACAAAAATTCTAGAATTATTGATGTTCATCTTCACATGTATAATTATGTACAAATAGTTTTTAGAGAGTTTCATGTTATATTTTTTATCTAAAGTAAAAGTGTGCACACACACTTTTTTAAAACAAATTTCATCCATAACTCAGAGAAAAAGATTAATTAAAATCCTGTGTTATTTGAAATGTACCACAGGGAAACATGTTTCATGATATAGTGAATTAGCTGAAAAAAAATGACATTTAGAAAAATCATGCTTACCATACATTTGGAAATTGCACCAACAAAATAAAAAATACCTGGGAAGGAAAAAGAAACTGTAAACCCCATGGGCCACATCAGTTCCCAAATATCAATTATTTATATCAGTGAGAATTCTCATGCATGACCCTTTCTTTCTTTAACATCCACTGAAGGGGTTTGGGATAGTAAACACAGTTAGTTTGGGGCCAGGCTGAGGACATCAATTTTACACAGGACAAAAATGTAGTAACAGTAAACCCCACTATGTGTACCAGTGTTGATATGATATTGAGTTCTATCAAATTTGAACTAGGGTTAACAATTAACAAAGATGACCTAAGGAAAGCCCAGATTTCCACAATTAGTTCTAACTACTGTCACCCAGCTCCTATTATCTGTTTTTGTAATGCCCAGTCCTGTAGTCTTACCAATTCTACAACTAGTTTAGTCCCTGATGGTCAGAGTAAAAGAGCATGTGACAGAGGCCCCAAGGCATCACAAAACCTGAACATGAATTCAGAGATTTGCCTGAGACAGAGATAAATGTCTCCCAAATTTTGAAGCACATCCTCTATTTATTCGATGTTTTTCTGATTGAATAATTATCCCCTCAATCACTCCTGAATGAATAATTTTTACCTGAATAGAAAAAACTACCAAGCCAAGACCCCTCTGTTCTCGAGTGTCAGGTGAAAAAATTTAACTCAGGCTACAGGTCCCAAGATTGGCAGGATCTTGATTATATTCATTTTCAGAGATACCTTTCATTGTGCAAGAAGACCTGGACATATAAGAGGGTTATATGTATTTAATGTTGATTATAATGTTATATCAATTATCAATGACAATAAGATCAGTGACAGAATCACAATTGCAAATGATACAGTGAGATTTATTTTACATCTTTAAGTTGAATAATCTTCCATCCCTGGTTTCATTTTTAATTTTTTTTATGGTTACAGGCATAGACCCCATATATGCATTACTGAGCTATATCCCCAGTTGTTTTTAAATTTTATTTTTTTCATGGTCTCACTAAGTCATTGAATTTTGTCCTAGCTGGTGATGTACATTCTTTAGTCTCATGTGCCACTAGAATTACAGGTAAGCACCAATACACTGAGTTTGTATTTAGGAATTTTGAAGATGTAGGTAGATTTTAGAAAAAGCAGACAATCTTCTACAGAACCAAAGTTCATTGAAAACAAAATGAGAATTATATGTGGAACTACTTTTAGAGGTCATAAGTAAAATAACTGCAAAAAATGTAATAATTTGTAAGTAAATTACTATAATTCTTATAATTTATAAAGTCTCAAATAATTTTCATTAAATTTTCAAATCTCACACTGTTTTCCACTTATAATACTTCTCAATGAATATCAGCCACATTCAAAGAACTCATTAGCTACATGTGGCAAATTGCTGGCAAATTGCAAGTGTATAACTCAGGGCTCTGTTTTCTCTTACTGCAGGAAATTTAATAAATAAGAAAACTACATTTTTATCAGAAGTGAGAAAATATGTCTTTTTTTGCCAATACTCCTCCTTTGAAACAATAAAAAAGAAATGATTTCTATTAGACAAAGAAGGATGCTATGAGATGAGAATTAAAAAAGTCAGGACATACGTCACAACTACTACCTGGCAAGGTCACTAGACCTTTCAGATACTAGAGATTTAACAAATGATGTTACAACCAAGGGGGAAAGATTTACATGTCTTCACATTTCTACATACATTGACATCAAAATTTAGTTGTGAAAGAAAAGATACAAACTTTTTATTTTGCCATTGAGTTTTCACCCTACTGATCTGGCTATGGTTTTCTGGTTCATCTTTTGTCCTAGTATATGCTGTGATTTAAATAATAATAAATTTTTTAATTGTACATGAGTTTCTGTATAACACAAAATGATTTAATAAAACTTTCAACATTACATCAAAGGAAATAAAATCAGTTCTTCTTGCATGCTTACATCTATTCAGTTAACTTGAAATCAGAAAGTCTTAAATTCTGGCATGCTGTTTAAATTTGATATATTTGTTTATGAGCTATCAAGTATGACATACTAAACTGAAAGTGACTAATTCATAATTAAAATGATCAGTTTATGAGTAATCCCAATGTAGACTGGGTTTAGCCCAGCTAAACCCAGTGATTTCAGCAGGGATACTTCAAGAATATGTTCTGCTATTTGACATGGTATCCCTCCTACTGGAATAGAGATTACAGTCCACTGTGGCATTTTTATTCTCATTCACATGGTCTCTTCTCCTTCATAAGTCTAATGTGAGCTTCTTCTCTTTAAGATGGTTGGGTTTACAAAGACAAAAATGGAAAGAATTCATGACATTTTAGGCCAAAGAACAATATCAGTACATTTTCATATTTGATGTATTCTACAGGCTGTAATATATAAGCTATTTTTGATTCTTATCTTGGCAAAAATATTCTGCCTGTCAATAAGATTAGTTATAAATAAACATTGTCAATGTCCTAGATACAGAGAAGAATAAAGGAGTGGAGACATTTTGGCAATTCATACCCTTTTTCTTTGTTTTTTTTTTCAGATGAAATTTATAGGACTCTTCTAAGTTAATAAAATGTTACTAAACCACACATACAAAAAGGCTAGTCAAGTTTTAACTCAGAATCACGACTGCCTTCTTAAAAATTTCAAATTTTTTGCTAGGCCAAAATAATCATGCACCTTTTCTAGTTATTCAAGGAACTGAATAATGACACCTCTGCAATAGAAGCACAATTCTTTCTAGCTACATATATCCCTTCAGTGCATTTACTATTAAAATATTTTCAAGAGAAACACTTGAGTGTTTTTTTTTAAACAAGGGAATAATTTGGGAAAGTAGACACAGGCTATGTTTATGAAATAAAGGCTAAATGATTATTTTTTTCTCATCATAATAGTAAAATGTAAATAAATAGCAGTATATCTGTAACTTCTTCAATTTTGTGTGTGCATGTGTGTGTATATGTGTGTTTTGGTATTTGTAGTCTACTTATAATTTATAATCTAGATGAAACCTAGACCTTCTTTTCTTGAAACAATTTCTTAATATGAAACAAGAGACCCTGATAAATTTACTCAGAAGATATTTTTTTTCACCAACAGTTTGTCTAAATACCTAAGTATGTAAGAAAAATCATTCTTTTCATTTCTTTTATATTTTTTTTAAAATGTCAAGCCTGTTTTCTATAAACTCTCACCTTAAAGTATAAAGTGGACAAATACATAGCACATATGGAAACCACCAGAGGTAATTCATTTTCAACTGTGAACCAATGGTTTCCAGTTTTAGATAAAGTGCACAGTCACCTGTAAGGCTCTTTAATTTCCAAAATACAAATTACAATAAAACATTGTAATCCATATCCATAAAGAGGAAATCAGGCAACAGAGTCATTTTTTGTTTGTTTGTTTGTTTTGTTTTGTTAAGATTTTTTTTTAATTATGTGAAACCAAAAAAAAAACAAAAAGCTACTCTTTTAAATAAACAATGTTTGATGAATGAGTTATAAATAAGATATATGCTCATGACTTTACCCATTCGGGGTCACTCAATTTTCATTCAGGTTTATTTAACAATGAAAAGGCCTGTTATAATCACTTAACAAACATAAAAATCATATTTTGAATAAAAGTTCTGGAAATTGTTGTTGAGAAGTGATTAATATTGCAGCTTAATGCTTGAAATGAGCAAGCAGGAGCATATAGCAACAGAAAACTAAAAAAAAAAAAAAAAAAAAAAAAAGCACCAGGGGCCTACATACTCAAGAACATACTCTATAATGAACTAAACAATTCCCACTATGCTTTATTTAGATTCCACTAAATCCAACTCCTTGAAGTCCAAGCCTTTAGTACATGGATCATTATGAGATAGGTATTCAAACCAGAGCACCTAAATTGAATCATTATCATCCTTTGCATAAACTAAATTTTCATGTTATAACACGAATAAATGCCTGAGAATATTAAAATATTAAAATCTATCATATACAAATTTGGGATTTTTATCAACTCACAAATTTTTGCTCAGATTGTGAGATACATAATCATTTTAGAAAAATAAATTTTAAAATTTCCATTGAAGCATGATGCATATATAAAAACACAAAGCATTTATGTAAAGGATCAGAGATTACTCAAAAGTCAAAACAATTTTAATTAGCCTGGCTCAGAGCATACTAAATCACTTTCTCCATCTGTCATCTCCAAAAGCAAACAAGATCTTATGAACCAGCATAGGAATATTTCATTACCTAAATGTAGAATATATATACATAAAGTAAATATTATTCCAGTTATTCAGATTCAGTACCTGCTTATATTACATGCCATTTTAATTTTTTCTATGCTTTTACCCATTTCCCAACCTAGAACATCCTTTCTCCTCATATATTTATTTTTGGTGAAGTCATATGTACACATCTTGAATGTAACATATATTAATTATACAGTTTTGACAAATAGAATGATAAAAACCTTCACTGCTTTTAAGCACAAAATATATAAAGCATCCCAACAAAACTATTTCCTTTTACATGCAACTTTTTTATTCACAGAGCATGTTACTGCAATGGATATTTAACCATAATTTTATTTTGCCTGACATCATGTTTTATAATTTTAAATATAGCTGCTGAACTATAGAGTATCTGTGAGAGCCAATCAGGGTGTGTGCCTCTGTAATCTGTTTCTTTGTAGTGATGATTAATGTCATATTTTATGTGTGCAATACAAATTGTTCATTTCAACATTCAAGAACATTTGAGTTGTTTCTTATTTTGGACCATTAGCACTACTGGGGCTATTAATATTCTTAAAAAAAAAAAAAACCTAGATCCCTCAGTTTATTCTTCCCTAGTATTGCAATGACACAATATTCCACTTATACTGGTTGCTATGAAGATTATAATTTCTATCTTAAATTTAAATTTAATTAGAGTCAATATTATATGAGTTTACTAAATACAAAATATAATACCTTACCACAGACTGTTTAGTTTACCATATCTTTTTTGGCAACTACTATAAATGTTTATCTATGTATTATACATCTCAAAATACACTGTATAATTTTTGGTTCAAAGTAATTATAGATCATTTAAAAAACTAAGATAAAAAAGTATCATCATAAAATTGCTCATAAATGTCAACCATGGTGGCACACACCTATAATTCCAGTGACTTGGGAGGATGAGACAAGAGTATCCCAAGAACAAGCACTGACACGGCAACTTAGCAAAGTTCTCAGCAATTCAGAAAAACCTTTCTCTAATAAAGTATGAATAGGGTTTGGAAGCTTGAGATATGGCTCAGTGCTTAAGTGTCCCTGGGTTCCATAAAGGGTACCAAAATGGAAAAAAAAAAAGCAAATATGTGATAAAATTTAGGCAGTGAGTTATAATTGTGACAATGATATATCATGTACAGAAATTAACAGATAATACTAAAAAATTATAAAATATTATTAATAACATTTGCTGCAATATTCGAAGATACATTGTTTTGGCATATTTTCTTTTCTATGTGACACATACTCCTAATTATAAATTTTCAATGTCATTATTTATTGGCTCAGAAAACATTTAAAGAGTGGAATATATTATTAATTTTACTGACTGTTTTATTTTCTACAGATAGCTTGATCTTAGCTTTTTAAAGTTTCAGGAAAGAAAATTTAATTGTGGTTTTAATGTCACTGAACACTACACAATAATTTGTGTAGAGACCTAGTAATATAATACCCTGGATGGCAAAACAGACAAGTTAAAGATACAAAATGGTTCTATGTGGACATACTGAAATTAAATCTTGCCTCTCAAATTTTTATCTACACATATAACAAAACATCAAAGAGAACATTCAAGCAGAATCTCACCACATTATTCATATTAATCACCCTTCCAAGCACATATGCTTTGTTGGCTTTTCCATTTTATCTCTTTTTTTCTACTTTTACACAATTTATGTTTGGTTGCACTAAAAATATGCTCTTTAAAAACTTACTTCTCAATTGGGGAAAGAACAAAATTAAGACAGTAAAAGACACATGTAAGCTACAATAGCCCTTATTTCAACAACATTAACAACACTGGTGGGTTAGGGTTTGGAGGAGATTTAGATATAGCAAAGGGGAGGGAGGGAAATGAGTGGTTAGAAAAGATGTATAAATGAGATGGACATCATTACCCTAAGTACATGTAGGAAGACATGAAGGCTGTGACTCTACTCTGTGTACTAACAGAAACATAAAAAATTGTGCTCTGTGTATGTACTATGAATTGAAATGCATTCTGCTGTCATATATAATGAATTAGAATAAATAATAATAAAAAAACATTAGTGGTAATCTCACAAACACTTGTACCTACAAATCAGAAACAAAAAGACAAGATGACAAAACAGAGACAAACATATTCACTCATCACAAGATAAAAGAAACATGAACCAGAAAATGTCTTGTTTTCAATCAAGTATAAGAGAGTGCAGGGAGAGATATGCTAATCTTAAAAAAAAAAAAAAAACATGTCTGATGAGAAAATTTGTTAGAATCAATCCTACATTTTTTTAGAAAAAGTAGTGAGAAATTATATAAAAGATTGAGAGAATTTTTCCCCAGATCACACCACATAGGTCACATTCTCACAAAACAGCGGGTAGGAAAATATAAAAATACTGAAGAATTTGAAGAATTTGTCTTTCAAAGCTATTGCTGTTTCTGACAAGAAGGCAGGCATCTTGCAATTATAATTTATCCTTATGTCCACAACTGGGAAAAATGCTACTTATATTTAATAACTACTACTTTAGTAGCATTCAGTTTGGTCAAATAGTCAATTCAGCTTGCAAAGAAATCCTGGATTTCTATTATTACTATTGAAAATAATCACAAATATGACAACTAAAAATAATAGAAAATCATTCTTTTATAGATATGGGTGGTTTTTTATTATCATAATACAGTATTCATATCAACTTGTTAGCATAGCCACACTTCTTCTAGAAGCTCTAAAAGAGAATCATTCTATCTTCTAGTGGCTTATGATAATTTTTTCTGTGGTTATAAATATATCTCTTCTCTCCTTGTGGTGATGCAGCCTTCAAAAGCATAAACAGAGAAAAACTATTTTTTAATATATAGAACATGGTGCTGCATTCAAACACCACAGAATATGATGCACTATAGATGGCAGATACCCAAATGAGATAATGTTTATACTTCAACAGAGTATTTGAGATATTACAGAAAAGGAAATGTCATACACAGTGGATGAAAAAAAAAGATGTGACACTTGGCTAGCAGAATGAAGCAAGACATGTCAAAGACCCACAAAAGTGAGTGAGATGGATAGAGTGGCATCATATATTGTATCCAGGTGCAGAGCAGAAGACAGAGCTATGTCCATAGAGCAGGTCTTAAATATTTTTTCCAAGAACCTTAAAAACTCTTCCAATCCTGTGGAACTTTGGATTCTCTCAACTAATACTACTAATACTATATTCACTCTTTGTGCCTGTTCTTGATCATTCCCTAATAATTAATGTGCCTGGTGCTTTTTTGAGTACCAGCAAGAGAGAATCTACATGAATAGGTTTTCTCAGCCATTCAATTTTTAAGATATTTCCCTGTAAATTTCTATGGATTTATATACCTGAAGGCCATTTTTTAAAAATTTAGAAAAATGTACACCCAGAGATTCCAGCTACAACATGAAATGGAAGAAAATATTTGCAGAGTACATATTTTGTGGAAAGTGAATATAACAGAATGAATGAGATGTTATTGATAGACCCAACCTGATCTTTTCTTAAATTTGAGAGCCATCTCACCACAAAGCCAGGAAAAGATAATTTCGGCTTTACTATAAATTACTGCAAATTCTGAACCTGCTTGGAATGCATGCCTGTGCCTTGAACTCACCCATGCCTGGCTCTCTGACCAGATAGCAGCCATCTCTGAAACTTTAGTGATGCCTCACAAATTTTCGCCTTCCCTGGCCAGATAATGACCTTCTCTGAGGCTCTAATGACCTTCATAAATTCTGATATTGGGGCCAGCAAAAATATAAACTACCATTTGTGTTATGGTCATCAGAGTTTTGTTATCTGTAACCCCCGTTTGTGTAACTTTCTTGGCTATAAAGCTGGGCTGCAGGAAAGATGTGGCTGCTGTCTTGTTCCCATGGTTTGGGGTGGGAGAGGCAGCCTGGCCAGTCGATATAATAAGCTTGCTTTAATTTGATTTTAATTGGAGTCAATGGTCTTTTCTTTCATCCTGGACTAACAGTTATATTTGTGAAAAAAAAAAAAGACATACCAAAAGATTAAATCACAGTCAAAATATCTCTAAATGCACTTAACAAAAAATAAAATATTCAACTTTTGTAAGAGTTTAAATTCCTACCACTAAGGCAACTTAATATTAAAGCCAATTTACTATGGCATACCCACCAGGAAGAAAAACATAAAATAGAATGGCAAAACATCTAAAAAAGACTAAAAATTACCAACATCTAATGGATTAGAATTGTAAAACCCTTCCATTGGCCATGTAAAATCTTAGAGACACTTTGGATATTAGTTTCGTACTACCAACTTACGCATACATTCTACTCTTTGACACCAAATTATTCTTATAATGTTCCAATAGGTAGCTGCAACTGCTGCTTTCACCAAACTAGACTGCATCTGACACCTCCTTTTATCATCTAGGCCCCCAAAGTCAGGGCCCTGCAAAACCAAGATTCCAATGGGCCTATGCCCAGTTCCACAATAATTCCAGAGAAAAGCATAAAGTGGTATAATTGAGATTCAAAGATCTGAATGAAGAAAAAGTGTAAGAAAAGGTAAACTGAAAAGGACATAAGAAAAAGTGGTTAGGGGTAGGAGAATAGATCTGAGGAGAAAGAAGAAACTGCTGAGGATGTATAAGGTGCAGAGATGAGAAATTTTGGATCCTAAGTGGGAGAAGACAGGAAATACTGTGACAGCATAATACTTATGCCCTTGTTCTCATTTTTGGAAATTCCTAAAAACCAGAAGTTAATGGTGTAATTAAACAAGTATGCCACACACATGATTCTCTCCTTTTAGAGCTCTAGTAGAATGCCACAAAATTTTTTTTCTCTAGACTTGTAATTTCTTTCTCTCCAAGTACTGTTCATCCACCTTATATGTACTATGTCTCTACTTCCTGACCTGGTTTATCTGAGCTTCCTCAGATTTTCTCCAGTAACCCCTAACCACAATTTTTCCTTTGACCAATTCCACAAATTTTTATGCTCAGATAATTTCTCATAACTAAACTCCTAATGCCCCAACCCTGACATTCTGAGATGCATTGTTTTTGTATAATTAAATAAATTGTATAATTAAATAAATAAATGATCCTAGTTCTGTTTTTATTTTGTTTTGTTTTTCAAAAGAATAATACTTAAAAAATAGTTGGAAAAAAAGAATTGAATTTTCCACAAGGAAGATTGAAGGATATACTGAAAGTAAAAGGAAATGAAGATATTTTCTTAGCATCAATAATGTTCTATTTTTTGATAGAAATAATGATTATGTAGTATATTCCAATTGTTATAATTCATTGATCTGTATAATTTCAATGCTGATCCAGTATTGGCCTTGTTAAATAAGATCAGATTCATTTCATGAAGTGTGGTGGGAAACAGTATAAGAGAAAGACTATAAAAGGGTACTAGAGTGCTGGGGCTGTAGCTCAGTGAACTAGGTCTGTAGCTCAGTGGTAAAGCACAAGCCTTGCATATATGAGGCACTGGTTTTGAACCTCAGCACCACATAAAAATAAATAAAGATACTGTGTGTTCATCTACAACTAAAAAAACAAAAGGGCACTAGAAAATACTTTGGGGTAATGCATAAATTAATTGATAATTGATCTTGTTTTTTTGGATGTGTTTATATGTCAAAACATAAAAGTATACAGCTTAAATACACCTTAAATAGGACTGGGGATATAGCTTTATTGGTAAAGTGCTTGACTCACATACAAAAGGCCCTGGGTTCAATCCCCAGAACCACAGAAAAAAGAAATATGTGATATATTATGTCATTTAACCTGAAAAATGTGTATGAGTTGAGATTAAAAATAAATCAAACTATTAAATAATAACATTTAAAATAAAAGTAAGAATTACATAGCTAAATATCAATCTCAATATTTTGACAAAGGCAATTTTCTCAAAAAAAAAAAAAAAAAGAAAAAATACTAACCCAAGGAACAAAGTTTGTAACCATTAACAGTGAAATAGCATAAAATTACCAGTAATGTCAGATGTTGCATTTAGAAGTCAAATTAAATTAAAAGAGCTCTGAGAAGATTTATAAGTAAAAATTTTATATTATTTACAAATTTTATATTATTTGTAACTTGTATGGTACATATAATGATTTCTAAGTTAATGATGCAGATACATCATGGAATATGCATTGTATGGTGATTCTGATATTTTAAAAATGATACAGCATACTGACACTATCTTAGGTGCTATATACCACTACATGCATAGGTTATAATTTAGACATTAGTGCACATGAAAGCCATCATTAATAAAAACATTTTGGCACATATGACTATAGGATTAAACATTATAGCATTTAGTATAGACCTCATAATGAGATGAATAATTAGCCCTATACAACTAAAGGCAGAATCCTTTAAAAGAATCTGGTCATTTAGACAATAAAAGAAAAGAAAAAACACTTTAATGCAGTATAAAAGAATAAAAGGACATCCTTTCAAAAAAATAAAACTGCTGAAACAATGGGCTATCTTCCTAACAAATAATGCCATTTTATTCTTTTCTGGTATGAATTAATAAATGATTCACTGTAAAGAAATACTTTAATATAAATAAAAATATAAGATAAGTCAAAGTTTTTTTTAATAAGAAAGATATTTAAACACTGTATATAGTGGTGCATGACTCTAAAATGTTATATACTTGGAAAGAAAAAGTAGAATAATTGCAAGGCCAACATCAGCTTATGCAACTTAGTGATATGATTACACAAAATTTTAGAATAAAAAAAGTATGAATGTGGCTGAGTAGTATGGCACACCTTTCCTCAATCATTCAAAATAATAAAATAATAATAATAAAATAAGGATGAAAAGACAGAAATGTCATTATTTGCTTCCAAACTTAAATACTACCTTTAAAAAATGGGAAGTATTAAAATAAGACATATTTATGATATGATATATTTAAAGGGTACAAACTGAAGCTAGAAATTGGAAAAAACTAATTGCCTCCTCACCTATGAAAAAAATTCTTCAAATATAAAAAAGGATGGAAGGAGGCTAAGACGGGATGATTCCAAGTTTAAAGCTAGCCTTATCAACCAAAAACACAGATGTCAACGAACTACCAAAAACACAGATGTCAACGAAGAGAAGGTAAGAGCTATGCATGGTGGCACATGCCTATGCTCCCAGCTGCTTGGATCAATGAGGAAGTAGAATTGTGAGTTTCAAGCCAATCTTAGTAATGTAGAAATTTCCTAAAAATTAAGTGGGAACCTATCTTAAAGGAAAACATTAAAAAAGAACTAAGCATATGGTTCAGTGAGGAAATATCTCTGAACTCAATTTTAGTTTTAATAAAAAAAAATGGAAGTGAGTTCAACAGCCAGTTTATAAGGAGAAACATAAGGGTTTGATAATCATAGAATAGCTCAATAGCTTTAGATATTAGAAATGGCAAAATCAAAGCACATTGTGAGACAAAATTAAAAAGTGTCAATAAACACATGGAGCAAATAAATCTTCATGAAATAAAAAGAAAGTAAAATTTTAATTTCTTTGAAAAAACTGGATATTGAAAATACATGATCATTACCTAGCAGAAGAATATGATTATAAAAATTACTTCATATCTGAACCATGATAACATATAAGGAAATGGAATCATTGGTCAAAACAATTGAAAAATAGAACATGAAGAAAAGACAATAAACATTGAGTAAGATATAAGGAGAAAATAGGTGGGTTACAAAAAAGTTCAAAACCCATTTTTTATAATAATGTATCCAGTTAAAATTATATTGTGAATCATCAACTAGTTTTATGTAGATTTCACATATATATAATGTTTTACATACATATATTCAAAAATATGTAGAGTAAATCACAAAATATGCAAATAAATACAAAAAAGATCATGAAAAATTTGACCATGCACACCATTTGTGTACATGATAAAAATAATCATTAGCAAGATGTAAAATTCCCCCTAAATCTAAAATATAAACCCATTAAAGTGTTAGCATATTTTACTTTTAATGGAAGAAGAGATCAGAGCAAAATTTCTAAAATTTATATTAAATGTTTTATATATGTTTCACTCCCAAACTCTGAATTAAATGGGAAAAATATTTTGCAATAATAAAATGGAAGAAAACATAATTAAAAGCAAAATCCAATAGTTAATGTATATGTATATAAAATTTATGTATTTTTAACAAAAACTGAAAGGCCAACATAAGTCTAAACATCTCAAGAACAATATTACATGTGAATGAATGACATGGTCAAATGTAAAGGAAGACTGTCTTGGAGGCAGAATTCACTAGTGTAGTTTGTGTCTACAATCTACAAGGCCCTGGGGTTAAATCCAGCAACAAAATTAAAAGGCATATTTTAATTGAGAGTGATGTTGGGAATATACAAGAATAGGAGCTTCTGACTCTCTCTCAATCCATAGATATATTTAATACATATATTATGTTTCAAGTCACTCTAAGGCAAACTATTAAAAAAATAGTGGAGAGATTTATATATATGCATAAATGGAAACATATCTGCCAATCGATGATTTTAAAAAGCTAGCATAGACTTAGGCTTTAGTCCAGCATTAGAGAATATGCTATATAATCGAAATAAAAAGTCCAACAGCCAGTGTCACCCTGCAAAGAGTAAGACTGAGAGCATATATATGACACTCTAAATAGTTTTTCTATGTGTGCTTTCAGTCTTAATTTAGTTTTTTCTGAATATCTACACATTCATAAGTGCTAAGATGATTGAAAAAGTGATAGTTATCTATGTTCTGTCTAGGACATCCATGGGCTTTAACTCCTAGGATTAGGAGAAAGAAGTTAAAACTCAAAGAACTTGGTTTATGCCGTTATGAGTGTTGAGCAAACAAAGAGCTCCAATCTCAGGCTTGCCCCTGTAAAAATTCCAGAACTGCCAATTATTTCCAGAATAAAAAATTTTCAGCACTGAGTGTCTTATCTCTTATTATATTTCATTCAATGGAAGAAACTAATTTTCTCATGTATAATAAATACTCTGCAAAACAATGGCAAGAGGCTTATGCAGAAGGACCCCAAAGAGAAGGGAATAAAGTTTACTGATCACCTGCAAATCTCCCCTAGATCAAAACCCAGTAATTTTCGATTGATGTGCAAGATTCTTGATGGGCTGCTAAAATCCCAAGCAATAGTGCAGAGAAGAGGTTAATAAGAAAACATGTCTGTTAATCCCCAGGAAATGTTTGCAACACACAATCTCTGTTGCTTCATGACACACTGGACCCTGCAATCTTCAATCAGGGATTTGATTCACAAGTCAAACAGTGAACAATTGTATACAAACCACAACTTTTAGAATAGCTTTTATCACCAGGTGTGGTGGTGCATGACTATAATCCCAGCAGTTCAGGAGAATGAGGCAGGAGGATTGATAGGAAGCCAGCCTCAGCCACAGCAAGAAACTAAGGAACTAAGTGAGCAGGACTCTAAAGAAAATAAAAAATAGGCTTGGGGATGTGGCTTAGTGTTTGAGTGTTCCTGAGTTAAATCCCTAATTGCCATTCCCCAAAAAAGAGAGAAAGAACGGATTTTGTCAATAAGCTAATAATAAAAAAGACTCAAGAAACTAGAGGTACATAAAAAAAGAAAACTCTGTACACTTTTGGTGAGAATAAAAGTTTAGCAAATTTATTTTTTTTTAATTTTAAATGTTGTGTTTTAAATGCTTTAAGTTCTAAAGCATTTAAAATACAACTAACATATAACATGGTTAAGTTAATTCTGGGTATATTAATTCTGGGTTAAATTAATTTGGACCATGATTCTAATTCAAGGAGTTAGAATGAGGAAGTTAAAGAAAAAAACTGCATGCCCATTTTTATGTAGCAGTATTGTCAGTAGTTAAGAAAATAAATAAAGTGTCTTTAAATAAAGGATGTATCAGGAGATTTTTTTAATCTGCAGGATGTACCAGGAGATTTTTTTAAACTGCAGGATAACTTCTACACCAGATTTCAGACTTCTTTCTCTTGGAAAGACAGGACACAAAGACACAAATACACTCCAAAGTATACAGACATGAGAGCTGTGGGTACCTCAGAAACCCCTGAGCTAAGAGAAGGGATGAAAGTGACATGAGGACACATTATCCCGTCTAGTCTACAATGGGGAATCCCCACTGAAATACTTTCCAATAAGGTACCTGTATCAATGGGAGAAAAAGAAGGGCCAGGAATGAGCATTGTTTATTACACAGAGTCAAGTGAATCTTTTCTTTCTTTCTCTCATATAAAATACCCACCAACAGAATAAAAAAAAAAAATCTCATAAGCAGTACCATCCAGTGTTGGAAAATAGCTAAAAATAATGCATCTATTTGAAATATAATGAGAAACCGTTTATTATTTTGTTGAGTAATAAAGTTGGCATTGAGAATGTGAACAAAAAAAAATATATAGGATATGTTCTGAGACCTGAATAAAAAAAAAAAAAAGATAATTTCCCAAACTGTGAATTTGAGGCCCTGCTTCTCAGAAAGTTTTGGAAGGAAAAGCAACTCAGTCTCCTATATATCAGCAAAATTTTATGCAGATAAAATGAAAAAAAAAATACACCTGGATTTGGGATTCTCTCCTGATGATTACAGCAATCATTACCACACAATATGGGGAGGTATCAGGCTTTCAGAACAAATCTGTCCACTTGAGCCTCAGGCCATGATTGAAGATATCATGAATGAACAGAACAGAATTTCCAAAATGTCAGCTGCTGATATATTTCTAACTTGATTGGCCAGAAGAGACTTAGAAATGAACTGCTCCATAGAAGGATTCATTTTTGCAGTACTAGAGACTTTGCTGGGTAGTTCCCATGTATAAAAACCAGTTCCAGCCACAGCCATTGCTGTTTGAAACTTCTCCCAATTTGGCTGCAATTCCAATCTACAGATACAGTCTCAAAACTCTGCACAGCCACTATTCTCTGGCTTTCATTGTGCCTTACATTCTCTTTATAGATTTTGTATCCTCTATGTGGCAGCAGAATCTGGGTTTCCTAAGCATTGATGAGGAAGCCTACAAATGAATCCCTATGAATGCCAATCCCCAGAGATAAAAACTGGATCATATAGTAGAAGCCACACATTTCATACTCGTTGTATATTGGATTGAAGAGTTCTCACCCAAGAGCCTCTGGTTGTAAAAGTCCTGTCCTCTGAGTCTGAATCCACTGAGCCTACTATCCAAGTGACAGTACATAGCATCAACCCCAGAAATGAATGAGGCCACAATGAATTAGGATTGGCATTTTTTTGGGTGCATTTACTTTTCTTTTAAGGTGATTACATTTGAGTAGAGACAGCAGCTTTTATAAAAATAAGGTTTCCCTAAAGTGTTGGAATCTAGTCTGGCAGTAGGACATTTAAATTTAGCCTTGTATATAGGGTGATATCAATATGTATTATATGCATACATATTGTTAATTATTGAAAATAATAATAGGCAATATATATATTTTTAATTTAACTTTTCTGATCTATTTTTCTGAGAAGACAGCTCAAGCTATCAACGGGGAAGCAGTCCCCTAATATCCAATATAAGTAAAATGCGAGGCAAACGTAAAGTTTTAACTTTCTTAATATGTAAACTAAAAAAAAAATACAAGACACAGTTGAAATTTATTATAATCACAAAAATGAATATATCAGGAATACTATCATTACATGAGAAAAATAAAATTTCTAATTTCAAATATATATATTTTAACAACTACATCCTCACAACTAACTCTATTTGAAGCCTCCAGCACATCTGAGTTCAGAGTGGTCACATTCCATTTTCAGAGTTATAGTTCCTCTGATTTTGGGGAGTCAAAGAGCCTGGACCCCTGGATTCCATACAGGAGGTGTGGTAATACACTTCTTAATCAATATTTCTCTTTAAAACTAAAGGAGTGAAAGTGCCCTCAGGAAGAGCAGAGAGGTCAAACAAGGTAGTGTCCAAAAGGAGATGATTGTTTACCATCTGATGCTTGATCCAGATTTATTCCCATTTCAGATGTCAGACAACATAAAAGAGAAGAGAGAGTCTCAGGAGTTGAAGGCATCATGCCAATATATCTTTCCAAAGCCTTCACTGTAGAGCTCAAATAAATTAAAGACAAAGATCTTATTTTGCAACTTAACCCTTGACCTAATATCTAAGCTGTAATATCTGTTTCCTAATTTGGTGTAAGATCTGTGAAAGTTTTAGAACCAAACTAATGTGTACATGTCTGCACAAGTTAATACCATTTCAATAAAGATACAGAATTAAGTTAAAAGAAAATTAGTATCAATAAGATGACTGCTGTATTACAGAGAATTTCCTCACAAAATATGCAGAATTCTGATTTCCACTTATAATTGGTATATGCATCACTGTACAGCTTATTAGATCATGATTGGGCTGGCTTATCTATTCATGAGGGCTTATCTCTCTCTCTCTCTCTCTCTCTCTCTCTCTCTCTCTCTCTCTCTCTCTCTCTCTCGGAGTGTGTGTGTGTGTGTGTGTGTGTGTGTGTGTGTGTGTGTGTATGCGTGTGTGTGCATGCGCTTTGAGTTGTTGATAGATCTTTATTTATTTATTTATATGAGGCACTGATGATCAAACCCAGTTTCTCACACTGATAGGCAATCACTCTACCACTGAGCCACAACCTTAGCCCCCTTATCTCTGTTTTGTTTTGTTGTTGTTGTTCTTGTTGTTGTTGTTGTTTTCTGGTGGAAACAGTTACCTGGTGACTGCTGAAATTCAGAGTGTGAGATATCCTCATCACACAAAGCACCTTGATTCATCTGCCCCTCTAATATGGGCTTTATATTTTGGACATAGTAGTGTTTGAAAAGCAAAAGCAAAAGAAATATAGGTCTTTGGAATGTAGTTAGCAGACTAGATACTTCATAGTTACAGATTTCTACAACCCACAGAAATTAAAGAAATGTGAGGCATTGTGGAATATGCCTGTAATCCCAATGGCTCAGGGTAAAGCATGTGTGCATAACCTGCAGGGTTCTGAGTTACAACCTTAGCAACACACAAACAGGCAGATGTTAATGGAAGAAATGATACTTAAAAATGAAGCAGAATATTAAAACTTTGGATCATTCTTCCACCCATAAACACACTTAATATTATAAGGGTTTCTTTCTAAAGTCATAAATGAGTAGAAAGATTAAGATACATTGGACAACTTAGAAAATATCTACATTAAATCGGCAGGAAAATCTGAATTATACTAGGCAATAGTTCTGTCTTGAGCAAAGTACCATATTTGTGACCAAATATCTAATGGACAGAATGACTCTCACTAAAGAGAAATGTGGGAGAAGTGATACACATGTATCTAAGGCAAAGAAAATATGGTGATTTTCTAGGTATCAAAAATGTATTTCTAACTGTTTCATGAGCTGGGATCAATGCAAAGAAATAGACAAATATCAAAGGTGCAAGTTTATCTCAAGACATCAAGACATTTATCAGCATATTTTCTCAACTGTTTTTGCTGGCAGTATTGAAATGTGGAAGTAAAAGTGTAAAATACAGTAAATCATCAATACCCTGAGTGAGATTTTAACACTTCTGGAGAACTACCTCAACCCTGCTAATAACAGTAATAACTCCACAACTACCAATTGCTCCTAAAAGAAATTTGTTTGTGCACTGAGTGTTTCAAATTTAATAAATTTTGTTCAAGTTACTATGTTCTGAAGTTTCAAGCTTTAGTTGGACAGGTGACTGAGCATGTACAAATATCCGTAAATTGCAAACCAATGAATTTACATTGGTTTTTTTAGAACTTTTAAGGACTATGATTTCCAACTGTAATTTACAAAAGGGTTTAGAAAAAAACAAAAGATTCCTGTTTATTCCCATGAAATCTTTACACAACACTCCTACACGGGCTACGTCATATAAACTTGCCTCAGGGATTCAATGCATCAATCAAATAGATTTCCTGCAGCCTGTGCATTGCTGTTGGAATAGCTATTATAATAATCTAAAATTGTCACATGTGGTGACACATGCCTGAAATCCTAGAAGCTCAAGAAAATGAAGCAGGAGAATTGTTAATTAAAACACAGCCTCACTAACATAAAAAGCTCCAAGCAACTTAGTGAGAGTCTGTCTAAAAATGTAACATAAAAAGGACTGTGGATGTGTCACAGTTAGTTGTAAGCATGCCATGGGTTCATTACTCAGCACCAAACCAAACAAAATCAAGCAAATATCTGAAAAATAACAGGGATTCCAAAGTACACAAATATGTAAAAATGTTGGTGACAATATAAACTTAATAATTTTTTTTATAAAACTGTTAAGGTTTCTTAAAAGCCCCCCACCCCCAAATTTCACATAATCCACTAGTAATAATTTAGGGTAACAGTACAAGGTTGTACATGCCTGTACTCTCAGTAGCTTTGGAGGATAAGACAGGAGGACCTCAAATTAAAGACCAGTCACAAGAACTTGGCAAGGTCCTAAGCAACTCAGTAAAACCCTGCCTCCAAAATAAATAAATAAATAAAAGTGTTGGGGTCTGGGTATGCAGCACACAGGTAAAGTTCCCATGGGTTAATCTCCAGTATTTAAATAAATAAAAAATAAATAAATAAATAATTCTTGATTTAAAAAATGCCATACAATCCAGTAATAATAATTCTGGGTATGTATGTAAAGAAATTAGAATCCGTTTGCTAAATATATTGCTGCACTTCTATTTTTATTGTATCTTTATTCACAGTAATAAAAGGAAACATATGAAATGCCTTTTAGATAAAAAGTATATGAGAAAATGCTTTCCAGCTGCAGAGCATCCAACTAGTCCCTTCAGAAGCTACACACTTAAACTTCATACTGGTCCCTTACAAGGAAAGACTCACATACTGGTGTTTTCTAAATACTGCAAGAGATTTGGTGTTTGTGGGCACCTTGTGTTAGACTGTTATAAAACTCAGAACTAGGTACATATGTGAGGTCAGAATGAGAACACAACACACAGTAAATTCTTCAGTGGGGAATCTTAACTCAGACACTGTGATAATGGAAACTAGGGTTGGAGATTAAAACTTGATTCTCTATTTCACTGATTTCTAGGTCATGGATTCAATCCAAACATATATTAGAAAAGAGTTAAGGCTACTGTTTAAAATCTATGTAAAACAGGTATTAAAAATGTACCAGGGGCTGGTGTGTTGGTGCAGGTCTTTAATCCCAGTTGCTGGAGAGGCTGAGGCAGAAGGATCAAAATTTCAAATCCAGCCTCAGCAAAAGTGAGTTGCTAAGAAACTCAATGAGACTCTGTCTCTAAATAAAGTAAAAAATAACCCTGGGGATGTTTCTCAGTAGTCAAGTGGTCTTGAGTTCAATGCCCAGTATCCCCCTTAAAATGTACCAGGGGACTGGGGCTGTAGCTCAGTGGTAGCTCATTTGTCTTGCACAAGAGATGCACTGGGTTTGATTCTCAGCACCATATATAGTAAATAAAATAAACCTCTATCAACAATTAAAAAACTATTTTTCAGATAATGTACCAAGTTAATGACATGGCCTTTGACCTAATTTACTGTGTATTTTAGCCCTTGAAATTGAGTTGTCCAGGCATGGAGGTGCATGCTTGTAATCTCCTGAAAAGCCAGTATCAGCAATGGTGAGGTGCTAAGCAACTCAGTGAAAAACTCAGTGAAACCCTGTCTCTAAGTAAAATACAAAATAAGGGTGGAGATGTGGCTGAGTGGTAAAGTGCCCCTGATTTCAATCCCTGATTTCCTCCCCCCCCAAAAATGGAGCTGGGGATATAGATCAGCTAGTAGACTGTTTGCCTTATAAGCATGAGGCCCTGGGTTCAATCCCCAGTACCACAAACAAAAGAAAGAGAGAGAGAGAGAGAGAGAGAGAGAGAGAGAGAGAGAATATAAGAGAGAAAGATTAACCTTGCATGTAATTTTTTTTTTAATTTTAATATTTATTAATTTTTAGTTTTTGGCGGACACAACATCTTGGTTTGTATGTGGTGCTGAGGATTGAACCCAGGCCACACGAATGCCAGGCGAGCGGGCTACTGCTTGAGCCACATCCCCAGCCCCCTTGCATGTAATTTAAATTCAAGTTAGTCCTACTTTTATTTTCCTGCCACACCAGGAGAAAAAAGTTTACTGAAATGTTTGGAATGTTTCTATGGGTCATTTTAATAAAATTGTCTGAACAAAAAACAAACAAAAAACTCAATTGAGAACCAATTAAAGTGCTTAAAAATCCTTAATTGGGACACATAAATCTCATTTAACAGCGATTCATTCTTTTTAATGTCACCTAATTTTATTCTGCTTTCTTCTCATGTGAAGAGCTCAGAATGAAAAAAAAAATGTTTTTTAAATGCCCTCCAGTTCTTGATGAAAAACATTACAAATAATGCATCCATTCAAAATAAGACATGGTAAAATAATAATTGATAATGCTGAAAGTGGAGTTTGAGATAAACCAAAATTTCTCACTTTTCCAATTGCATTTGGGTGCTTATCTCACAAATTTTGAAAAATAGAACTCCAACCATGTGGGATGGGGAATGTTACCAGAAAAAAACTAATTTTGGTGTGTCATCTTAGAAGTTTACTGTTCGTTTTGGGCAGAACATGGAGCAAATTAGTTTAAAATAGGCGTTGGAAAAGGCATCTTGACTACTATATGGTTTCACTTTAATTCTTTCTGTGACCCATCCTCCTTTCTGCAACTTCAATCAGGAAAAAAGGATTTTGTTGAAGGTGTTTCCACAAGTGAGCTTCAAGGTATTTTGCATTTGAATTAGGCCTTAATGGTGCTCATTAATATATCTTCTAGTTAGCCTAATACATTTCCCTTAGCCTCCAGGTGTGCTTTAATGAGGCCCATTAACATGATTACACAGTCATTTTACTATCAATTCTATTTTATACTTATTCACTGTGAACAGAAAACCCTAGATTTGGATGTGTGAACAGAGAGCTAAAAAACTAGGGGTTTATTCTCACACCTAAGAAGAGCAAAGCTGAAGTTCTGGATTTCAGATTTTTGTTCTGGATTAGAGATACTGCTTCCCCTACATTTACAAAGCTCAGGAGTCATGAGGAGCTTGAGTTAAAAGCCAGCAGCAGCAACTTAGTGAGGCCCCAAGAAACTCAAAGGGACCTGTCTCTAAATAAAAATACAAAAAAAAGGGATGAACACCTCCACGTTGAAGTCCTGGTACCAAAAAAAAAAAAAAAAAAACCACACACACACACACACACACACAGAAACAAACAAAAAATCTCATGTGCAACAATCCCTAAAATACACAGCCTCTCTCATGCATAAATACAACAAATGGAGTTGGGGTTCTCTCCTGATAATTATCCCAGTCTTCACCACACAATCCAGGGACATGCTGGACTCATAGCACATAGATGCCCAAAAGGAGATTCAGAAAGAAGCTGAAAACACCATACAATTATGGAACAAAATGCCCAGGTTTTCAACTGCTGATCTAAGCTTCACAGGAGTAGTCAAAGGGGGGTGGGGTGGGGGGAGGGGAATGAAGACTTTAAAAAACAGCCTTTACCTCAGAGCAAAGCCTGTCCAATGAAGGGACATGACCTTTGTTTTTGGGAAGACCCACAGAGCACTCCTAGGCACATTCCCACCCGGCTAATTTGTTTATCTACAAATAACAGGAGAGATGTTCTGTGCCAAGTGTCCCAGACTCAGTCAGGCTAGGTGGGGATCCACAGTAATCCCCTAGCAGCCACCAGTCAGCATGAGACAGGGAAATACCTGGGATGCCAGATGACCCACCCAGTAGTTTATGGTGGTTGATAACATGTTAGGAAACCATGTAATTAAGCACGAACACCCCTCTTGGCTTAAACCAATCAGTTCAAATGAATCCCCCTCTTGTATTAACAAATTTTCCCTACCCAACTTGTTCCCACCAGTGAATTTGCTAATTATATTTTGTAAGGGTCCGGCGGAATGTCAGAGAAAGAGACCACACAAGAGACTGGCTTCATGCAATTGACAAAAGGGGATATTTATTGAGGATCTATTCCAGCGCGCTGGGAGTCTGTGCTCACTCAAGGAGGGAGAGCAGCCCAGAGCCCAGAGCAAAGGTCAAGCAGAGCTTAAATACACTTTTTGGAGAGGGCAGTGGGCTTTGCATACATCAGAACAAATCATCATAAGGGGGGGGGGGGGGGGATTGAACAACAA
This sequence comes from Ictidomys tridecemlineatus, assembly GCF_052094955.1. Taxonomy (NCBI): domain Eukaryota; kingdom Metazoa; phylum Chordata; class Mammalia; order Rodentia; family Sciuridae; genus Ictidomys; species Ictidomys tridecemlineatus. Next base: position 99,632,023 of record NC_135486.1, on the reverse strand, counting down.
CTCTGAGACGCGATTGGCACATTCAGGCGGGGGTGATCGGTCATTCGTAGGCAGGTTACACATTCAAACTGATTGGTTCAGGCCCTGTGATGACTGCACAGGGCCCTAGGCTAATTGGCCAGTAGGGCGTTGTTTTAACTACCTCAGGAATTTCAGGTTCTGGGCGTAACAGAGGAACTTAATAATACCTAATCTTTTACATTCAAGCTTTCCAGCTTAGAAACTTTACCCTTTCAGTTTTAGAGTTGTTTTTTGATTGTCCCACGGTGTGTGATGATTTGCTAAGAGATGCTATGATGTATGTGAAGTCCCTGCTTTCCCCAAAGAGTGTATAAAAGTGCTGCAAACCCTGAGCTCGCGGCATCTCAGCATCACCAGTTGCTGTGTTGCCATGGAGAACCGAGCTAGCTTGCAATAAACACCTCTTTGCTGCTTACATCCATCTTGGTCTCTGGTGGTTTTTTGGGGGTCTTGAATTCCAATATAACAGACTGAGCTCCACAGAGACACCCTCTGGCCACAAGACTCTTGAGAGGACCATGAGGAGTCTTTAGCCACAATTCCGCGTTTCTGCCATTGCCACTCCAGTCAGTTTCAAACAACCTTCCTACCCAGTCTGAAGATAACAAGGCACACTTACCATTTCCTGGTTTTCAGGATTCTCAGAGTTCTCCTGTGAGTTGTTTTCAGCTTCTGTGTAGCACAGAAACCTGGGCTCCTTATCCAAGATGGAAAGCCTACAAAAACACTGAAAGAATGGTGGGCTCCAGACACAAAGGGAACAGACGACTGTGGAAGCCCTCCTCCTGATCACTGGCTGTGTGAGGATTGGACAGTTCTCACCTAAGACACTGATTTGATGAGGCTTCAGGCACTTCCTCCAACCTGAGCCAATTGGGCACAGAATCAAAGTTTGAATGACAGACTGCTTCATTTTATTGTTAAAAGACTAAGAATAGGGGTGGTAATATAGCTTACTCAGTAGAGTTCTTGTTTTTCTTATATAAGGCCATGGATTCAATCTCCTGGACAACACACACACACACACACACACACACACAGAAGAATAAGTAAAGGACTTTGGGGACTGGAATTATGGTTCAGTGGTAGAGTGCTTCCCTAGCATATGTGAGGTACTGGCTTAAACACCCAGCACCGCATTAAAAAACCAACCAACAAACAAACTAATAATGGTATTGTGTCCATCTACAGCAAAAACTATTTTAAAAAAAAGGACTCTGTATTTGACTTGTGCACCCTTACTACAGAAACCCGTAAACACTTTTTAGTATATAATACATACATATATGTCTTCAAACAAGATAAAAATTCTCCTGTGATGGGTTTTCAAGTAAATTATATTACAGGTATGATTCACAACCCTGAAAAATCCCCACCATCTATTATTATTATTATTATTATTATTATTATTATTATTATTATTATTATTATTATTATTTGCCCATGCAAAATTATGATGAATTTACAGCTAAAGAGAAGTGTATATAAAAAATAAAATATTAATAATTCTTTTGTTTCATATTTTCTTACTTAGTTTGCAATAGTAGGAATTAAACTCATAAGCCTCTATCACTGAATTACATTCTCAGCACTTTTTCTTCTTTGTTTTACGATAATGTCTTTCTCAGTTGTCAAGGCTAATCTCAAACTTGTGATTCTCATTCCTCAGCAACCTGTATCACTGGTATTGAAGTTCATGACCCTTCGCCAGGCTATTTTGTAATTTCCTTAAAAGTACAGTTTACACCTAATGGTACATGTCTGTAAGTCTAGTGAGTCCCAAGAATGAGGTAATTTCATTTTATTTTTATTTTTTATTTTTTAACCCATAGTGACTAAGATGCAAATATTTGCTTTTAGAGATTACACAGCACAACCATTAAATCATATACTACAGGGTCTATTTCTAGTGAATGAAAAAAGCATCAGGTACATAATGTTGTGTTGCAAAATCACATAAAATTTGGTTTCTTAAGAGTAGCACAGTAATGAGTATGTAACATATTCAGTTATATATGTATTCTAGATCATGAAAATAATATTAGTATGACTTCAGCACATATGGTTTCTGAAGTTGCAACCACACAGCAACTGAACAATGATCATTTGCCAGAATGTTGAGCTTGTCTGGGTACCTACCACCTGGAGATGGCTTTTAGAAATCCTAGGCAGAGGTCTTGTGTTCTGTTCATATGACTTTGCAGCATACATTTTGCTAAGGCATAATTGCAGAAGACTTCAGATGTTTAGATTTTATGATGAGGGATCCTACAAGAGTGGATTTTGGACAGTCCCATGATGCCTACAGATATGCTGTCTTGCTAATGCTTCTAGCAGGTTGTTTTTTATTATGCATTCAAGGTTATAAACACCCTGAATCAGTATATATTCAAGGTCATAAATATTTGCTTTTCAGAATTTATTCATTATGTAAAATGGTTGTAATGATTTTTTCATAAATACACACTCTCTCTCTCTCTCTCTCTCTCTCTCTATATATATATATATATATATATATATATATATGTATATATATATATATATATACTTTTCAAGTAAATTATTTATATATATATATATATACTTTTCAAGTAAATTATATTACAGGTATGAGTATTATATGCAAGAGAACCCCTGACTGGTTTGTTTGTATCTCTGTATGGTTTATATGTATATAGTATGAGGCAGGATCTGAGAGCTGAAAGGTGTGTGCTGTCTGGGGATATGGCCACCTCAACATAAGCATGAATACTATGCCTTATATGTCTCATGTACTTCAAACACTAGTGACCCAACTCTTGCTTCCTGGATCTAATCTGCCTCAAACCAACTGACTTAGTCTGTAGGATCTTTTGCAGGTGAGAGATACCTGAGCCCTGATATATTAGTAATGATGGTTGGGGAATGGGGAGCACCTATGGCAATCAAGAAATATATAACACTGAGATGCCACAGTCCTATTAGAATGGACCCTATGAAGAGTTGAGATATGATGGGATGCATTTCCTTTAAACTTAAAGAAGGCTTCTGATTGCATTCTGGGTTTAACAAGAACCTATCAAGTTGAACTGTCAATGACAATTTGAAGCCTAGGCCTCAGCCCCTGGTTATGGAAAAAAGTAGTAGCAGTGGCACTGATGACTTGTACAAATAGCCTATGGAGTTATGTGCATCGTTTAGGGCCCCAGAGTGAATGATTTCTATTGATGTGACAGCAAAAACTAACACAAAGCTAGGTGTGGTGGTTCACACCTGTAATCCCACCTGCTCAGGAGGCTGAGGCAAGAAGAACCCGAGTTCAAAGCCACTACCAGTAAAAGTGAAGTGCTAAGAAACTCAGTGAGATTATGCTTCTATATAAAATACAAAAAAAGGCCTGGGGATGTGGCTCAGGGGTTAAATACCCTGAGTTCAATCTCCATTACCAAAAAAAAAAAATGACAAATGTGTATGAGAAACTGACAGAATTAGAAAATTTCAAGACAAACAAGAGGCCTACAAAGCCAGAAAGTAGAGGAGGATCTGTGTACTTTAAAAATACCCATCAAATATCCCCATAGTGCTGTTTTAGTCTAAGGAGGAGAAGAATTAAGTCCAGCAAATACAGTCAATGGTGATGCATAAAATGAAACAAGAGCAGTCAGTGGCTTCATTGAACTACTGGAAGGGCCGGCCCAGGTATCCAATTTCATCATATTTAACCTATCAAGTAGAATTTCTGTACTTATAAAAATAATTAACAGAGAGAGCAAGAGATCCCCTGACTGCTTTGTTAGTATGTCTGTATGGTTTAGAGATGAATAGCATTCTGTGTAGTGCCCTGAAAATGGAGAGGTCAGTACTGTTCCTTACAGCAAAAGTTATAAAATACTCAATGGAATGTTTTTATAGGGCCAAATGTGACTGAGTATATTAGAAGGTGGCAGGGTTTCCAGAGTGCTGAACAAGGTCATAAACACATTGATTCAGTGTATATACTCAAGGTTATAAACATTTCCTTGAGTTCATGCACTTACTTAGGTACAATGTTGGCAATGTGCCTTCTTTGTCTGACTTGCAGTTAAAAAAAGAAGTTCTATAAAATAACTTAGGGGACTGAGGGCTAGAAGCTAGAGGCTGGCTAGAGATTATTGCTGCCTTAAAATAAAGCAACCCTACAATCACGCCTGCTCCTCACATCTTCTTTTAACTGCTTGAACCCTAAACCTTGTTTGCTGGGGCTGAGCCCCTGCAGAGCAGCTACAGACCTGAAAATCATTTGTAATTTGATGATAATACAAACCCTTTGATTTAAAGCAAATTCCAAGGAGTATCATGTTTTTTGTTTGTTTTGTTTTGTTTTGTTTTTGTTTGTAGTTATACTCCCAGGTAGGATTTTTATAGTGGAGATTTGTGTATCATTCATTTTATAGACCACAGACACTGCTATATTATTTTCTCCCCTTAATTTTCTTCTGTGGGTTTTCATATTTTCAAATAAAAAAAAAACTCTCTTTTTTTTTTTTTTTGGAACAGGGATTTAACTCAGGGGCACTTGCACACTGAGTCACATCTAAAGACCAATTTTGTATTTTATTTAGAGACAGGCTCTTAAATAGTTTCTTACCACCTCACTCTTACTGAGACTGGCCTTGAATTCATGATTCTGTTGCCTCAGCCTCCAGAGCCACTGGGATTGCAAGGATGTGCCACTGCACCCAGCTTCAATTTACAAGACTATTGTAATACAGATACAGTCTTCTGGTTGCAGTATCCATAGCATGTTACTTTATTAACATGCCTGTAATAAAATATGACTGATTTCAAATATTTCCTTTGATAAGAAATTAAAAACATATTGTTGTTTCTTGATTTCTTCAATTCAGTTCTCAGCCTTTCCCAAGTATACTTCAAGTTCATGCTAGAAGTTTCATAAGTCTTTGTTTAAACATATTATTCCTATGGGGGGGGGAATAAAACAGTACCAAATGAACACAAATTCTGCCTTTATTTTATTTATTTACTTTTTTTGTAACTTTTGTGTATTTAATTCAGGGGTGCTTAAATACTGAGCTAAATCCCCGGATTTTTTTTTTTGTGTGTGTGTATGTGCATGTGTTGTTTTGGGTATTAAACCCAGGGCCCTGTGTGTACATGAGGCAAGCATTGTACCAATGGAGATATATCCTCAGTCCTTTTTCTCTTTTTTCTTTCTCTTTTTTTCTCAAAAGCTTTTAAATTTTTTTTATTTATTTTGAGACAATTTCTTGCTGAGTTGCTTAGGGCCTTTCCACATAATTGAGACTAGTTTTGAATTTGTGATCCTCCTACTTAAGGCTCCCAATTTTCTAGGATTATAGCCATTAGTCACAACATGTGGCTAATCCTGTTTTTTTAAATAATTGTTATTATTAACCTTCAAATAGAATAAAAAAAGAATGTTGAATCATGTGGTCTAGAGAAGATAGTTCTACCTGTGGAGTCAGGCTTATTTAGTTCTGAATTAAGTTTCTTAATAACTGTGAGCCTGCCGAGTGTGATGGCCCATACCTGCAATTCTAGTGATTTATGAGACTGAGTCAGTAAGATTGCAAGTTTGATAAAAGCTTAAGCAACTAAGAAGGAAATTGTCTCAAAATAAAAATGAAAATATAAAGAAAGAATCAGGAAGATAAATCAGAAATAATAATCCCCTCAGTTTAATTACCAATACCTGTCCCCACACACACTACTGGTGATGTTTTAAAAATGTTCTTTGACACTGAACAGCAGTATTGGCCTCATCTACTACAAAAGGCAGAATGATACTGACTGCCAAATTATCAGCAGTTCTTAACCCTCATCTGTATACAAAAAGTTGGTAATGTGCTTTTTTCTTCTACTCTAGCAAAAATGCAGGATTTGTGTCTCAAACTTGGATCAGGGCTCTTCTTATTTTATATGGTTAATGTTAAGCTGTGCTATAAATATCATCTATCAGGTACTCAGTCAGGAACCATTTTGAATGCTTTTGCTGTTGCTTTAAGAATGCCATCACCTCCATGAGAAAAGCCCACATTAGTTTAATCATGAGATACTCTGTGAAGGAGAATCAGGGTGATTCTTTTGGCAGCTAGATCACCCTATAATATTAAGTAATCTTATCAACCATCAGCTAAACACATGCAGCAAAAGTATCCCACATGTACTTAGCCTAAATGATGAACAATTGAAATGTAAGCTAGTAAGTTTAAAGTAATTAAAAACACATATGCCTACTGTATGAAAATGTCAAGATACAATCACATGTGCTACAGAAATGATTTGGAAAACAGCAGATATCTTATAGGTAGTGATTTCATTTTTTCTATTTTAAGATTCAAGTTGAATTTCTCACTATATGGTATTGAATTATTTAGAAATAGGTGAAGGCATCTTTGCCTTTTATTTGTGTTAATATTCTCACAGTACCCATTAGCAAAGAAAAGAAGACATCACAACTCTGACATTAGGCTAAGAATCAATGGAAAAACAAATTTTTCATTAATATGTTTATACTCTAGAGTCTGGGCTACTGAAAAATCTCATGATCTGACTCTCCACCTAATGAGATACAAATTCTTTGTGTTTACAGTGTGATATCTGAAATTAGAATGGATCTATCGTCAGCATCAAGTGAGAAACTATGCCCACATTTGTACATTTCTAGACTGAATCTGCCAGCTGTCTCAAAGTGCATCCATCATGTCTCCTTTCCTTTGGCTCTGATGAGAATATGTCCAGAAAGTGTATTCCACCTCCTAGGACATTAAAAGTAGTGGTCCAGGACTTTTACCTCACTGAGGTCAAGGAATTCATAGCTCTCAAACATGAAATTTGGATGCAGTAAACTGAGATATGCCTGAAACTTCAGGTAAATAGTGAATATTAAGATGATTTTCAAAAATACATATATTCATTAGTAAATTCTTATGGTCAATCTATGATAATATTCTGGATAAAGTGGCTTAAGTTATTACAATTAATTTTACATGTTCTTTTTTAACATAAATAATAGAAACAGTACAATAGCACTTGTGCCTAACAAATACTTTGATGGACATTGCTGTTTCAATGCATGGATTACAAATTGAAAACTCAAAAGACTTCTCCCTAAAATCAGAGAGCAGAATTTTGAATAAAATTCAAGGTATTTTTTTATCATGTAATGGGGAGGGGTTACCAGAGATTGAATTCAGGGGCAGTCCACTACTGAGTGACATCCTTAGCCCTATTTTGAATTTTATTTAGAAACAGAGTCTCACTGAGTTTACTTAGCACCTTCTGTAGAGGGTGGCTTTGACTCATTATTCTTCTGCCTCACCCTCCTGAGTTGCTGGGATTGAAGGTGTGCACGACCATGCCAAGCATCATCATATTTTATTTATGATAAATATATACTAAACTATAACTCATGAATTGAGTTGACCTTGTATACAGTCATAAATGCAAATGCAAGGTCATAGTACATTTTTTAGTTTTATTCATTTTATTTTCTTAATACATGATATTGGAATGCATTAAAATTCTTATTACACATATAGTGTACAATTTTTCATATCTTTGTATTCAGAGTATGTTCACTCCAATCTACACATTATACATGTACTTTTTTGTGCATTACAATTCTTATTACACATATATAGCAGAATTTTTAATATCTCTGTTTATATATAAAGTATGTTGTCACTCAATTCGAGTCTTCATCCATGTACTTTGGATAATTATGTCCATCGAATTCCACCACCATTGCTAATCTTCCGCCCCTGACTTTCCATCTTATCCTTTTGTCCTAATCCTCTCATGCTTCCCCTCCCTACCCAACTGAGTCAGTCTCCTCATATCAGAGAAAACATTCAGCACTGTTTTGTTGTTGTTTTTTTTTTCTTTTGTCACAGACTGGCTAACTTCACTTAGCATTTTCTTCTCCAATATCATCCATTTATTCTCTTTAATGCTAAGTAAAATTCCATTGTGTATATATGCCACAATTTTTTTTCCCATTGATCCACTGAAGGGCATCTAGGTTGGCTCAACAGTTTAGCTATCGTAAATTGTGCTGCTATAAGCATTTATATGGCTGTATTAATTTTTTGGGTAGTGTCCTAGGAGAAGGATAGCTGTGTCAAATTGTGATTCCATTCTCAGATTTTCAAGGAATCTCCATACTACTTTCTGCTGAGGGCCATTGCCAAGTAGGAATGATGCATTGAAATCCTTGCCAGCGTACCCCATGTTAAATGGACTTGCCTTGGAAATTTGCTGTGACCTTGCTTGTGTGACCCTGCTCAATGATCAGGGTGGATCCAGGATTAGGGTGTATCCTGCAGGTTTGAGGAAGTATCCCCGTCCTTGGGTTTAGGGTGTGCCCGGGGTTTAAGACTATAGGAGTTTTAGGGAAGTTGAAGGTTGAAGATTATTCCTGCTGGGAGTAGGGCGTGCCTGCTGCCTGAGTTCCCACTGAGTTCTCGTGGAGAGGAAGTATTTAGGATGAAAATTGTGCAGGAGATTATTTTTCCCCTGAACCTGTGTGGAGGCCGGTGTGAGTTCGAGATTAAAGAATTGCTGTTTGAAAAGCTGTGTGGTGCCTCGTGATTCTGTGCCAAGCCGAGACATTGGCATTTGGCAACTTTCCATATTGGCTATACCAATTGATCATAATACTTTTTTAAAAAAAATAACTGAAGCCTGAGGCTGTGCATTCAGTTCACAGTTACAGAAAAGAAAAAATAAGAAGTGGTGCATCTGTGCATTCAAGTAATACCAAGTACTTTAGAGATCATGGAAGGAGAATTCAAGGCTAGCATGAGGAAATTATTGAGAGTCCATTTCAAAGAAAGAAAGAAAGAAGTGGTCATGGGCATTTGAGCATTCATAGCAACATCCCCATTAGATTCAATGCCAGTATTTAAAAAAAAAGCAGCAGCCAATAACTTGTCATTTTATTCTGATTCATCCCTTGGTTGGATGCAATGAACTCAGAACGTATGTTCAGCCTGGGACAGGGCCTGAAACCATGTCCAATTACACACAGCCAGTGAATAGGGGATGGGATTGATTCCAAAGTCTGGTGCTGGGTTAGTATGGCAAGTCTGCCATTCTTCACATTCATTTCTAGGTTCCTTCTTCTATCCTCAGGAGCCCCATGCTTCTGTGCTACTCAGATGTTAAAGAACCATAGGGAGAAGTCTGGGCACTCTGAAAGCCAGAAACTGGTAAGTGTGCACTGGTATCTTGAGATTGTCGGAGATTGTTTGGGTTCACAAAGCTGGTGATACTGGACATTATAAATGGTATATGGGGACTCCTCATTGTTTTTTCAAGTGTCTGATGGCCACAGTGCTTTTCTGTGGCAGCTCAGCTCTTAGTTCAATCAGACCATTCTAGTGGAGTGTAGATCAGTAGCTAGACACTGGGCATCCTGTCACATCACTTTATGGTGTTTTTAGTCTTTTTCTGAAACCATGTATGGGCATCAGTGTGCCATAGCCCAGCATGTCCTCAGATTGTGTAATAAAGACTGGGATGATAATGGAGAAAACCCTAACTTTATGTACTCTGTTTAATCATAAAAATACATGTGGTTTGTAGGAGCCCCCATTTTTTCTTCCTTCTGAGCTCCCCAAATGTATGGAAAGTGGTATCTCAAATTCAGAAACCTGTCTTCCAGCCTAGCTCTCTATAAGTCCCAGGATACATTCTTACATTTCCAGAATTCTGTTCATATTCCCTTTTTTAAGGGGAACTGGGATATAACCAAGGAACACAGAAATCCTGAACCAAATCTCCAGATCTATTTTGTATTTTATTTATAGACAGAGTCTCACTGAGTTGCTTAGAAACTTGACCTTGCTGAGGCTGACGTTCAACTCATGCTCTTCCTTCTTCAGGCTCCCAAGACATTGTGAGATTTCAGGTGTGGGCATGTTTACATTTTTAGTGCTATCATTCTGTTCACATTTTTATTGCTATCATTCTGTCCTTCCTTTATCAATTATTTTTCCATGTTATATTTAAAATGAATGCAGTATTTCTAAGTTTAATTTTTTTCAAGAACTGAATGGAAGTGTTTAAAATTTTGGTTTCCCTTTGTGATCATTTTACGTAGGAGAAAATAAAGACAAGTGCAACCTGACAATTTGAAAAAATAATAACAAAAACCTGTCTTTCCTTCCTTCACCTTCCCAGGAATAGACATTTTATTACAACTTCTGATTTGAGATTTTTCCTTGAAGATTAATTGTATGATTTGTCCTCATTCCAACCTTCCATATTTGAATAGTTCTGGGTTTCATAACTTCCTGAAAAAAGTTTTGAATACATACCATGTTTAAAGTATTTGGGAGTGCCTAGGGATTATAATTCCATGAGACTTTTTCTTCTATATTATAGTATGAAGTATGCAGTAGAGGCTCTCAAGAGAATATTTGGAAGCCCTTCAGGTGGAAAGGATCTTTTAGTAATACAAGGCTGAAACCCTCTGGGAAACTGAAGTAGTGTGAACACACTCCTTTAAATGCAGATTTTTTTTCAATTAAGACATAATGTTTTTAGACTTATCACTCAAAACAGCAGGCTATGAGATTATTAGAAGTGATATGAAAGAGGAACAATGAGACAATCTGAAGAGAGACAGTGTCTCCTCATAGAGATGAAAAGAACAATGTGGCTATATGCACTCCAGTTTTATTGGGGATCTAAGAAAATTTTCTAAAGAGTCCTGCCCCAGTTCATTTCTTGAACTTGGACAGAGAGTAGAATAACATAAAAAAACTCAATACTATCATGGAAACTTTAGGTTAACTATGCCCATTCTCACCATTTCTATTTGAATTTTAAAGCACAAACTATTGTGAATTTTATGGATAAAAGGAACTATTCTTATTTCCTGAGATCTGGTGACAGAGTCAAAAGTCTCCCCTTTGGTATAACACTGGTTGCTCTTATAGACATTATATTGGGATTGTATTTATCTTGCATAAAATATTTTGTAGAAAAATATGACATGTCTTATTCAGTTAAGCTAGGCTATGTTGCAGGTGAATTGCTTCTTGAAAACGAAAGTATGGCATCAAGTTATTGGGCCCTTTTTATAGACTTTCTCTTAACCTTCTGCTTCTACTATTCACAACTTTCTGTTCCCTCTTAGTAATGTTCCAGTCATATATTTATTTGTTTGCTTATTTTTGGTACTGTGTATTGAAACTTGGGCTACTCAACCACTTAGCTAAATCACCAGCCATTTTAAATATTTTATTTTTTGAAGGTGTTTATAGTCTTGTGAGTTAAAGTCTTGCTGAATCACTTAGTGGCTCACTGAATTTCTGAAACTTGCTTTGAACCCATGACCCTCCACTTTCAACCTTTAAAGCTGCTGAAAATTCCCAGCCTACCCTTTACCCTGAAGGTACTTCAGTTCTTTGCCAGGTTTTATGAATAATTCTACAATGAAAATGGGAGTTCAGTGTCTTCTATAACAGGATGACTTCAATTTCTTTAGGTACATATCCAGAATTACTAATACTGAATCATTAGGCATTTTTAGTTTGAATTTTTTGCAGAATCTTAACACCATTTCCAGAAACATCTTTATTCTACGTATATTTGCAAAAACATTTGTACAAAATCCATGATAATATGAACAGGAGTACCTACTATCATTTAGATTTTTTTTCTTTTTTACTCCTAAGTATTTATTTATTGATTGATACTTATTTATTTATACTTACTTGCTTACTTACTTACTTACTTTATTTAGTTGTTGGCAGACAAAATGACTTATTTTATTTTTCATTTATGTTTATGTGATGCTGAGGATGAAATCCAATGCTTTGAACATTGAGGCGAGCATTCTACCACTCAGCCAAAACCCCAGCCCCTAAATTTTAGATTTTTATCTTAGCCATTCTAACAGCACTGTATAGGCTGCAGAAAATTAGCTAACTAACTAAAGCATTAAACTTCTAATATAATTTTGTTATATTCTAGATTGTCAAGTAGCCAGATGAAGAGTGTGCTCTAAATCTATTCTGGGTTAAAATAGGGATCTGTGATTTCTAACCCATTTTTTGCACTACTCCTGGAAATTTAAAATCTTGGAAATTGTTATGAACAATAAAAATCCAGTTGTTTCCAATATATGGAGATTTTTTACATGCTTAGTCACCTTTGCTTCTAGAGCTTGGAAGTTTAGGATATATCCCCTTGAGCAGAGAAGATAACCTTAAAAACTCAGTGCATGGACAAACTTATTTTGGAAACATTAGGTAGGCCTGAAATTATTAATGGAGTGGGCAAGAGTAGGTTGTGGCTCAGGAAGTGCTCAGCTCAGCTGTCAATTATTCTATCAGTGGTTTGCTGAATTTTGCCCTATTAAACATGTAATTGAAGCCAGAGAAAAACTCATGTTTTGGTAGCAAAACTTGGCCAAAATGGGTTTAGGGATACTTAACACCTTTGAGATGCACTTTCTCTGCCCTAATTGCAAGTGATGGAACACATGGAAAGACTTGCTTAGCCATAGAGGATTACCACTTTGTCATTTTTGGTACTTGCATATCACTTCTTCTCTAACCAATGGATAAATTAAGATTAAAATCACAGAACATTTTACAACAAGGGTATACATGATACGAATCCCCTTTATTCAAGGTGACATTGATTTTGGGAAAATTTCTTCCAAATATGTGGTACTTCACTCAGAAATTCTAATACCCATGTTTACCCCAGCTTTTTCTACTCTTTCAGAAGACAGGTATTTTCTCAGTTATTTAAGGTATCTAAGCTGCTCAACTCATTTATGACTTTGTCAAAGAGAAACACATACCATGAGTATATGTTTATATATGAGGGTCAGAAGCCTCATATTCTGCAGTATTTCTGTTGTGGTTTTGATGTGACATTGTCCCCATAAGTTAACAGTGAGACAATGAAAGAAGGTTTGTAGGAGAAAAGATTCGGTTGTAGCCTTAACATAATCAGTGAATTTATCTGTAAAGGACTTAACTTCATGGTAACTGAAGTGGCAGGTTGTGGCTGGAGAAGGTAGTTATTGAGGATGTAGCTTTGGAATTATATTTGCATATACCCCAAAATCAGAGGGTCTTTCACTGATTTGTGATTACTATGTGAGCTACTTCTTTCTGCCACACACTTCTGCCTTGATGTTCTGCCTCACCTTGAGTCCTTATGAATGAAGCCAGCCTTGTACGGAATAAGATCTCTTAAACTGTAAGCCTCCAAATAACCTTTTTCTCCTCTACAATTTATTATTGGGTTAGTTAGTCACAGTAGTGAAAAGCTGTCAAAACAAATTTCATCATCTAACTGTACAAGTTCTAACCTTAAAATCTACTATTTGTGATGAATTTAAACCCAGTACTTTAACTTGTTCTGTACACAAACTCTCAGGGAACTGTTCCCCCAGCACTAACCACTAATTTTAAATTGTATTTTATTATCTATTTACATCTAGTGTTATTTTTCATAGGACTAGATGTAGATCTTGCTCTTCACAATACAAAAGTTTACATGTTTATTCAATCATCTTTGTGTTTGGTTTGTATCATGACTTCTGGATCTTTATTATTGTATTACAGTTTTAAAATATACATCAGTTTCACTTAATGATACTACTATTCATTTGCTTTTCTATAGCAGAAGTTTTGGGGGTATTTTATACATACTTTTCTTCACAGATTAATTTAAATTAATTTAATTTAATTTTTTGCTTTACTCTCTTTCGGCATTGAAAGACAAGCATACCAAATTTTGATGAAAATATTATAGGTTACATTGAGGAAAAATTATTGTCTTTGGAATGCTGAGTTTTATCTAAACACATCATGTGTGTAATTGAGTCTTTATGTGCTTCTGGAAGTTTTTATTTTTATGTAAAATGTACATATTTTTTATTAAAACATGTATGTAGAGTGTAAAGTAGTACACAAATGTGACATTTGTAGAATAATGATGTGGTGTTTTGTACTGTTAGTTATACTGAATGTGCTGTGACAAAAATGTGTCTGAGTCATAGTAAACTTCCTCCTCACACTTTACTATTTATCTTATGTTAAATAGACTTTTTTTTATTCATCTTCCAAATTTTAGCTCTATAGAACAATACTAATGTATTTTTATATGTTCCTATGTTATACAGAGACAGATATTTCTATAAGTCAATGCTACTGGTGGGAAATTATTATGTGTATTAAATAGCCGCACAGGTTATAAAAACAGTTACCAACTTATACGCCATCGGTAGTTCATGATAATTTTTTATTTTACATCATCATCAATACTATTTATTTTTATGTTGATGTTATTTTAGTTTTTATTTCTCTAATTTCTTAAGGTGTTGAGCTTTTATGAGTATTGAACACTTCAATATTACCTATATAAAGAGGTTATTCAAGATGCTTGCTGTTATTTCTGGGTGTCATTAAATTTTTTATTAAGTATTTGGTCACATGTGAGGTCATTATTTTGTCTCACCTGTCACTTTGTATTTTTAATGGTGCCATTTCATGAATTGGTTATTTTAATGCACAATGTGTGAATTAAAAAAAAATTATTTGGAGATGGACACAATATCTCTGTTTTGTTCATTGATTTTTATGTGGTGCTGAGGATGAACACAGTGTCTCACATTTGTGAGGCAAGTGCTCCACCACCGAGATACAGCCCATCTCCAATTTATGAATTTATTAACACTTTGTTTTGTGTAACTTTTGGAAAAAAATAATTCTTTTTATTTGTCATTAAAAACTAATGGTGTATTTCTATGCAAAATTAGACCCCAGTCTTATTGTTGTTTTGAGAGAGGGGCTTTTTAGTAACACAAGCACCCCATTGTTTCAGAAGTTTCTTTTAGAAAGGATATCATTTTTCTACTTATCAGCAGTGAAAACTATCATTTATCATTGTCTAGTTTGTGTCTTTTTAAACATTTTCTTTTTTCAGCTCCACAGGTCTATTTATTCATAACATTTTAACATGTATACTGATTCCTCTAAGTTTATAACATATGGTAATCTGTGGCATAATGATTTTTTTGGTCAGTGATGAAAACTATTTATAGTGATAGCTACAACTTATAGCCTAGGCTTGTAGTAATATAAAATCTAAATGTCAGTTTGATGTTTGAAAAAATAACAATATCACTTTGGAATGCATTTCTCAGAATGTACTGAAGAAGATGCATTTATACACATACTATATTACAAGTAGAGATATAATTAGCATATGATTATTCTATTTCAAATTTACCAGAGCTCTTTCAATTTTACTTGTCTTAAAGCACCAACATTTGACATTACTGACAGATTGGGCATTAATTCATTTTGAATATCTTTAAATTTTATTCTTTTACTTAGGATTTTCTATATTCATATTCTCTCTCTCTCTCTCTCTCTCTCTCTCTCTCTCTTTAATTTGCCTTTTCCAATCTATGGAGATTCTCACAATTAGCTAATGAAGTTTAGATACTTAAAAAATTTTATTTCAGTTTGTATATTTTCTTTTTAAGCTCAGTTTTAGATGAGGGTCAGGGGCATATTAAAAAATATATATTATAGAATCTTATTGGTGAATATGGGTTTTTACCAGAAGACACTGGGTTCATTATTTAGAATCACATAAAAATAAACAAGAAAAAGAAAAACATTCTGTCCATACAAAACTACAATTAATCAATCAATCATTCAATCAGGTATTCTATGAGAAACTAGAAAATCTGTCAACAATATTACAATGAGATACATAAATTTGCTTCTTTCTCCTTTATTACTGTGTAAGATAATAATAATAATAGGCAAAAATAAACATAAACTGGACATGGTAGTGCAAGCCTGTAATTTCAATGACTGAGGAGTCTTAGACAGGAGGACAGCAAATATCAAAGTAAACCTCAGCATATTAGCAAGGCCCTAAGCTAATTAGTGAGATGCTCAGGAACTTAGTGAGACCCTCTCTCAAATTAAAGAAAAAGAAAGAAAAAAAGAGAAAGTGCTGGAGATATGTCTTACTAATTTAACATGCCTCAATTAATTCTCCAATACCAAAACTAAATAAATAAATAAGAAGAAAATAAAATAATTCATAAATTCTCATTCCTCAAGTATTTCTCTTAATTAGATCCTTTTAGTTTTTTGTCTCAAGGTTTATGTACTATATGCGTGTGTGTGTGTGTGTGTTTGTGTGTGTGTGTGTGTGTGTGTACTAGAGATTGTACCCTGGAACACTTAACCACTAAGTCACATCCCCAGAACTTCTAATTTATTTTATTATTATAATTATTTTTATTATTCATATTATTTTAAATTTTGAGACTGAGTCTCACTGTTGCTTAAAGCCTAGCATCGTTGCTTATTCTAGTTTCAAATATGCAATCCTCTTGCTTCAGTCTCCTGAGCTTCTAGGATTACAGATGTGCTCCACCATGTTCACTGGTACTGATGATTTACTACAGGATATCTCCTGCAAGTTATTTACTCATCTGCCTTGGCAGTGACAAATTTTTGACAATTACTCAACTGTTATATACTTAGTTTATTTCTATCCCTATTTTATTAAGAGCTTTTAAAAGTTCATTTAGATATATGTGACATATTACAGGTACTTTGGCATATTATATACACATTAAGCATAACTTATTCTAATTATCATCCCATTTTTTCTGGTTGTGTATGATGTGGTGATTCACTGTTATGTATCCACATATGAACATAGAAATGTTATGTCCAATTCATTTTTCTATCTCTCATAATTCTATCTACCCGCTATTCCTTTTATTGCCCTTTTTCTAATCCAATAAACTTCTATTCTTTCCCTCCCTCCTTTTTCGATGTTATAATTGGCATATCAGAGAGAATATTCAAACTTTGCTTTTGGTAATTGGCTTATTTCACTTGGCATAATAGTCTCCAGATCCATCCATTTACTGGCAAGGTCATTCTCTTTTAGGGCTAAGTAGTATTCCATTGTCTATTACACACCACATTTTCTTCATCCATTCATCTATTGAGGTCTCCTAGGTTGGTTCCATAGCTCTGATTTTGTAAACTGAGCTGCTATAAATATTGATGTGGCTGCATCATCAGCAGTATACTGATTTTAAGTTCACTGGATTTATGATGAAGAGTGGGATAATTGGATCAAATTGGGGTTCCATTCCAAATTGTTTGAAGAATCTCCATATGGCTTTCTATAGGGCTCTCAACAATTTTAAGTCCCCCCAGAAATGTATGACTTTTCATTTTTCTCCACATCCTCAACATCATTTTTTATTTTTATGTGTATTCTTGATAATTTCTCTTCTGATTGAAGTGGATTGGATTTTTAGTATAGTTTAAATTTCCATATATATATATATATATATATATATATATATATGTATGTATGTATTGCAATATAATTTCTTCTATAAAGTGCCTTGGAAGTAACTTGAAAAATTTTAAGAGTAACTTAATGTTACCCTGTAATCTTGCTATGCATTTTATTGCTCATTAATAATTCCTTCTTAACAGTACTCACTCTACTTAGTGATACATTCTCCTCATGATTTCTCAGGTTCACGTTACTGTTCCTCTAGGGTGAGACACAACCTGTGTCCCCATTCTTTAGATGAGTCCAATTATTTTGTCTTTGTCAGAACAGGAGAGACATATTCCATCTAACACATGTATTGTCATAAGTGACCATAAAAAGGGTGGAGCTCTAAAGCTAGTGGCTGCCCTGCAAGCAACTCAAGTCTTTTTTTTTTTTTTTGACAATGCATAATTTATCTTCTTTCAGTTCTGGTAAGAAGTTCTCCAGAATACCTTTTCAGAGATGCCTTAAGGATCTCCAAGCACCAAATTTCAAAAACATATCATTGTAGAATCTGCCCCCTCCCACACTTTTGCATTTCCACAACCTGCAAACTCATTATTACATGAAAATTTCTTTCCATGTTTAATGTATACTATTGAACTGTAGAAAAAAAAAACATGGAATTGGGAATCTTAGGCCTTTTTAGGTAATTGAAGTCTACCTGGATAGTTTTTCAATAAAATTCCTGCATAGAATAGAGATAAAATATTCTCCTTTCAAGATACACACTCATAACCATACATCTCAAGTTCTTCTTTCTACACCCTTTACTGTATAGCCTAGAGTGGGCTTATCCATTTCCTTTAGCTACTCTAGCTTTATTTACTCATGGAAGTACCTTTCTATTTAAATAATTAACAAAAACTCTTGGCAATTAAAATATTTTAAATTTAAAATTTCTGTATTTTCCCAAAAAACAGAATAAAAAGGTGAATTCAATCGTTTAACTGAACCCTGTTGTAACACGTTTTCTTTACTTTCATATATTTAGGAAAGCTAGTCTGATAACTAAATGATATGTGAGATAAACTCTTTGTCATTTAGTATTGGCAAATATCCAGAGGACTTAGTATAGGTTAACATATGTATTCTGAAAATATAAAGGAAAATGCAAATGTTAATATCCATAAACTCACCCAGTTTTGTGTGTGTCTGTGTGTGTGTGTGTGTGTGTGTGTGTGTGTGTGTGTGTGTGTGTGTAGAAACATTTGTCCCTAAGACCTAAATCAAGTTAACATCCCCAACACACGCCTGGAATTGCCTCAAGGCCTAATAACCTGCTTGCATGAGATTCCCTTTCTCTTTTGCCAACCTTGAGGGAGGGCTTGGGTCTGGAGCATATCACTTTTTTATCTGAACCAAAGCCAAACACTGACATAGAAGACGAGTTTTTTCAACTTTGTCAATTATCTCCTCAGGATCTGTCAGGAATTGCCTCAAGCTTCCCTGGAAACTATATTCTTCCAAACAACATGCTAATAAATTTTATTCAATATTTCTCTACTTTTTGCACAGTTTTTCCATTAGGGAAAGTCATTCCAATGTCCTCTCCTTTTCCATTTCTGTCCAATGAATCCCCTCTTGGTCTAGCAAGGGAAGGTTTATTCCAACTAACAGATATTTTGCCAGAAAAGTCCCTTGTGTTTGTGGAAGTTTCAACAACAGATTAATCAGCCTAAAAGTATACTGTCATCCAGAGTTCTAAGTCTATCTTTCTAGCCTTCTCTGTGCCTCTTTTCTAATCATTCAAAGAAATCTAAAGGAAATAAACAAGCAATCCACACAGTGACTTATATCTTGGAAGATTTCTCACATATTCACCATCTTGAGCTTCCACCTTCAGTAAATGCATTATGATGCCAAGAATTTTTTCTTGGACACTGTTTGAAATCTTGACCTTTAAAAACAAATAATGAAAAAAAGAAAAAGAAACAAAAAGAAAGAAAGGAAGGAAGAAAGAAAGAAAAAAAACATGAGTTAGGTTTATAATAAGTGCTTTTATTTTCACTGTCAACACAATATTCCTATAAAAACCTGTCAAAAATATCTGTAATTTTTTAGAGGGATGCACTGATAATTTTAAGTGCCAAATCTTGTTTCTAAAGCAGTAGGGATGAAGGGTTTTGCGTGTCAAAACGTAGAAGCTTCCAGGAATATAATTATTGCACTTTGCTATATATGACTTCTTTTATATTCACTAAAGTAGTTTTAAGTTTTGATAATTAGCAAATTCCTTAGTCACTGAGATATTTGCTATACTGAATTTTTTTTCCACAAAACAAACAGTAATCCCAGGCTTAATTAATGGGTTGTCCTGTAGCACTTCAGTAAGAAAATTTTATTTTCTTCATATATATAGGAGAAGTAGACCAACAAATAAAAGACACGGAGGAAACAGCTTTACTATAATGGACTGGAAAATAATCAGAGGACTCAGATAATGGTATTATATTGAATTTTAAAATATTCATAAATGTGGGGGTAAAGTTGTGGCTCAGTGGTTGAGCACTTGCCTAGCATGTTTGAGGTACTGGGTTTGATTCTAAGCACTGCATAAAAATATTAAAAACTCATGAATGTATATAAAGGTGTACATAAGAGCTCACCAAGTATATGTATGGCCATTTATAAAGCAACATCTTTGGAAGAATAACTGTGGAGGAGGCACACAAAAGACAAACAGAAACACTCAGTGAAGGTGCAGACAGACAGAAGGATGGCAGACGAAATGATGCCTATCCTCTCTGCCTTTATAATCTCTGAATAATAATAAAAAAAGTTACACACCACCCATTACCATGGCTACATTCTAATTATTACTTCTTTAACCCTAAGTTCTAACTAACTGAGAGAAGGTCCAGATTAAAAATAAACATGGGACTGCTGTTCTCCAGGGGCATCACCATGCAGACCAAATAGTGCCAGCATAGTTTTTTTTTATTACCTCAGAGGGAGGAGACTGTGCATCTTAGGTCTGGGAAGCAGGACAAACTTGTGAAAGACAATACTATGGCAGCCAGTCATTCCTTGCTTTGGCAAAAGAGTTTCCCAGTCACCAGATAATACCTAGCAACCAAGCATTCTATGTCTTTGCACAGAAACTTTCTAGTCTCTGAGCATGTCGCAAGCACAAGTTTGTAAGCCCCAATCCCAAACACAGAATTTCTACAGCCATTCATCTCTGATAATAGATCCAAGATTGAGGATCCAACCCAGTCGTGAAATAACCTTACATCCCAATATTAAGTAGTAGTAATAAGTAGTGAAATGCATATCTATATCATGGGCTTTTCTTTAGTTTATTCTCTTAATTTTTTTCAAATTACTGCCAAGACATATACATAAAAAATCGTCTAGCAGATAGATCAACTTTGGGTACATAAACTTGATAGTAAAAAATAAATAAATAGAATTAAAACAAAATATATAATTGGAAAAATATGTAAAGAAAGATGAATGGGACTAATTATTGACAGAGTCCACTGAATTCAGGGTAAAGCATGCAGTTATGGTCCTTAGCATCTTCATATATTTTGTTTGTTTGGGTTTTGGGGGGATTATCAGGGATTAAACTCAAGCATGTCACAAAGTAGGGGTGAAGTTGTGCCTCAGTGGTACAGCACTTGCCTAGCATGTTTGAGGTACTGGGTTCGAGTCTCAGCACTGCATAAAAAATATTAAAAACTCATGAATGTTTTTAATGAGTTAGGTTTATAATAAGTGCTTTTATTTTCACTGTCAACACTGAGCTACATCCCCATCCATGTTTTCTATATAATTTACATACAGGATCTCACTGAATTATTTAGCACCTCCCTTTTAATGAAGCTGGCTTTGAACTCCCAATACTCCTGCCTCAGCTCCCAAGTTACTGGAATTGCAGGTATGCACCACCTGCCTGGCTGAATATGATATATTTTTTAAGTTTTATGTTTGAATAACTTTTCACTTAGAGATATTTGTACCAAAATATTCATGGGGCTGTGGATGTAATTACATGATACAGTACTTCTTGGTCTATTGACAACTTTATGTTTAATCTTTATCACCACATACACAAAAAAATAAGATTGATATAAATTATACTTTTATTATTATTTGATGATTTTGTCAGAGTAAACTATTTGCAATAAATGTGTAGTGTTTTCCAGAAAGGCTATAATGAGTATATTGATAAACAAACACATATTTGATAAATTTACTCAGATGCATCACTGGTAAAAATTGGGCAATTCAGTGAATTTCAATTTTTTAACCATATGCAACAGACACATTGTTTTTTAAACTGTTTAATTTTTTACCTAAGTTTCTTCTAATATAATCAAGTTTAATTATCTATTATGACTTTATATCTTAACACATTAAGTATGATACATGATAGTTATCTGAATATTCACTAAGTGTTTAAAAAATAAAGTCTACAAATAAATTATTAGAATAATACTGGAAATCTAGAAATAAATCCACACCTCTGGTTCATTTTTTTGGGGGGGGGTTGAATTTTACTCAGGGGCACTCAACACTTGAGCCACATAACCATTTCTATTTTGTATTTTATTGAGAGAGAGAGAGTCTCATGGAGTTGCATAGCACCTCACTTTTGTTGAGGCTGGTATTGAACTTACAATCTTCCTGTACTACAACCTAAGTAACATTCTCTTATTATTAACATGATGACTGTCATTTTTTTCAATTTTATTTTTTAAGTTGTTAATAGAACTTTATTTTTACTTATTTACTTATTCATATATAGTGCTGAAAATTGAACCCAGTACCTCACACATGCCATACAACCTCTCTACCCCAGCCCTTCATTGTTTTCTTAAGTAAATGAAATTCCACATGATCAACCAAACTTTTAACTTCTTCCCAAGTGTGCTTTTTATGTATTGACATTTATTTTATCTGGAATCTAAACTTGGTTTATCTGTTGCTTTTTGTGATCAATCTCAAGAATTTTTTTCCCTAACTTCTTCTTTGAATGCAGTTCATTATTGAAAACCCCTCTTATTTTCAGTTCTGCATAGGTCTTAGATCTGAGTCTAGTAAACCTAAATACAAACAACTAAAAATGTCTATCTTTATTTCTTCCTTCTCTCTCTCTCTCTCTCTCTCTCTCTCTCTCTCTCTCTCTCTGATAAAACACAGGGACATTTAATAACTAAGCCACATTCTAAGCCCTGTTTATTTATTTATTTGTTTGTTTATTGATTTGTATATTTATCTTTGTATTTTGATCCAGAGTCCTTAAAAATTGCTTAGGGCCTCAATAATTTGCTGAGACTGGCTTTGAATTTGCAATACTCCTGCCTCAGGTTCCCATGCTTCTGGTATTACAGGCAAGTACCACCACACCTGGCTCCTATCCATCTTTTCATAAAGAACAAATGATGCAAAAGGTAAGTCAGTTGTTTGAGAAGGGGTCACATGGTATTCACTAATAGAATAAATCCTGAGAAATAAGAACCTAAGCATAAAGTAGACCACTCACATCATCTATATGAATATCACACAAATATACTGACAACAAAGAACTATTTTATAGTCACTTTATTACACAGTTGTAATACTAGCAACTTGAAAGTTTGAATTTAGAGGATTCCAAGTGAAAGATCAACTAGACACCTACATTTTACTTTCAAATCTGTGCTCTTATATTTCAATATCTGCAATTTTGTCAGGATATGATTGCTAGTGCATTGTGATCATATGAAATTAATAAATTGTTTCATTAAACTTTAAAATACAAAATCAGCTTTAAAATCTCATTTTTTTTTAAAAAGAGAAATACATACAACCAGGGAACATACTTAAGAGAAACTAATGTTGAGGCAGAAGTAATAATATTTCTGTAAAATACATTCCAAAGTAAAATAAAAAATATTTAAATAATCAGTTTATGTTCTGTTTTGTTTTTGTAGTACTGAAGATTTAACCCAGGGCCTTGCACATGTGAGGCAAATGCTGTTCTTCTGGGCTATATCCCCAGCCCTAAATGATGAGTTTTTAAGTTACGTTTTACATCAAGACAATTTATAAGAATTTCTCCTATACATTAAACAGAAAAAAAGCTGGATGAAATGAAAATATGTGTGTTCACACAAACAAAGTATTTAGTTTTGCTGTGCTCAGCAAAACAAGGAGTTCTGTGAGAAAGTATGAACTCTTTGAACTGTGTCCTTGTCGCTGTCTTAAAAAGATAAAAGAATGTTCTGCCAAGTGTAAAATTTATATATGTGTGTGTGTGTGTGTGTGTGTGTGTGTGTGTGTGTGTGTGTGTTTGCCTGGGAATAACTAACCACAAGTTAATTGATAAGAAATACGGAGCACTGTGACTATAAACAAAGTTTTCCTGAAAATGTTTATCCATGCTTATAAGGATTAAGCTGCCAAAAGGATATTTTTTCTTTTTCCTTGTTTTAATTAACAATGTTGTATAAAAGAAGGAGAAAAAGTAAAGATAATGCTTATTTCTCTTGGATGTGTGCGTGTGTGCATGTGTCTTGCTTTAAGCATCTCTGCTGTAGCAGGAATTACAGATTGTCAGCGGGTCTGACAAAAACAAATGATAGTTTTTCCACAGTCTGTTACAAGACATATATTAAAAAGTGGAAAAATAACCTGGTACTCTAAGACTGCAAGGGAAAAACCTCAAGTTTTTATTACACCCTGAAAACCACATAAAATGGTAACATTAAATCAGTGTTTTTGAGCCAGGCTAACAGAATATGTGTAGATGGGTGAATAAAAATATTAAACCCTTCAATCTCCAGATATAGGGCCAATATTCTGTTACATGCTGTGTAAAGAAACACAGATGAGAAATGGGGTAGCAGCTCCATGGTAGAGCAGTTTCCTTGCATGTTTGAGTAACTGGGTTTTATTTTAAGCATTACATAAAATGAATAAATAAAGCTAAGATATTGTGTCCATGTACAACTAAAATAAATTAAAAATAAAAGATATTTGAGTGTTTTGAAAATATTCCAACATGGTATATGTCTTTGTATCTTTAGTTACTGTGGTCCTAGAGACACTATATATATATATATATATAAACTGTACTTGAAATATATATAACTGTACTTGAAAGTGATATATATATCACTTTCAAGTACAGTTAAAAATAAAGAAGAATATGGATTTGTGTTGACTTTTATAGTATCATATTTTCTTTTATTGTGTTCTGTATTTTTTAAAGTCTATATTTCTAAACCATTAATTTTAAGTAGCTGTATTTTTATTGCAGCTGTATTTGTTAGAAATTTTCATCAGTTTTGCTATGGAGGAAATTGATAGTGCTCTTCATAAGGTCATGCTGAAAGACTCTGAAAAGAAAATATATTATTTAGGGGAAGGGATATTGTGCATGAAACTCAGTGTGCTTAACCACTAAGCCACATCTGCAGCCTTATTTTTTTGTTTGATGGTTGATTTTGGTACTGGAGATATTACCCAGGAATGCTTAATCATAGAGCCACATCCTAAGATCCATTTATTTTATTTTATTTTGAGATAGGTTCTCTTTAGGTTGCTTAGAGCCATGCTAAATTGCAAAGGTCAACCTTAAACTTGTGATTCTTTTTACTCAGCCTACCAAGTTACTTTTATTACAGACATTGACCACTACTCCAAGCTCAATCATCTCTGTTTAAATAATCATATGCTTAGTGACTTTTGAGCTATGCTTCTAATGACACAGAGCAGTGACACAATAAATTCTAAGCACAATTAAACTGAACAAACTGACAGGTATTTATAGATAATTCATAATATTCTTTATGGGTGTTATGGGCTTTTCAGATGTGATAGTTACCTGAATTGAAAAAATTAAATTTTTGAGGGAGTAAATTTCAAATGTCTTCTTTTTCTGCTTATTATAAAATGAAAACCATAAGATGAATAAAACATTAAAAAGTATGTCTGATAGTAACTATTTGGGATAATATAAATATGATCTCATTAATTTTTGTTACAAATTAAAAACAAAAATATGAAATGTAAAACTTTGTGAAGGAGATAAAACTACAATAAGGATAATCTCATGCACAATTTACTAAATAATAATAACTTTTTAAAAAAGAAACATTAAACAAAGTTTTGATGAAATATATATAAGAATCTTCTCTCTGGAAGTTTACCTTCTCTTATGTTTTATATAATTCTATGAGAACAGTTTCAATAACCCCAATTTTTATTTATTTTTTATTTGTTTGTTTATTTTTTCATTTAATGGTTCCAAAGATTGAACCCAGGACCATGTGTATGTGTAGAAGACACTTTACCAACTGAGTTATATCTCCAGCCTCTTAATAACCTCAATTTTTTGAAACTGCAAGATCTGTAAAACACAATGTCTGTAAAACACAATATCAGTGATGTATACCTGTAAGCTCAGCATCTCAGAAGGCTAAGGCACGATGGTTGTGAGTTTAAAGCCAGCCTCAGCCAGTTATTGGGGCCAGTCACATGTCAGTGAGACCCTTACTCTAAATCTAACATATATATATAAAAGCTATGGGTGTGGCACATTGGTAAGAACTCTCCTGGGCTCAGTATCCAGTACTAAAAAATTAATCAATTAGTACCAGTTATAGCCTCAAAAATAATTGAATCAGCAGAAATTATACACAACTTGACTTAAAGGGTGCTTAATTATTTGAAATTACCACAGAAAAGTTAAACCTCAAAGGGGTCAGTTTATGCCTAGAAGAGATTTGCCAGTGGTTTTGAAAACTGTTGTTGATGGAAGAATTACTTTTCTCTGGCTTCAATATTGGGTTTAATAGAGTAAAATTCAGCAAACCACTGATAGGCTTAGTGAGAATTAAGCATTTCCTATTTTTTGACTTACCTTATTTCACCACAGTAGTAATTTCTGGCCTAACAAATTGTTTCCAGAAAGAGTTTGTGCATGCATTGAGTTTCACATTTTAGCATCTTCTGTTCAAGGGTGTCTATCCTATACTTTCAAACTCTAGAAGCAAAGGACTGAGAAGGTGCAAATCTCCATAGATTGCAAACAAGTGGATGTGCATTCTGAGTAACTAATTTTCATGTCCAAAATCTCCAGCAATAGTGCAAAAATGGGTTAGAAATGACAGATCTTGTGCTGGGGATGATAGCTCAGCAGGTAGAGTGTTTGCCTCACATGCACAATTCCTTGGGTTTAATCCTCAGCACTATCCCCCTCCAAAAAATAAAATAAAATAAATCATAGATATCCTTATAATCTTATAAAAGATTTACAACACATTCTCCTCTTGATACTTGACAGCCTGGAATCTAACAAACTTATATCAGAAATGTAATGTATCAGTCTGAGAGCAAGTTACCTTCAGCCTGTGCAGTGCTGTCAGAATGCTTATGATAAATATCTAAAAGTTGGGGCTACAGTTTTGACATAGAAATAGAGTGCTTACATAGAACACTTAGGGCATTGCATGTGATCCTCAGCACCACATAAAAATAAGTAAATAAAATAAAGGTATTTTGTATATCTACAATTAAAAATTAATAAATAAGAAAAATACTAAAAGGCTGAGGTCATGACTCAGTGGTAGAGAGCTCACCTAGCACATGCAAGGCCCTGGGTTTGAGCCTCAGCTCCAAATAAAAATAAACTAATAAAAACATTGTATATAACTACAACTAAAACATAAACTTTTTAAAAAGAATACATAGAAGTAAAAAAATCTAAAATATAGTAGGTACTAAAAAAAACCTATGAGTATGCATGTAGAGAAACACATGTACAAATGTTGGTGAGAATATTAATTCAATAAATCTGCTTTTGAAAATTTTGTTAAGATTCTTCAAAAATTTTAAAATAAAAATATCATATGATATATTTCTCAGTATGTATTTAAATAAATTGGAGTCTTTACATGATAGTAAACACTGCACTCTCATTTTTATAGTAGTATTATGCACAGAACCTGGTAAAAGAACTGAAGAATCTTCAAGACTAAAAGTAGGCTATACATGGCTGCACATGTCTGTATTCCAGCAGCATGGGATACTGAAGCAGGAGGATCATGAATTCAAAAGCAACTTCAGCAAATTAGCAAGGCACTAAGTAACTAAGTGAGACCATGTCTCTAACAAAAATATAAAAAAAGGTCAGCTGAAAGGGCTGAGGTCATAGCTCAGTGGTAGAGTGCTTGCCTAGCATGTGTGAGGCACTAAGCACCACATTCTGAGCACCACACAAAAATAAAATAAATATATTGTGTCCATCTACAACCAAAAACATATTTTAAAAAAGGCTGGTGATGTAGCTCATTGGTTGAGTGGCCCTGGTTTCAATGCACAATACCAAAAGAAAATATATAAACCCCAACAAATAAGTAAATAAACAGAATTCTGGTAAAAGGGGACAAACAAATGTGAGTGGGTAGGAACATAAGGCTAAGAGAAAAATGAATCAATTGGACCCAACATGCTCATCGCATGCTTTCTTTTCCAATAATAAATCTACCTGCAGCTCTGCATGGCTTATCTAGAAAGACTATGTCACATTTCTCAACAAACTATTGTCTTCAGAAAAAATGCAGTCTCAAAATGGTGTCCATAAAAAAAAATCTACCCTGAAGAGGAGACTTTTAGGACTCTGTCAGAGACAAGATATTGGAACTAAGGAATATAGATAATTCTTACTAACCATAGTTTGCAAGAATTGGGAAGGACATGGGATAAGTGGAGGGATTTAAATGGGCCAAATGGGAAGTGTTGCAGGTACATAGGATAGGAATGATGGAAAAAGGAGAAAGAAATCATTACCCTAAATACATGTATAATGGCATGAATGGTTTGATTCTACATTATGTACAATCAGAGAATTTAAAAAAAAAACTGTTTTTAATTTGTTTGGAATGATCAAAAAGCCGTCTTCTGTCATGTGTAACTGGAACTAATAAATTATAAAAAAATTGCCATAATTTATGCTCCATCTAAATATAAATGATAAGCCTTGGCCTAATTAACATAAAGGCATCATAGAAGTGGGGACTTGCGAGTATGCTGTTATCCTGGCATGAGTCCAAAATGGAAAAGTGGGAAGGACTCTTTGAAAATTTTTCTTAGATCCCCAATAAAATTGGAGTGCAGTGGCTGAGGTTGTAGCTCAGTGGCAGAGCCCTTGCCAAGCAAGGATAACATGCTGGGTTTGATCCTCAGCACCACATAAAAGTAAATAAACAAAATATATAAAAAAAAACCCTGGAATGCAGAACCACATTATTCTACTCCTCTCTGAGAGGATGTCCTTGATTCTTTCTCACATCACTTCTAAAGAACTCATTTCCTGTTACTCTAACAAATAAATCTGAAAACTTAGTGTCTTAATTGAAAAAATATGAATTTTACAGTTGGGGTCTTCACATTATTTCAGTTTTCAGAGGGCATTATCTCTGTATCACAAAAAACAAACAAACAAACAAAAAACAACTTTGCCAGATGAAGGACTTCTAGAGACTCCATAGAGATTTAAAGTTTTGCTCTCTGGGTCTGGGGTTGGAGCTCAATGGTAGAGTGCTGGTCTGGCATGTGTGATACCCTGGGCTTGATTCTCAGAACTGCATATAAATAAATGAAGGTCTATTGACAAAAATAAATAAATAAAAATATTTTAAAAAATTAAAATAAAAAATTGATGTCTTCTCACAAGAGTAAGTAAATGGACCCTTTGATTTGTAAGTCATCCTCTGACACAGCAATCTCCAAAAAGAAAATTGTGAGAAAAAAGTGCAATTTTAAAGTTTCCAGGTATTCATATTGAAAAAAAAAAGAATGTAGGAAATCAATTGTAATAACTTCAGACAACATATTCAGTATATTATTATAGCTTGACAATATAAATTAATTAATGGTTATATGTAATTTTGGATCTTCATCTTAAAATTCACTCTCTACTTAACACTTCAAGTACATCTCAGTTCACCAAAGCCATATTTCACATTTGAGAGCCATGAATACTCTGACCTCAGGAAGGTGCATAACCTCAACCACTTTTTTTGTCATAGGTGATGGAAACACTTCCTGAACAATATTCTCCTCAGGGCCCAAAAGCACAAGAAACATTGCACTTTGAGAGAGCTGGCATCTCCAACTCAAAAGCATACAAATAGAACACTATGTCTTTCAAGACACTGGGCAGATCCATTCTCATTCCAGATATCACAGTGTAAACAAAAACAATTGGTTTCCCAGAAAGTAGATGGTGCCAGGTCTTCAGATCTCTCAGCAGCCAAAAACTAAAGCACAAATACATTACAGAAAAAATTATTTGGTAATTTTGCCTTGAGCCTAATTGCAGGGTTGTGGTGACTTTTTCCTTCATTGGTATAGGGTACTGTGAGAATATTAGCAAAAACCTAAGGCATAGATATGTACACATGTTTCTAAATATTTCAATCCCTTATATTGAGAGATCCACCTTTAAACTCAAATAAGAGAAATTAAAATACTACTTATAAGATATCTGCTGTTTTCCAGATATTCTCTGTGTCACATGTGATTGAATCCTGATATTATCCCTACAGTGGGTGTATTGTTGTCTATCACTGTATAAGAAGTCACTCTAAAATGCATTAGTTAACATTTGGGTTCTTTGACAGTTGGGCTGCATTCATCTGCAATATTTTTTCTGCATGGTAGCTGCTAAGTTTACTGAACTTCAGAGGGTGATCTGGCTGCCAAAAAAAATGCACCCTGAATCTCCTTCACATGATATCTCAGAATCAAATAAATTAATGTGGGCTTCTTCTCTTGGAGAAGTGTTTTAAAAGCAAAAGCAAAAACATTTAAAATATTTTCTGACTAGGTACCTGACTAGTACTCTTTCATAGCCACAACTTTTCATAAGCCTTACAAAATAAGAACACTGATCCAAAATTTGGAGAATACATTCTGCATTTTGGCTAGAGTAGGAGTAAAATCACATTGCCAAATTTCTGTACCCAGATAAGGCTAAAGTACAACTGAATTTATGGCACTCATTCTGCCTTTTGTAATAGATGAGGTTTATACAGATGATCAGTGTCAAAAAATATTTTTCAAAACCCCATAAGTACTGTTTGTGTTTGTGTGTGTATGTATGTATGTATGTGTGTGTGTGTGTATGTATGTATGTATGTGTGTGTATGTGTGTGTGTGTGTGTGTGTGTGTGTGTGTGTGTGTGTATGAGTGTAGTATTGGTTGTTTAATTAAAAGAACTATTATCCCTGAGCTACATCCTTAGTTTTTTTCTTATTTTTATTTTTAGGCAGGATATTACTAAGATGCTGAAGCTTTTTAAAAACTTGTAATCATCCTGCCTCAGTCTCACAGGTCACTGGTATTATAGGTGTGTGCCATCGCATCTAGCAGGCCCCCAGTTTTTAAGTAGGTATCAGAATCAAATATCCCTGACCCCAAAGGCAAAACTTACTTCTCTAGAAGATATGATTCATCATTTTTTTTCAATTTTATAAAAGTTAAGTAGTGACATTTATTCAAAAATCAGGTTTACACACATGTGGTGGCTCATGTCAACAATCCTCATTATTTGGGAGACTGAAGCAGGAGAATAACAATTTCATATTTAACCTAAATAATATGGGAAGGCCCAAAGCAACTTAGCAAGACCTTGTCTAAAAATTAAAAATGCAATTTAATAAAAGGGCTGGTGATATAGGGGTTTAGGAGAGACCTTCCCTGGGTTAAATACTCATTCTTCCCCTCTATTAAAAAAAAAGAAAAAAAAAGTGAAAAAAATAGAAAACAAAAATGTTTACATCTGGTGCACTATTTATTAAATGGGGATAATATGTTTGAGAAAAACTTCTGAAGCTTATAGCAAGGACTTCAAATGAACATGGAAAAATGCCTGAGAACTGAATTGAAAGATCAAGAACCAACAATATATTTTTTAAATTTCTCATCATAAGAGAAATTTGAAAGCAGGTATATTTCATTACAGGCATGATAAAAATGCAGCATGCTATGGAAGCTTCAACCAGAAGACTGTATCTGTATCACAAAAGTTTTGTAAATGGAGAATATGAATCACTACATAAGAAAGGGAGGGAGAGCCAACATTAAGACGATATATGTAATCTAAAATAAATAATAAACTAAATCTCCACCATAAGAATATTTTGGGGGAGTATATATACAAAACAACATAAGACTTCTTGCTTAAAGCAGGGAATTTGTAATAGTCTCAAATTACAAATAGTTTCACATCTGTGCCTGGTGTGCAGGGGCTCATACTGAAAAAGCAATGTTTAGGGCTCAAGAAGTTGAAAATAGATGTAAGGAACATTTGGGATAATAGGCATGCTATATTTGAAAGCAGCAATAGCCCCTAACCAGCCTCTAGCTTCTATTCCTCAGCCCCCCCAAATTATTACGTAGAATTTCTATTTAATGCAGGTAGAACAAAGAAGCACATTGACAACATCTTACTGATGTAAGAGCATGCTCACAAATAAATGTTTGTGATCTTGAGTAAATACACTGAATCTGGGTGTTTATGACCTTGGCCACTTACTAAAAACATAGCCCCATTTAGCCTGGCCAGGTACTAACACACTTGTTCTTTATTGTCCTCTAAATGCCTCATAGCATTGAGCATTTTACAACTTCTGCTGTAAGAAGCAATATTAACCTCTCTACTTTTAGGGCACAACAGAAAATGCTGTTTATCTCTAATTCTTGCAGAAACAAAACAAAATAAAAACAACAACAACAACAAAAAAAAACCATGGTGCTCTAGATGAAAGAAAAAAATGTCATCTTCCATATACTTAAATGTTTTAAAATTATGAATGTTCCCATGTCTATTAAAATTGACAAAGAGCCAACCTTTAGTAACAAGACATTTCAGGCAATTTGCAATTGTTAGCATATACATCACTTAATTGGGATTCTCTTTAGCCCTTAGACACAAGGCATTATAGAAAGAACACACAAGAAACTATACCAAGTCCCCTCATGATGCCTTGAAAAGAATATAAGTTGCTTTAAATTTTCTTTCAATTTCAAAATTTTCTACTGAAATAGAAGCCCATAAGCATTGGGCTCCCTTCTCAGAGTCCTCCCAACTACCTATGGTCTCATGAAAGGATCCCATAACAAATGCATGGGATGGTCTGGGGCTCCTCTTAACCATGGGTGGAAGGTTTACATTTGTTAACAGGAGCCTCACCCTATCTGGGTACAATAAGAAATGTGAGACTAGCCACTGATTGCCAAGCTCCAAATTAAGCCTGAAAGGAAGAAAGAGACCACCATGGTCACCCCACCATAGGGCTCACAAGATAGTCTTGGGTGATATCAAAGTCCTATCATATCAAGCTCAGACCATGTCACCTGCCAGAGACCAGAGCCCTGGTACTCTCTTCTTGCTTATGTGTAAAATTATAACCTACAACTCACAGGTAAGTGCACAACATGTAAGTTTGGAGGAAGAAAGGCCTCTGCCTAATGGCTGGAGAACTCATGGCTCTATGCTGGCCTGTCCAAGCAAAATGGACACACTTCAAAGTATGTCCCATGAGGGGAAAAAATGCTTTTCAGATAGCTATCCCTCATGAATGGCTTCTGTGGGACAGTTCTCCTCTAGTGGAAAGCCTCTAATACCATCTAGTGGCAAAAAACCTTCAGTGATCAAAATACTCATGCCACTGCAATTAAAAAAAAAAACATGAGATCAATCCATACTCAATTAATCATGATCAGATGTTGTACATACTTCTCTCTCAAATTGTGCAGAATGCATCCAAAGGACAAAACTCAAGAGGACAATGGGAGCCCCCTGGATTAACATCATCACAAGGCTCACGATCCTTACAGCCACAACTGCAACTGCCACTCTCATCACTCTCCTGCACCCGACCAGAAGAATCACTCAAACAATTGAAAGCAACTTATGCTGTGGCTGGGACTTTAATTGGACTTTCCCTTTATTTTGCATCAATGCAGAAAAGAACTCACTTTATGCTGTTGTGCATCATTCTGTCATTCAGCTCACAAGTACATGCCTAGTGGGTCAGGTCTCCATCTCCCAGGATTCTTTTACCTGTTGGTTTGAATGATACTGTATTGCCTTTCTTGTTTGCTACTGATGTTTTCTCACAATGCCCTGTTACATCTGACCCAACAGCAAGGCACCCTTGGAATATGTCACTCTCACTTGATCATTCATGGGCCTTTACTACACTAAGGAATGTGTCTAGGGCACAGAGGTTATGTCAGTCTACAACTTGTCTTCACAATGATATTCTTTGGGAGCCAGTGATAAGACGTATTATAGGTTTTTGGACACTTTTCTTAGAAGGAGAAACAAAAGTAATCTCTGTCAGTGTACTGCTAATGGCATGGCCCCTCATGCTAAAGACTCACGTTATTGGCCTCAACACTTTCTGCAGAGATGTCCATGGAGAAAATTTAAATATATCAATAAAGGTATACCTCTAAGAGCTATATCTTCTAGAAACTGTTTTTCCCTTTCCCGACCCTATTTAAATTTGATGAGCTTATTAGTTGGTCAAATGTGGACAAAATGTGAACCAAGAATGAAATTTTCAACAGACACAAATGCATTTATATTTAAATATCATACAGATTGGATAAAAAATGCTCAAAATACAAAAAAAAGAGATTTTTTGCAATTAGGCAGACAATTGTTATGTGGTACTTGCAAATGTATAGATATCAGTCCTATTGTCACCTTGGGTACTATTTTTTTTAATGGCTCTTTC